>NW_025965690.1:128149-128649 GCF_021869965.1 Rhincodon typus
GAAACAGAGGGGCTGAAACAGAGTGTGAGACACAGAGGTGCTGATACATAGTGAAAGAAATGGAAGGGCCGTAACAGAGTGATAGAAACTGAGGGTCGGAAACAGAGTGCGGGAAGCAGAGGGGCTGAAACAGAGGGGTTGAAACAGAATGCGAGAAACAGAGGGGCTGAACCAGAGGGCGAGAATCAGAGGGGCTGAAACAGAGATTGAGAAGGAGAGGGGCTGAAACAGAGGGTCAGAAACAGAACGGCTGAAACTGAGGTGCTGAAACAGAGGCCGAGAATCAGAGGGGCTGAAACAGAGAGCGAGAAACAGAGTGGCTAAAACTGAGTGCGAGAAACAGGGCGGCTGAATCAGAGGGGCCGAAACAGAGTGCGAGAAACAGAATTGCTGAAACAGGGTGCGAGAAACAGAGGGGCTGGAACAGAGTGGCTGAAACAGATTGCGTGAAACGGAGGGGCTGAAACAGAGTGTGAGAAACATAGTGCGATAAACAGAGG
>NW_025965690.1:129149-129838 GCF_021869965.1 Rhincodon typus
TGAAACAGAGTGGCAGAAACAGAGGGACTGAATCAGAGTGCGAAAAACAGTGTGGCTGAATCAGAGGGGCCGAAACAGAGTGCGAGAAACAGAGTTGCTGAAACAGGGTGCGAGAAACAGAGGGGCTGGACCAGAGTGGCTGATACAGAGTGCATGAAACAGAGGGGCTGAAACATAGTGCGAGAAATGGAGGGGCTGAAACACCGTGTGAGAAACAGAGGGTCTGAAACAGAGGAGCTGAAACAGAGGGGCTGAAACAGGGTGCCTGAAACAGAGGGACTGTAACAGAGTGCGAGAAGCAGGGCTACTGAAACAGAGTGCGAGAAACAGAGGGACTGAAACAGACTGCGAGGAACAGCAGGCTGAAACAGAGTGCGAGAAACTGAGATGCTGATTTAGAGGTGCTGAAGCAGAGTGCGAGAAACCGAGGGGCTGAAACAGAGTGCGCGAAACAGAGGACCTG
Organism: Rhincodon typus; assembly: GCF_021869965.1. Classification (NCBI taxonomy): domain Eukaryota; kingdom Metazoa; phylum Chordata; class Chondrichthyes; order Orectolobiformes; family Rhincodontidae; genus Rhincodon; species Rhincodon typus. The sequence goes on from NW_025965690.1 coordinate 129,613, forward strand.
AAACAGAGGTGCTGAAGCAGAGTGCGAGAAACAGAGGGGTTGAAACAGAATGTGCGAAAAAGAGGGTCTGAAAAAGAGGGGCTGAAACTGAATACGAGAAACAGAGGTGCTGAAAAAGTGTGCTAGAAACAGAGGAGCTGAAACGGAGGGGCTGAAACAGAGGGGCTGAAACAGAGGGACTGAAACAGAGTGCAAGAAACAGAGGTGCTGAAATAGAGTGCGAGAA
>NW_025965690.1:130338-131068 GCF_021869965.1 Rhincodon typus
AACAGAGAGCGGGAAACAGAGGGGCCGAAACAGAGGTGCTGAAACAGGGTGAGAGAAACAGACGGGCTGGTACAGAATGCGTGAAACAGAGGGGCTGAATCATAGCCTGAGAAATGGAAGGGCTGAAACACAGCGTGAGAAACAGAGGGGCTGAAACAGAGGAGCTGAAACAGAGGGGCTGAAACAGAATGGCTGAAACAGAGGGGCTGAAGCACAGTGCGAGAAACAGAGGGACTGGAACAGAGGGGCTGAAACTGAGTGGCTGAATCAGAGTGCACGAAAGAGAGGAGTTGAAATAGAGTGTGAGAAGGAGAGGGGCTGAAACAGAAGTGCTGAAACAGAGTGCGAGAAACAGAGGGGCCGAAGCCGAGGTGCTGAAACAGGGTGAGAGAAACAGAGGGGCTGAAACAGAGCACGAGAAACAAAGGTGCTGAAAAAGTGTGCGAGAAACAGAGGAGCTGAAACAGAGGGACTGAAACACAGTGGCTGAAACAGTGGGACTGAAAAAGAGTGGGAAAAACAGAGGTGCTGAAACTGAGGGCAAGAAACGGTGGGTCTGAAACAGAGTGCGAGAAACAGAGGGGCTGAAACAGAATGTGAGAAGGAGAGGGGCTGAAACAGCGGGGCTGAAATAGAGTGCGAGAAACAGAGATGCTGAAACAGAATGTGAGAAGGAGAGGGGCTGAAACAGATGGGCTGAAAAAGAGTGCGAGAAACAGAGGTGCTGAAA
>NW_025965690.1:131168-132339 GCF_021869965.1 Rhincodon typus
ACAGAGGGGCTGAAACAGAGGTGCTGAAACAGGGTGAGAGAAACAGACGGGCTGGTACAGAATGCGTGAAACAGAGGGGCTGAATCATAGCCTGAGAAATGGAAGGGCTGAAACACAGAGTGAGAAACAGAGGGGCTGAAACAGAGGAGCTGAAACAGAGGGGCTGAAACAGAATGGCTGAAACAGAGGGGCTGAAGCACAGAGCGAGAAACAGAGGGGCTGGAACAGAGGGCTGAAACTGAGTGGCTGAATCAGAGTGCGCGAAAGAGAGGAGTTGAAATAGAGTGTGAGAAGGAGAGGGGCTGAAACAGAAGTGCTGAAACAGAGTGCGAGAAACAGAGGGGCCGAAGCTGAGGTGCTGAAACAGGGTGAGAGAAACAGAGGGGCTGAAACAGAGCACGAGAAACAGAGGTGCTGAAAAAGTGTGCGAAAAACAGAGGTGCTGAAACTGAGGGCAAGAAACGGCGGATCTGAAACAGAGTGCGAGAAACAGAGGGGCTGAAACAGAATGTGAGAAGGAGAGGGGCTGAAACAGCGGGGCTGAAATAGAGTGCGAGAAACAGAGATGCTGAAACAGAATGTGAGAAGGAAAGGGGCTGAAACAGAGGGGCTGAAAAAGAGTGCGAGAAACAGAGGTGCTGAAACAGAGCACGAGAAACAGAGCGTCTGAAACAGAGTGCGAGAAACAGAAGGACTGAAACAGAGTGCGATAAACAGAGGGGCTGAAACCGAGTGCGAGAAACAGAGGGGCTGAAACATTGTGTGAGAAGTAGAGGGGTTGAAACAGAGGGGCTGAAAAAGAGTGCGAGAAACAGAGGTGCTGAAACAGAGCGCGAGAAAAAGAGCGTCTGAAACAGAGTGCGAGAAACAGAGGGGCTGAAACAGAGTGGCTGAAACAGAGGAGCTGAAACGGAGGGTCTGAAACAGAGGGGCTGAAAGGGAGGGACTGAAACAGAGTGCGAGAAACAGAGGTGCTGGAACAGAGAGCGGGAAACAGAGGGGCCGAAACAGAGGTGCTGAAACAGGGTGAGAGAAACAGACGGGCTGGTACAGAATGCGTGAAACAGAGGGGCTGAATCATAGCCAGAGAAATGGAAGGGCTGAAACAGAGTGTGAAAAACAGAGGGGCTGAAACTGATTGCGAGAAACAGTGATGCTGAAAAATTGTGTG
>NW_025965690.1:132839-133969 GCF_021869965.1 Rhincodon typus
TGTTTCAGCCCCTCTGTTTCTCGTGCTCTCTTTCAGCCCCTCTGTTAATCGCACTCTGTTTCAGTCCCTCTGTTTCAGCCCCTCTATTTCAGCCCCTCTGTTTATCGCACCCTGTTTCAGCTCCTCGGTTTCAACCCCTCTGTTTCTCGCACTCTGTTTCAGCTCCACTATTTCAGCCCCTCTGTTTAACTCACTCTGTTTCAGCCCCTCTGTTTCTAGAACTCTGTTTCAGCACCTCGGTTTGACGCACTCTGTTTCAGTGCCTCTGTTTCAGCCATTCTGTTTCAGTCCCTCTGTTTCAGCCACTCTGTTTCAGCTCCTCTGTTGCCCGTGCTCTGTTTCAGCCCCTCTGTTTCTCGAACTCTCTTTCAGCACCTCGGTTTGACTCACTCTGTTTCAGTGCCTCTGTTTCAACTCCTCTGTTTCAGCCCCTCTGCTTCAGCCCCTCTGTTTCAGCTCCTCTGTTTCAGCCCCTCTGTTTATCGCACTCAGTTTCAGCCCCTCTGTTTCTCACACAGTGTTTCAGCCCCTCCATTTCTTGCACTATGTTTCAGCCCCTCTGTTTCTCGCACCCTGTTTCAGCTCCTCGGTTTCAGACCCTCTGTTTCTCGCGCTCTGTTTCAGCACCTCTGTGTCTCACACTCTGTTTCAGCCCCTCTATTTCAGCCCCTCTCCTTCTCACACACTGTTTCAGCCCCTCTGTTTCTCACACTCTGTTTCAGCCCCTCGGTTTCAGTCCCTCTGTTTCTCGCACTCTGTTACAGTCCCGTTGTTTCAGCTCCACCGTTTCAGCCCCTCAATTTCACGCACACTTTTTCAGCACCTCTGTTTCTCGCGCCCTGTTTCAGCCCCTCGGTTTCAGCTCCTCTGCTTCTCGCGCTCTGTTTCAGACACTCCGTTTCTCGCCCTCAGTTTCAGCACCTCTGTTTCTCACACTCTTTTTCAGTCCCTCTGTTTCAGCCCCTCGGTTTCAGTCCCTCTGTTTCTCGCACTCTGTTTCAGCCCCTCCATTTCTCGCACTATGTTCCAGCCCCTCTGTTTCACGTGCTCTCTTTCAGCCCCTCTGTTTATCGCAGTCTGTTGCAGTCCCTCTGTTTCAGCCCCTTTATTTCAGCCCCTCTGTTTATCGC
>NW_025965690.1:134069-134777 GCF_021869965.1 Rhincodon typus
TCAGCTCCTCGGTTTCAGCCCCTCTGTTTCTCGCACACTGTTTCAGCTCCGCTGTTTCAGCCCCTCTGTTTCTCGCACACTGTTTCAGCTCCGCTGTTTCAGCCCCTCTGTTTATTGCACTCTGTTTCAGCCCCTCTGTTTCTCGCACCCGGTTTCAGCTCCTCGGTTTCAGCCCCTCTGTTTCTCGCACTCTGTTTCAGCACCTCTGTTTCTCGCACCCTGTTTCAGCCCCTCTGTTTCTCGCACTCTGTTTCACTCCCTCTTTTTCAACCACTCTGTTTCAGCCCCTCTTTTTCTCGCACTCTGTTTCAGCCCCTCCATTTCTCGCACTATGTTCCAGCCCCTCTGTTTCACGTGCTCTCTTTCAGCCCCTCTGTTTATCGCAGTCTGTTGCAGTCCCTCTGTTTCAGCCCCTTTATTTCAGCCCCTCTGTTTATCGCACCCTGTTTCAGCACCTCTGTTTCTCGCACCCTGTTTCAGCTCCTCGGTTTCAGCCCCTCTGTTTCTCGCACACTGTTTCAGCTCCGCTGTTTCAGCCCCTCTGTTTATCGCACTCTGTTTCAGTCCCTCTGTTTCAACCACTCTGTTTCAGCCCCTCTGTTTCTCGCACTCTGTTTCAGCCCCTCCATTTCTCGCACTATGTTCCAGCCCCTCTGCTTCTCGTGCTCTCTTTCAGCCCCTCTGTTTATCGCAGTCTGTTGCAGTCCC
>NW_025965690.1:135277-136043 GCF_021869965.1 Rhincodon typus
GAGTGCAAGAAACAGAGGGGCTGAAACAGAGGGGCTGAAACAGAGGGACTGAAAAAGAGTGCGAGAAACGGAGGGGCTTTAACAGAGGGGCGGAAACTGAGTGGCTGAATCAGAGTGCGGAGAAACAGAGGGGTTGAAACAGAGTGTGAGAAGGAGAGGGTCTGAAACAGAGGAGCTGAAACAGAGGGTCTGAAACAGAGTGGCTGAAACAGAGGGAGTGAAACAGAGTGGCTGAAACAGAGGGAGTGAAACAGAGTGGGAGAAACTGAGGTGCTGAGACAGAGAGCGAGATACGGAGGGGCTGAAACAGAATGTGAGAAGGAGAGGGGCTGAAACAGAGGAGCTGAAACAGAGGGTCTGAAACAGTGGAGCTGAAACAGAGGGTCTGAAACAGAGTGGCTGAAACAGAGGGAGTGAAACAGAGTGGCTGAAACAGAGGGAGTGAAACAGAGTGCGAGAAACAGAGGTGCTGAGACAGAGAGCGAGATACAGAAGGGCTGAAACAGAGCACGAGCAACAGTGGAGCTGAAACAGAGGAGATGAAACAGAGGGGCTGAAACAGAGGGACTGAAAAAGAGTGCGAGAAACAGAGGTGCTGAAAAAGTGCGCGAGAAACAGAGGTGCTGAAACAGCGTGCGAGAAGGAGAGGGGCTGAAATAGAGGAGCTGAAACAGAGGGGCTGAAACACAGTAGCTGAAACAGAGGGACTGAAACAGAGTGCGAGAAACAGAGGGGCTGAAACAGAATGCGAGAAACAGAGGACCTG
>NW_025965690.1:136543-137119 GCF_021869965.1 Rhincodon typus
TCTGTTTCAGCACCTCTGTTTCTCGCACTCTGTTACAGGCCCTCTGTTTTAGCCACTCTATTTCAACCCCTCTGTTTCTCGCACACTTTTTCAGCCACTACATTTCTCACGCTATGTTTCAGTCCCTCTGTTTCACGCACTCTGTTCCAGCCCGTCTTTTCTCTCACCCTGTTTCAGCACCTCGGTTTCGGCCCCTCTGTTTCTCTCTCTCTGTTTCAACACCTCTGTTTCTCGCACTCTGTTTCAGTCCCTCTGTTTCCGCCCCTCTGTTTCAGACCGCCCGTTTCAGCTCCTCTGTTTCAGCCCCACTGTTTCAGCTCCTCTGTTTCTCGCACTCAGTTTCAGCCCCACCATTTCTTGCACCCTGTTTCAGCCCCTCTGTTTCTCGCACTATGTTTCAGCCCCTCTGTTTCACGCATTCTGTTCCAGCCCCTCTGTTTCTCGCACTCTGTTTCAGCACCTCTGTTTCTTGCACCGTTTTTCAGTTCCTCGGTTTCAGCCCCTCTGATTCTCGCGCTCTGTTTCTACACCTCTGTTTCTCGCACTCTGTTTCAGCCCCTCTGCTTTAGCCCCTTT
>NW_025965690.1:137619-138228 GCF_021869965.1 Rhincodon typus
AAACAGAGGGGCTGGAACATAGTGCGAGAAACAGAGGAGCTGAAACACAGGGGTTGAAACACAGTGTCTGAAACAGAGGGACTGAAAAAGAGTGCGAGAAACAGAGGTGCTGAAACAGAGCGCGAGAAACAGAGGGGCTGAAACCGAGGAGGTGAAACAGGGTGCGAGAAACAGAGCGGCTGAAAAACTGTGCGAGAAACAGAGGGGCTGAAACAGAGGAGTGAAACAAAGGGACTGTAACAGAGTGCGAGAAACAGAGGGGCTGAAACAGTGTGTGAGAAGGAGAGGGGCTAAAGCAGAGGGGCTGAAACAGAGTACGAGAAACAGAGGTGTAGAAACAGAGCGCGAGAAACAGAGGGGCTGAAACCGAGGAACTGAAAAAGGGTGCAAGAAACAGAGGGGCTGGAACAGAGGTGCAGAATCAGAGTGCGAGAAACAGAGGGGCTGGAACAGAATGCGTGAAACAGAGGGGCTGAAACATAGTGCGAGAAACAGAGGGGCTGAAACAGGGTGCAAGAAATGGTGGGGCTGAAACTGAGTGCGAGAAACAGAGGAGCTGAAACAGTGGGGCTGAAACAGAGGAGCTGAAACGGGCGGTCTGAAACAGAG
>NW_025965690.1:138728-139670 GCF_021869965.1 Rhincodon typus
AGAGGGACTGTAACAGAGTGCGAGAAACAGAGGTGCTGAAACAGAACTGGAGAAACAGAGGGGCTGAAACCGAGGGGCTGAAACAGGGTGTGAGAAACAGAGGGGCTGAAACTGTGTGCGCGAAACAGAGGGGCTGAAACAGAATGTGAGAAGGAGAGGGGCTGATACAGAGGGGCTGAAACAGAGTGCGAGGAACAGAGGTGCTGAAACAGAATGTGAGAAGGAGAGGGTCTGAAACAGAGGAGCTGAAACAGAGGGTCTGAAACAGAGTGGCTGAAACCGAGGGAGTGAAACAGAGTGGCTGAAACAGAGGGAGTGAAACAGAGTGGGAGAAACTGAGGTGCTGAGACAAAGAGCGAGATACGGAGGGGCTGAAACAGAATGTGAGAAGGAGAGGGGCTGAAACAGAGGAGCTGAAACAGAGGGTCTGAAACAGAGTGGCTGAAACAGAGGGAATGAAACAGAGTGCGAGAAACAGAGGTGCTGAGACAGAGAGCGAGAAACAGAAGGGCTGAAACAGAGCACGAGCAACAGTGGAGCTGAAACAGAGGAGCTGAAACAGAGGGGCTGAAACAGAGGGACTGAAAAAGAGTGCGAGAAACAGAGGTGCTGAAAAAGTGCGCGAGAAACAGAGGTGCTGAAACAGAGTGCGCGAAGGAGAGGGGCTGAAATAGAGGAGCTGAAACAGAGGGGCTGAAACAGAGCGCGAGAAACAGAGGGGCTGACACAAAGGGGCTGAATCAGGGAGCGAGAAACAGAGATGCTGAAACAGAGTGCGAGAAACAGAGGGGCTGAAACAGAGGAGTTGAAACAGAATGGCTGAAACAGAGGGAGTGAAACAGAGTGCGAGAAACAGAAGGCCTGAGACAGAGAGCGAGAAACAGAGGGGCTGAAACAGAGCACGAGCAACAGAGGAGCTGAAACAGAGGAGCTGAAACAGAA
>NW_025965690.1:140170-140749 GCF_021869965.1 Rhincodon typus
TCTCTGTCTCAGCACCTCTGTGTGTCGCACTCTGTTTGACTCCCTCTGTTTCAGCCACTCTGTTTCAGCCCCTCTGTTTCAGCTCCTCTGTTTCAGCCCCTCTGTTTCTCGCACTTTGTTTCAGCCCCTCTGTTTCTGGCACTCTGTCTCAGCCCCTCTGTTTTAGCCCCTCTTCTTCTCCTATTCTGTTTCAGCCCCTCTGTTTATCGCACTGTGTTTCAGCCCCTCTCCGTCTCACATTCTGTTTCAGCCCCTCTGTTTCTCGCACCCTATTTCAGCCCCTCGGTTTCAGCCCCTCTATTTCTCGCGCTCTGTTTCAGCACCTCTGTTTCTTGCTCTCTGTTTCATCCCCTCTGTTTCAGCCCCTCTCCTTCTCACATTCTGTTTCAGCCCCTCTGTTTCTCGCACTCTGTTTCAGCCCCTCTGTTTCTCGCACCCTATTTCAGCCCCTCGTTTTCAACCCTTCTGTTTCTCGCGTTCTGTTTCAGCACCTCTGTTTCTCGCACTCTGTTTCAGTCCCTCTGTTTCTCGCACTCTGTTTCAGTCCCTCTGTTTCAGCCACTCTGTTTCAGCCCCTCG
>NW_025965690.1:141249-142185 GCF_021869965.1 Rhincodon typus
CGCACTCTGTTTCAGCCCCTCTGTTTCTCGCACCCTGTTTCAGCCCCTCTGTTTCATCCCTTCTGTTTCTCGCTCTCTGTTTCAGACCCTCCGTTTCTCGCCCTCAGTTTCAGCACCTATGTTTCTCGCACACTTTGTCAGCACCTATGCTTCTCGCACTCAGGTTCATCCCCTCTGTTTCTCACACTCTCTTTCAGCCTTTCTGTTTCTCGAACTCTGTTTCAGCACCTCTAAATCAGCATATCAGTTTCTCGCAGTCTGTTTCAGTCCCTCTGTTTCAGCCATTCTGTTTCAGCCCCTCTGTTTCAGCTCCTCTGTTTCTCACACAATTTTTCAGCACCTCTGTTTCTCGCAATCAGTTTCAACCCCTGTGTTTCAGCCCCTCTGTTTCTCACACTGTGTTTCAGCCCCTCCATTTCTCAACGCTATGTTTCAGCCCCTCTGTTTCATGCACTCTGTTCCAGCCCGTCTGTTTAGCGCACTCTGTTTCAGCCCCTCTGTTTCTCTCACCCTGTTTCAGCACCACGGTTTCGGCACCTCTGTTTCTCGCGCTCTGTTTCAGCACCTCTGTTTCTCGCACTCTTTTTCAGACCCTCTGTTTCAGCCCCTCTCCTTCTCACACACTATTTCAGCCCCTCTGTTTCAGCCCCTCTGTTTCAGCACCTCTGTTGCTCGCACTCTGTTTCAGCCCCTCTGATTCTCGCTCTCTGTTTCAGCACCTCTGTTTCTCGCACTGTGTTTCAGCCCCTCTGTTTCTCGCACCCTGTTTCAGCCCCTCTCTTTCTCGCTCTCTGTTTCAGCACCTCTGTTGCTCGCACTCTGTTTCAGCTCCTCTGCTTCAGCCCCTCTTTTGCCCGTGCTCTGTTTCAGCCCCTCTGTTTCTCGCACTCTGTTTCAGCCCCTCTGTTTCTCGCACTCTGTTTCCGCCCCTCTGTT
>NW_025965690.1:142685-143841 GCF_021869965.1 Rhincodon typus
AGTGGCTGAAACAGAGGGACTGAAACAGAATGGCTGAAACAGAGGGAGTGAAACAGAGTGCGAGAAACGGAGGTGCTGAAACAGAGCACGAAAAACAGAGTGGCCGAAACCGAGGGGCTGAAACAGAGTGCGAGAAACAGTGGGTTTGAAACAGAGTACGCAAATCAGAGGGGCTGAAACCGAGGGGCTCAAACTGAGTGGCTGAATCAGAGTGCGAGAAACAAATGTGCTGAAACAGAGTGCGAGAAACAGAGGGGCTGAAACAGAGGGTCTGAAACAGAGTGCGAGAAACAGAGGGCTTGAAACAGAGTGCGAGAAACGCAGGGGCTGAAAAAGTGTGTGAGTAACTGAGGAGCTGAAACAGAGGGGCTGAAACAGAATGTTTGAAACAGAGGGACTGAAACAGAGTGCGAGAAACAGAGGGCCTGAAAGAGAGGGGCTGACAAAGACCGCCAGAAACAGAGGGTCTGAAACAGACTGCGAGGAACAGAGGGGCTGAAACAGAGTGCGAGAAACAGAGGGGCTGAAACAGAGTCCGTGAAACAGAGGGGCTGAAACAGAGGGGCTGCAACTGAGAGGCTGAAACTGAGTGCGAGATACAGAGGGGCTGAAACAGAGGGGCTGAAACAGAGTGCAAGAAGCAGAGTGGCTCAAACACCCTGTGAGGAACAGAGGGGCTGAGACAGAGGGGCTGAAACAGATTGCGAGAAACAGAGGGGCTGAAACAGAGTGCGAGAAACAGAGTGGCTGAAACAGAGGGACTGAAACAGAGGTGCTGAAACAGAGCACGAGAAACAGAGCGGCTGAAACCGAGGGGCTGAAACAGAGTGTGAGAAACAGTGGGGTTGAAACAGAGTGCGCGAATCAGAGGGGCTGAAACCGAGGGGCTCAAACTGCGTGGCTGAATCAGAGTGCGAGAAACAAATGTGCTGAAACAGAGTGCGCGAAACAGAGGGGCTGAAAACAAGGTTCTGAAACTGAGTGCCTGAAACATAGTGCGAGCAACAGAGAGCTTGAAACAGAGTGTGAGAAACAGAGGGCTGAAACATAGTGCGAGAAACAGAGGGCCTGAAAGAGAGGGGCTGACAAAGAACGCCAGAAACAGAGGGGCTGAAACAGAGTGCGAGGAACAGAGGGGCTGAAACAGAGGGCGAGA
>NW_025965690.1:144341-145753 GCF_021869965.1 Rhincodon typus
TGTGAGAAGGAGAGGGGCTTAAACAGCGGGGCTGAAACAGAGTGCGAGGAACAGAGGGGCTGAAACAGAGTGCGAGAAACAGAGGGGCTGATACCGAAAGGCTGAAACTGAGTGGCTGAAATAGATTGTGAGATACAGAGGGGCTGAAACACAGGGGCTCAAACAGAGAGGCTGAAACAGCAGAACTGGAACTGAGGGGCTAAAATGAGTGCGAGAAACAGCGGGCATGAAACAGAGGGGCTGAAAAAGATAGCCAGTAACAGAGCGGCTGAAACAGACTGCGAGGAACAGAGGGGCTGAAACAGAGTGCGAGAAACAGCGGGACTGAAACAGAGTGCGAGAAACACAGGGGCTGAAACAGACTGTGAGGAACAGAGGGGCTGAAACAGAGGGGCTGAAACAGAGTGCGAGAAACAGAGGGGCTGAAACAGTGTGCGAGAAACTGAGTGGCTGAAACAGAGTGGCTGAAACAGAGGAGCTGAAACAGAGGGTCTGAAACAGAGTGCGAGAAACAGAGGTGCTGAAACAGAGTGTGAGAAACAGAGGGGCTGAAACAGAGTGGCTGAAACATAGGGACTGAAACAGAGTGCGAGAATAAGAGGTGCTGAAACAGAGCGCGAGAAACAGAGGGGCTGAAACAGAAGGGCTGGAACTGAGTGGCTGAGACTGAGTGCGAGAAACAGAGGGCCTGAAACAGAGTGGCTGAAACAGAGTGCCAGAAACAGAGGGGCTGAAACAGACTGCGAGGAACAGAGGGGCGGAAACAGAGGGGCTGAAACAGAGTGCGAGAAACAGAGGGGCTGAAACAGAGTGCAAGAAACAGAGTGGCTGAAACAGAGGGACTGAAACAGAATGCGAGAAGCAGAGGTGCTGAAACAGAGCGCGAGAAAATGAGGGGCTGAAACAAAGGGACTGAAATAAAATGACACAAACAGAGGGGCTGAAACAGACTGCGAGGAACAGAGTGGCTGAAACAGAGTGCAAGAAACAGCGGGGCTGAAACAGAGTGCGAGAAACAGCGGGCATGAAACACAGGATCTGGAACTGAGGGGCCGAAACAGAGTGCCAGAAACAGAGGGGCTCAAACAGACTGCGAGAAACAGTTTGGCTGAAACAGAGGTGCTGAAACAGAGGGACTGAAACAGAGTGCGAGAAACCGAGATGCTGAAACAGTGTGTGAGATACAGAGGGGCCGAAACAGAGTGGCTGAAACAGAGGGACAGAAACAGAGCACGAGAAACAGAGGGGCTGAAACCGAGGGGCTGAAACAGAGTGCGAGAAACAGAGTGGCTGAAATAGAGTGGCTGAAAAAGAGTGGCTGAAACAGAGGGGCTGAAACAGAGTGCGAGAAACAGAGGTGCTGAAACAGAGCACGAGAAAAAGAGGGGCTGAAACAGAGGTGCTGAAACAGA
>NW_025965690.1:146253-146789 GCF_021869965.1 Rhincodon typus
TCTGTTCCAGCCCCTCTGTTTCTCACACTCTGTTTCAGCCCCTCTCCTTCTCTCATTCTGTTTCATCCCCTCTGTTTCTCGCACCCTGTTACAGCCCCTCAGTTTCAGACCCTCTGCTTCTTGCACTCTGTCTCAGCCCCTCTTTTTCTCGCAATCTGTTTCAACCCCTCCTTTTCAGCCCCTCTGTTCCAGCCCCTCTGTTTCTCGCACTCTGTTACAGCCCCTCTCTTTCAGCCCCTCTCCTTCTCACATTCTGTTTCATCCCCTCTGTTTCTCGCACCCTGTTACAGCCCCTCTGTTTCTCGCACTCTGTTTCAGTGCCTCTGTTTCAGCCACTCTGTTTTAGCCCCTCTGTTTCAGCTCCTCTGTTTCTTGCACACTTTTTCAGCACCTCTGTTTCTCGCACTCAGTTTCAGCCCCTCTGTTTCGCACACTCTGCTTCAGCCCCTCTGTTTCTCGCACTCTGTTTCTCGCACTCTGTTTCAATCCCTCTTTCATCCCCTCTGTTTCTCACACTTTGTTTCAGCCCCTGTTTC
>NW_025965690.1:147289-147714 GCF_021869965.1 Rhincodon typus
CACTCTGTTACAGCCCCTCTGTTGCAGCACCTCTGTTTCTCGCAATAAGTTTCAGTGCCTCTGTTTCAGCCCCTCTGTTTCAGGTCCTCTGTTTCTCGCACTCTGGTTCAGCCCCTCTGTTTCTCGCACTCTGCTTCAGCACCTCTGTTTCTCGCACTCTGTTTCAGCCCCTCCATTTCAGTCCCTCTCCTTCTCACATTCTGTTTCAGCACCTCTGTTTCTCGCACCCTGTTTCAGCCCCTCTGTTTCCCGCACCCTGTTTCAGCACCTCGGTTTCAGCCCCTCTGTTTCACGCACTCTGTTCCTTTCCCTCTGTTTCTCTCACCCTGCTTCAGCCCCTCGGTTTTGGCCCCTCTGTTTCTCGCACTCTGTTTGAGTTCCTCTGTTTCAGCCCCTCTGTTTCAGCGCCTCTGTTTCAGCTCCTC
>NW_025965690.1:147814-148632 GCF_021869965.1 Rhincodon typus
GCACTATGTTTCAGCCCTTTGTTTCTCACACTCAGTTTCAACCGCTCGGTTTCTCACATTCTGTTTCAGCCCCTTTGTTTCTCACATTCTGTTTCAGCCCCTTTGTTTCTCGCACTCTGTTTCAGCCCCTCTCTTTCAGCCCCTCTGTTTCTCACACTCTGTTTCAGCCCCTCTGTTGCAGCGCCTCTGTTTCTCGCAATAAGTTTCAGTGCCGCTGTTTCAGCCACTCTGTTTCAGCCCCTCTGTTTCTCGCACTCTGTGTTAGCCCCTCTGTTTCAGCCCCTCAGTTTTTCGCCCTCTGTTTCAGCCCCTCCATATCTCGCAATATGTTTCAGCCCCTCTGTTTCAGGTCCTCTGTTTCTCGCACTCTGGTTCATCCCCTTTGTTTCTCGCACTCTGTTTCAGCACCTCCGTTTCTCGCACTCTGTTTCAGCCCCTCTATTTCAGTCCCTCTCCTTCTCACACTCTGTTTCATCCCCTCTGTTTCTCGCACCCTGTTTCAGCCCCTCTGTTTCCCGCACCCTGTTTCAGCCCCTCGGTTTCAGCCCCTCTGTTTCTCGCACTCTGTTTCCGCCCCTCTGTTTCAGGTCCTCTGTTTCTCGCACCCTGTTTCCGCCCCTCGGTTTCAGCCCCTCTGTTTATCGCACTCTGTTTCAGCACCTCTGTTTCTCGCACTCTGCTACAGCCCCTCTGATTCTCGCTCCCTGTCTCAGCACCTCTGTTTCTCGCACTCTGTTTCAGTCCCTCTCTTTCAGCCATTCTGTTTCAGTCCCTCTGTTTCAGCTCCTCTGTCTCAGCACCTCTGTTTCTCGCACTCT
>NW_025965690.1:149132-149829 GCF_021869965.1 Rhincodon typus
TCATCCCATCTATTTCTGCCATTCTGTTTCAGCCCCTCTGTTTCAGCTCCTCTGTTTCAGCTCCTCTGATTCAGGTCCTCTGTTTCTCGCACTCTGTTTCAGCCCCTCTGTTTCTCGCACTCTGTTTCAGCCCCTCTGTTCCTCGCAGTCAGCTTCAGCCCATCTATTTCTGGCATTCTGTTTCAGCCCCTCTGTTTCAGCTCCTCTGTTTTTCGCACTCTGTTTCAGCCACTCTGTTTCAGCCCCTCTGTTCCTCGCAGTCTGCTTCAGCCGATCTATTTCTGGCATTCTGTTTCAGCCCCTCTGATTCAGCGCCTCTGTTTCAGCTCCTCTGTTTCTTGCACACTTTTTCAGCACCTGTCTTTCTCACACGCAGTTTCAGCCGCTGTGTCTCAGCCCCTCCGTTTCTCGCACTATGTTTCAGCCCTTTGTTTCTCACACTCAGTTTCAACCGCTCGGTTTCTCACATTCTGTTTTGCCCCTTTGTTTCTCACATTCTGTCTCAGCCCCTTTGTTTCTCGCACTCTGTTCCAGCCCCTCTGTTGCAGCACCTCTGTTTCTCGCAATAAGTTTCAGTGCCTCTGTTTCAGCCCCTCTGTTTCAGGTCCTCTGTTTCTCGCACTCTGGTTCAGCCCCTCTGTTTCTCGCACTCTGTTTCAGCCCCTCTGTTTCTCGCATACTGTTTCTCGCATTCTGT
>NW_025965690.1:150329-151099 GCF_021869965.1 Rhincodon typus
GAAGGGCTGAAACAGAGTGTGAGAAACAGAGGTGCTGAAACAGATTGTGAGAAACAGAATGCGAGAAACAGAGTGTGAGAAACAGAGTGTCTGATACAGAGTGTGAGAAACAGAGGGGCTGAAACAGAGGCAAGAAACGGAGGGGCTGACACAGAGGGTGAGAATCATAGGGGCGGAAACAGAGTGCGAGAAACAGAGGGGCTGAAACAGAGTGCGAGAAACAGAGGGGCTGAAACAGAGTGTGAGAAACAGAGGTGCTGAAACAGAGTGTGAGAAACAGAATGCGAGAAACAGAGTGTGAGAAACAGAGTGTCTGATACAGAGTGTGAGAAACAGAGGGGCTGAAACAGAGGGCGAGAAACAGAGTGCGAGAAACAGAGGGACTGAAACAGAGGGCAAGAAACAGAGGGGCTGACACAGAGGCTGACAATCAGAGGTGCTGAAACAGACTGTGAGAAACAGAATGCGAGAAACAGAGTGCGAGAAACCGAGGTGCTGAAACAGAATGCGAGAAACAGAGGGGCTGAAACAGAGTGCAAGAAACAGAGTGCGAGAAACAGAGGTGGTGAATCAGAATGCGAGAAACAGAGGGGCTGAAACAGAGTGCGAGAAACAGAGTGTGAGAAACAGAGTGGCTGAAACAGAGTGCGAGAAACAGAGGGGCTGAAAAAGATTGTGAGAAACACAGTGTGAGAAATAGACTGCAAGAAACAGAGTGCAAAAAACAGAAGGCCAGAAACAACGGGCTGAAACAGAGTGCGAGAAACAGA
>NW_025965690.1:151109-151879 GCF_021869965.1 Rhincodon typus
GAAGGGCTGAAACAGAGTGTGAGAAACAGAGGTGCTGAAACAGATTGTGAGAAACAGAATGCGAGAAACAGAGTGTGAGAAACAGAGTGTCTGATACAGAGTGTGAGAAACAGAGGGGCTGAAACAGAGGCAAGAAACGGAGGGGCTGACACAGAGGGTGAGAATCATAGGGGCGGAAACAGAGTGCGAGAAACAGAGGGGCTGAAACAGAGTGCGAGAAACAGAGGGGCTGAAACAGAGTGTGAGAAACAGAGGTGCTGAAACAGAGTGTGAGAAACAGAATGCGAGAAACAGAGTGTGAGAAACAGAGTGTCTGATACAGAGTGTGAGAAACAGAGGGGCTGAAACAGAGGGCGAGAAACAGAGTGCGAGAAACAGAGGGACTGAAACAGAGGGCAAGAAACAGAGGGGCTGACACAGAGGCTGACAATCAGAGGTGCTGAAACAGACTGTGAGAAACAGAATGCGAGAAACAGAGTGCGAGAAACCGAGGTGCTGAAACAGAATGCGAGAAACAGAGGGGCTGAAACAGAGTGCAAGAAACAGAGTGCGAGAAACAGAGGTGGTGAATCAGAATGCGAGAAACAGAGGGGCTGAAACAGAGTGCGAGAAACAGAGTGTGAGAAACAGAGTGGCTGAAACAGAGTGCGAGAAACAGAGGGGCTGAAAAAGATTGTGAGAAACACAGTGTGAGAAATAGACTGCAAGAAACAGAGTGCAAAAAACAGAAGGCCAGAAACAACGGGCTGAAACAGAGTGCGAGAAACAGA
>NW_025965690.1:152379-153464 GCF_021869965.1 Rhincodon typus
TGTTTCTCGCACTCTGCTTCAGCCCCTCTGCTTGAGCTCCTCTGTTTTAGCCAGTCTGTTTCAACTCCTGTGTTTCAACACCTCTGTTTCAACCCTTCCGTTTCAACACTCTGTTTCTCGCGTTCTGTTTCTCGCACTCAGTTTCTCAGACCCTGTTTCAGCCCCTCTGTATCTTGCACTCTGTTTCTCACACTCTGTTTCCCACACTCTGTTTCAAGCACTCTGTTTCAGCTCCTCTGTTTCAGCCCCTCTGTTTCTCGCGCTCAGTTTCTAGCACTCAGTTTCTCGCCCTCTGTTTCATCACCTCTCTTTCTTGCACTGTGTTTCTTGAACTCTCTTTCTCGCTCTCTAATTCTCGCTCTCTGTTTCAGCCCCTCTGTTTCTGGCTCTCTGTTTCAGCCCCTCTGTTTCTCGCACTCTGCTTCAGCTCCTCTGTTTCAGCCCCTCTGTTTCTCGAACTCTGCTTCTCGCAATCTGTTTCAGCCCTTCTGTATCAGCCCCTATGTTTCTAGCACTCTGTTTCTCGCACTCTGCTTCAGCTCCTCCGTTTCAGCCCCTCTGTTTCTTGAACTCTGTTTGTCGCAATCTGTTTCAGCCCCTGTTTCAGCCCCTCTCTTTCAGCCTGTCTGTTTCAGCTCCTCTGTTTCTCGCACTCTGTTTCTCGCCATCTGTTTCTTGCACTCTGTTTCGGCCCCTCTGTTTCTGCCCCTCTGTTTCAGCCCCTGTGTTTCTCGCACTCTGTTTCTCTCACTCTGTTTCAGCCCCTCTGTTTCTCGCTGTCTGTTTCAGCTCCTCTGTTTCAGCACCTTTGTGTCTCTCACTTTGTTTCAGCACCTTTGTTTCAGCCCGTCTGATTCTCGCACTCTGCTTCCCACACTCTGTATCTCGCACTCTGTTTCAGCTCCTCTGTTTCAGCCCCTCTGTTTCTCAAACTCAGTTTCTAGCACTCAGTTTCTCGCCCTCTATTTCATCACCTCTCTTTCTTGCACTGTGTTTCTTGAACTCTCTTTCTCGCTCACTGTTTCTCGCTCTCTGTTACAGCTCCTCTGTTTCAGCCCCTCTGTTACAGCCCCTCTGATTCTCGC
>NW_025965690.1:153964-155081 GCF_021869965.1 Rhincodon typus
TGTTTCAGCTCCTCTGTTTCAGCCAGTCTGTTTCAGCCCCTCTGTTCCTCGCACTCTGTTTCTGACCCCTCTTTCAGCCCCTCTGTTTCTCGAACTCTGTTTCTCGCAATCTGTTTCAGCCCCTCTGTTTCAGCCCTTCTGTTTCTCGCACTCAGTTTCTCGCAATCAGTTTCTCGCACTCAGTTTCTTGCACTCAGTTTCTCGTACTCTGTTTCAGCTCATCTGTTTCAGCCCCTCTATTTCAGCCTGTCTGTTTCAGCCTGTCTGTTTCGGCCCCTTTGTATCTCGCACTCTGTTTCTCGCACTCTGATTCAGCCCCTCTCTTACAGCCCCTCTGTTTGAAACCCTCTGTTTCAGCCTGTCTGTTTCAGCCCCTCTGTTTCTCGCACTATGTTTCTCGCACTCTGTTTCAGCCCTCTGTTTCAGCCCCTCATTTTCAGACCCTCTGTTTCAGCCCCTCTGTTTCTCGCACTCAGTTTCTAGCACTCAGTTTCTCACCCTCTGTTTCACCACCTCTCTTTCTTGCACTGCGTTTCTTGAACTCTCTTTCTCGCTCTCTGTTTCTCGCTCTCTGTTTCAGCCCCTCTGATTCTCGCACTCTGTTTCTTGCACTCTGCTTCAGCTCCTCTGTTTCAGCCCCTCTGTTTCTCGAACTCAGTTTCTCGCACTCTGTTTCAGCCCCTCTGTTTCCCGCACTGTTTCTCCCACCCTGTTTCAACCCCTCTGTTTCTCGCACTGTGTTTCACGCACTCTGTTTCAGCGCCTCTGTTTCCCAAACTCTGTTTCTCGCACGCTGTTTCAACCCTTTTGTTTCTCGCACTGTGTTTCATGCACTCTGTTTCAGCCCCTCTGTTTCAGCCCCTCAGATTCAGCCACTCTGATTCAGCCCCTCTGATTCAGCGCCTCTGTTTATCGCACTCTGTTTCTCGCATTCTGCTTCAGCTCATCTGTTTCAGCCCCTCTGTTTCAAGCCCTCTGTTTCAGCCTGTCTGTTTCAGCCCCTCTGTTTCTCGCTCTCTGTTTCTCGCACTCTGTTTCAGCCCCTCTATTACAGCCCCTCTGTTTCAAGTCCTCTGTTTCAGCCTGTCTGTTTCAGCCCCTCTGTTTCTCGCTCTCT
>NW_025965690.1:155581-156296 GCF_021869965.1 Rhincodon typus
AACAGAGGGGCTGAAACAGAATGGCTGAAAGAGAGGGACTGAAACAGAGTGCGAAGAACAGAGGTGCTGAAACAGGGTGCGAGAAACAGAGGGGCTGAAACAGCGTGCGAGAATCAGAGGGGCTGAAACAGTGCGGTTGAAACAGAGTGCGAGAACCAGAAGGGCTGAAAGAGAGAGGCTGAAACAGAGTGCAAAAAACAGAGTGCGAGAAACAGAAGTGCTGAAACAGAGTGCGTGAAACAGAGGTGCTGAAATAGACTGCGAGGAACAGAGGGGCTGAAACAGATTGCGAGAAACAGAGGGGCTGAAACCGAGGGGCTGAATCAGAGTGTGACAAACAGAGGGGCTGAAACTGAGCGCGAGAAATAGAGGAGCTGAAACAGATTTCGAGAAACAGAGGGGGTGGAACAGATTGCGTGAAACAGAGGGACTGAACCATAGTGCGAGAAATGGAGGGGCTTAAACAGAGAGCGAGAAACTGAGGGACGGAAAAAGAGGGGCTGAAACATTGTGCGCGAAACAGAGGGGCTGAAACAGAATGGCTGAAACAGAGGGACTGAAACAGAGTGCATGAAACAGAGGGGCTGAAACAGAGTGCATGAAACAGAGGGGCTGAAAAAGAGCACGAGAAACAGAGGGGCTGAAAAAGAGTGTGAGAAACAGTGTGCGAGAATCAGGGCGCTAGAAACAGAGTGCGAGAAACAGAGTGCGAGAA
>NW_025965690.1:156796-157166 GCF_021869965.1 Rhincodon typus
CGCACTCTGTTTCTCGCACTCAGTTTCTCTCACTCAGTTTCTGCCCCTCTGTTTCAGCCCCTCTGTTTCAGCTCCCCTGTTTCAGCGACTCTGGTTCAACCCTTCTGTTTCTCGCACTCAGTTTCTCGCACTCAGTTTCTGCCCTGCTGTTTCAGCCCCTCTGTTTCAGCTCTCCTGTTTCAGCGACTCTGGTCCAACCCCTCTGTTTCTCGCCCTCTGTTTCTCGCACTCTGTTTCTCGCACTCAGTTTCTCGCACTCAGTTTCTCGCACTCAGTTTCGTGCACTCAGTTTCTCGCACTCTGTTTCAGCTCATCTGTTTCAGCCCCTCTATTTCAGCCTGTGTGTTTCAGCCTGTCTGTTTCAGCCCCT
>NW_025965690.1:157266-157598 GCF_021869965.1 Rhincodon typus
GTTTCTCGCACTCAGTTTCTGCCCTGCTGTTTCAGCCCCTCAGTTTCAGCTCTCCGGTTTCAGCGACTCTGGTCCAACCCCTCTGTTTCTCGCACTCTTTTTCTCGCACTCAGTTTCTCGCACTCAGTTTCTTGCACTCTGTTTCAGCTCATCTGTTTCTCGCAGTCTGTTTCAGCTCCTCTGTTTCAGCCCCTCATTTTCAGCCCCTCTGTTTCAGACCCTCTGTTTCAGCCCCTGTTTCCCGCACTCTGTTTCTCGCACTCATTTTCTCGCACTCAGTTTCTTGCACTCAGTTTCTCGCACTCTGTTTCAGCTCATCTGTTTCAGCCCCA
>NW_025965690.1:157698-158068 GCF_021869965.1 Rhincodon typus
CGCACTCTGTTTCTCGCACTCAGTTTCTCTCACTCAGTTTCTGCCCCTCTGTTTCAGCCCCTCTGTTTCAGCTCCCCTGTTTCAGCGACTCTGGTTCAACCCTTCTGTTTCTCGCACTCAGTTTCTCGCACTCAGTTTCTGCCCTGCTGTTTCAGCCCCTCTGTTTCAGCTCTCCTGTTTCAGCGACTCTGGTCCAACCCCTCTGTTTCTCGCCCTCTGTTTCTCGCACTCTGTTTCTCGCACTCAGTTTCTCGCACTCAGTTTCTCGCACTCAGTTTCGTGCACTCAGTTTCTCGCACTCTGTTTCAGCTCATCTGTTTCAGCCCCTCTATTTCAGCCTGTGTGTTTCAGCCTGTCTGTTTCAGCCCCT
>NW_025965690.1:158568-158967 GCF_021869965.1 Rhincodon typus
GAGGGACTGAAACAGAGCGCGAGAAACAGAGGGCGAGAAACAGTGTGTCTGAAACAGACATGCTGAAAAAGATGGTTTGAAACAGAGGGGTTGTAACAGGGGCTGAAACAGAGCGCGAGAAACAGAGGGCGAGAAACAGAGTGGCTGAAACAGACATGCTGAAACAGATGGTTTGAAACAGAGGGGCTGTAACAGAGGGGCTGAAACAGAGTGCGAGAAACAGAGTGCGAGAAACAGAGTTTGAGAAACAGACAGGCTGAAACAGACAGGCTGAAACAGAGGCGCTGAAACAGAGTGCGAGAAACAGAATGCGAGAAACAGAGTGCGGGAAACAGAGTGAGAGAAACAGAGTGCGAGAAACAGAGTGCGGGAAACAGAGGGGATGAAAGAGAGGGGCTG
>NW_025965690.1:159067-159362 GCF_021869965.1 Rhincodon typus
CAGAGTGCGAGAAACTGAGTGCGAGAAATAGAGTGCGAGAAACAGAGGGGTTGAAACAGAGTCGCTGAAACAAGGGAGCTGAAACAGAGGGGCTGAAACAGAGGGGCAGAAACAGAGTGCGGGAAACAGAGTGCAAGAAACTGAGTGCGAGAAACAGAGGGTTTGAAACAGAGTGGCTGAAACAGAGGGGCTGAAACAGATGAGCTGAAACAGAGTGCGAGAAACTGAGTGCAAGAAACTGAGTGCGAGAAAATGAGTGCGAGAAACAGAGTGCGGGAAACAGGGGCTGAAACAG
>NW_025965690.1:159462-159861 GCF_021869965.1 Rhincodon typus
GAGGGACTGAAACAGAGCGCGAGAAACAGAGGGCGAGAAACAGTGTGTCTGAAACAGACATGCTGAAAAAGATGGTTTGAAACAGAGGGGTTGTAACAGGGGCTGAAACAGAGCGCGAGAAACAGAGGGCGAGAAACAGAGTGGCTGAAACAGACATGCTGAAACAGATGGTTTGAAACAGAGGGGCTGTAACAGAGGGGCTGAAACAGAGTGCGAGAAACAGAGTGCGAGAAACAGAGTTTGAGAAACAGACAGGCTGAAACAGACAGGCTGAAACAGAGGCGCTGAAACAGAGTGCGAGAAACAGAATGCGAGAAACAGAGTGCGGGAAACAGAGTGAGAGAAACAGAGTGCGAGAAACAGAGTGCGGGAAACAGAGGGGATGAAAGAGAGGGGCTG
>NW_025965690.1:160361-160776 GCF_021869965.1 Rhincodon typus
AGGGGCTGAAACAGAGTGCAAGAAACAGAGGCGCTGAAACAGAATGCGAGAAACAGAGTGCGAGAAACAGAGGGGCTGAAACAGAGGGGCTGAAACAGAGGGGCTGAAACAGAATGCAAGAAACAGAATGCGAGAAACAGATGGGCTGAAACAACGGTGCTGACAAAAAGGGGCTGAAACACAACGCAAGAAAGACAGGGCTAGAATCAGAGGGGCTGATACAACGGAGCTGAAACAAACGGACAGAAACAGAGGGGCTGAAACAGAGGAGCTGAAACAGAGTGCGAGAAACAGAGTGTGGGAAGCAGAGTGCGAGAATCAGAGGGGCTGAAACAAAGGAGATGAAACAAAGTGAGAGACACAAAGGTGCTGAAACAGAGGAGCTGGAACAGACAGCGAGAAACAGAGGGGCTGA
>NW_025965690.1:160876-161149 GCF_021869965.1 Rhincodon typus
GAAACAGAGGGGCTGAAACAGAGTGCAAGAAACAGACGGCGAGAAACAGAGGGCTGGAAACAGAGAGGCTGAAACAGAGGAGCTGAAACAGAATGCAAGAAACAGAGGGGCTGAAACAGAATGCGGGAAACAGAGTGCGAGAAACAGAGGGGCTGAAACAGAGGGGCTGAAACAGAATGCAAGAAACAGAATGCGAGAAACAGATGGGCTGAAACAGCGGAGCTGTAAAAGAAGGGCTGAAACACAACGCCAGAAAGAGAGTGCGAGAATCAG
>NW_025965690.1:161249-161664 GCF_021869965.1 Rhincodon typus
AGGGGCTGAAACAGAGTGCAAGAAACAGAGGCGCTGAAACAGAATGCGAGAAACAGAGTGCGAGAAACAGAGGGGCTGAAACAGAGGGGCTGAAACAGAGGGGCTGAAACAGAATGCAAGAAACAGAATGCGAGAAACAGATGGGCTGAAACAACGGTGCTGACAAAAAGGGGCTGAAACACAACGCAAGAAAGACAGGGCTAGAATCAGAGGGGCTGATACAACGGAGCTGAAACAAACGGACAGAAACAGAGGGGCTGAAACAGAGGAGCTGAAACAGAGTGCGAGAAACAGAGTGTGGGAAGCAGAGTGCGAGAATCAGAGGGGCTGAAACAAAGGAGATGAAACAAAGTGAGAGACACAAAGGTGCTGAAACAGAGGAGCTGGAACAGACAGCGAGAAACAGAGGGGCTGA
>NW_025965690.1:162164-162776 GCF_021869965.1 Rhincodon typus
AGCCTGTCTGTTTCAGCCCCTCTGTTTCTCGCACTCTGTTCCTCTCAATCTGTTTCAGCCCCTCTGTTTCTTGCATTCTGTTTCAGCCCCTCTGTTTCAGCCCCGCTGTGTCTCGCCCTCTGTTTCTCGCCGTCTGTTTCTTGCACTCTGTTTCAGCCCCTCTGTTACAGCCCCTCTCTTTCTCGCACTTTGTTTCTCGCACTCTGTTTCTCTCACTCTGTTTCAGCCCCTCTGTTTCTCGCTGTCTGTTTTAGCTCCTCTGTTTCAGCAGCTTTGTGTCTCTCACTTTGTTTCAGCTCCTTTGTTTCAGCCCCGCTGAGTCACGCCCTCTGTATCGCGCCATCTGTTTCTTGCATTCTGTTTCAGCCCCTCTGTTTCAGCCCCTCTGTTTCTCGCCCTCTGTTTCAGCGCCTCTGTTTCTCGCACCCTGTTTTAGCCCCTCTGTTTCGCGCCGTCTGTTTCTTGCACTCTGTATCAGCCCCTCTGTTTCAGCCCCTCTGTTTCAGCCGTTCTGTTTCAGCCACTCTGTTTCAGACCCTCTGTTGCTCGCCCTCTGTTTCTTGCCATCTGTTTCTTGCACTCTGTTTCAGCCCCTCTGTTTCAGCCCCACTG
>NW_025965690.1:162876-164100 GCF_021869965.1 Rhincodon typus
TGTTTCAGCCCCTCTGTTACAGACCCTCTGTTTCAGCCTGTCTGTTTCAGCCCCTCTGTTTCAGACCCTCTGTTGCTCGCCCTCTGTTTCTTGCCGTCTGTTTCTTGCACTCTGTTTCAGCCCCTCTGTTTCAGCCCCACTGTTTCAGCCCCTCTGTTTCAGCCTGTTTGTTTCAGCCTCTCTGTTTCTCGCACGCTGTTTCTCGCCGTCTGTTTCTTGCACTCTGTTTCAGCCCCGCTGTTTCAGCCCCTCTGTTACAGCCCCTCTGCTTCTCGCACTCTGTTTCTCTCACTCTGTTTCAGCCCCTCTGTTTCTCACTGTCTGTTTCAGCTCCTCTGTTTCAGCCCCTCTGTTTCTCTCAGTCTGTTTCAGCTCCTTAGTTTCAGCCCCTCTGATTCTCGCACTCTCTTTCTGGCGTTGTGTTTCAACCCCTCTTTTTCAGCACCGCTGTTTCAGCCCCTCTGTTTCTCGCTGTCTGTTTCAGCTCCTCTGTTTCAGCACCTTGGTGTCTCTCACTTTGTTTCAGCTCCTTTGTGTCAGCCCCTCTGATTCTCGCACTCTCTTTCTTGCGTTGTGTTTCAGCCCCTCTTTTTCAGAAATGCTGTTTCAGCCCATTTGTTTCTCGCATTCTGTTTCTTGCATTCTGTTTCAGCCCCCCTGTTTCAGCCCCTCTGTTACTCGCACTCTGTTTTCCGCATTCTGTTTCAGCCCCTCTGTTTCTTGCATTCTGTTTCAGCCCCTCTGTTTCAGCCCCTCTGATTCTTGCATTCTGCTTCTCACACTCTGTTTCTCGCACTCTGTTTCAGCCCCTCTGTTTCAGCCACTCTGTTTCAGCCCCTCTGTTTCAGGCTCTCTGTTTCAGCCCTTCTGTTTCAGCCCCTGTTTCTCGCACTCTGTTTCTCTCACTCTGTTTCAGCCCCTCTGATTCTCGCACTCTGCTTCCCACACTGTTTCTTGCACTCTGTTTCAGCCCCTCTGTTTCAGCCTCTCTGTTTCAGCCCGTCTGTTTCAGCCCCTCTGTTTCAGCCCCTCTGTTTCAGCCCCTCTGTTTCTCGCACTCTGTTCCTCGCACTCTGTTTCAGGCCCTCTGTTTCTCGCAGTCTGTTTCAGCCCCTCTGTTTCAGCTCCTCATTTTCAGCACCGCTGTTTAAGACCCTCAGTTTCTCTCACTCTGTTTCACGCACACTATTTCAGCCCCTCTGTTTCAGCCCCTCTGTTTCTCGC
>NW_025965690.1:164200-164801 GCF_021869965.1 Rhincodon typus
GTTTCAGCCACTCTGTTTCAGCCCCTCTGTTTCAGCCTCTCTGTTTCTGCCCTTCTGTTTCAGCCCCTGTTTCTCGCACTCTGTTTCTCACACTCTGTTTCAGCTCCTCTGTTTCTCGCAGTCTGTTTCAGCCTCTCTGTTTCAGCCCCTCATTTTCAGCACCGCTGTTTCAGACCCTCTTTTTCTCTCACTCTGTTTCTCGCACACTATTTCAGTGCCTCTGTTTCAGCCCCTCGGTTTCTCGCACTCTGTTTCTCTCACTCTGTTTCAGCCCCTCTGATTCTCGCACTCTGCTTCCCACACTCTGTTTCTCGCACTCTGTTTCAGCCCCTCTGATTCTCGCACTCTGCTTCTCACACTCTGTTTCTCGCACTCTGTTTCAGCCCCTATGTTTCAGCCACTCTGTTTCAGCTCCTCTGTTTCAGCCCCTCTGTTTCAGCCCCTCTTTTTCTCGCATTCTGTTTCTCGCACTCTGTTTCAGGCCCTCTGTTTCTCGCAGTCTGTTTCAGCCCCTCTGTTTCAGCTCCTCATTTTCAGCACCGCTGTTTCAGACTCTCAGTTTCTCTCACTCTGTTTCACGCACACTATTTCAGCCCCTCTG
>NW_025965690.1:165301-166169 GCF_021869965.1 Rhincodon typus
AAACAGAGGGTTTGAAACAGAGTGGCTGAAACAGAGGTGCTGAAACAAAGGGGCTGAAACAGAGAGGCTGAAACAGAGGGGCTGAAACAGAGGGGCTGAAACAGAGTGCGAGAAACAGAGTGCGAGAAACAGAGTGCGAGAAAGAGAGAGCAAGAAACAGAGTGCGAGAAACAGAGGGTTCGAAACAGAGTGGGTGAAACAGAGGGGCTGAAACAGACATGCTGTAACAGAGGGGCTGAAACAGAGTGGTTTAAACAGAGTGCGGGAAACAGAGCGCGGGAAATAGAGTGAGAGATACAGAGTGCGAGAAACAGACTGCGGGAAAAAGAGTGCGGGAAACAGAGTGCGAGAAACAGAGTGTGAGAAACAGAGCGCGAGAGACAGAGGGTGTGAAGCAGAGTGGCTGAAACTGAGGGGCCGAAACACAGGGGCTATAACAGAGGGGCTGAAACAGAGTGCGAGAAAGAGAGTGCGAGAAACAGAGAGCGAGAAACAGAGTGCGAGAAAGAGAGTGCGAGAAACTGAGTGGCTGAAACAGAGTGGCTGAAACAGAGGGGCTGAAACAGAGTGCGAGAAACACAGGGCGAGAAAAAGAGGGGCTGAAACAGACAGGCGGAATCAGAGGGGCTGTAACAGAGGTGCTGAAACAGAGGAGCTGAAACAGAGTGCGAGAAACAGAGGGCGAGAAACAGAGTGCGAATCAGAGGAGCCGGATCAGAACGGCTGAAACAGAGGAGCTGAAACAGAGGGCGAGAAACAGAGGGGCTGAAACAGAGGGGCCGAAACAGAGGGGCTGAAACAGAGGGCGAGAAACAGAAGGGCTGAAATAGAGCTCGAGAAACAGAGTGGCTGAATCAGAGGGGCTGAA
>NW_025965690.1:166669-167043 GCF_021869965.1 Rhincodon typus
TCGAAGCAGATTGGCTGAAACAGAGGGGCTGAAACAGAGGGGCTGAAACAGACAGGCTGAAGCAGAGGGGCTGTAGCAGCGGGGCTGAAACAGAGTGCGTGAAACAGAGTGTGAGAAACAGAGGGGTTGAAACAAAGGGGCTGAAACAGAGTGCGAGAAACAGAGGGTTCGAAATAGATTGGCTGAAACAGAGGGGATGAAACAGACAGGCTGAAACAGAGGGGCTGTAACAGAGGGGCTGAAACAGAGTGTGAGAAACAGAGGGGTTGAAACAGAGCGACTGAAACAAAGGGGCTGAAACAGAGTGCGAGAAACAGAGGGGCTGAAACAGACAGGCTGAAACAGACTTTGAGAAAGAGAGTGTGAGAAACAGA
>NW_025965690.1:167143-167447 GCF_021869965.1 Rhincodon typus
CGGCTGAAACAGAGGGGCTGTAACAGAGGGGCTGAAACAGAGTGTGAGAAACAGAGGGGTTGAAACAGAGCGACTGAAACAAAGGGGCTGAAACAGAGTGCGAGAAACAGAGGTTTTGAAACAGACAGGCTGAAACAATGGGGCTGAAAGAGAGTGCGAGAAACACAGTGCGAGAAACAGAGGGGTTGAAACTGAGGGGCTGAAACAGACGGGCAGAAACAGTGGGGCAGAAACAGAGGGGCTGAAACAGAGTGTGGGAAACAGAGTGCGAGAAGCAGAGTGCGGGAAACAGAGTGCGAGAAAC
>NW_025965690.1:167547-167921 GCF_021869965.1 Rhincodon typus
TCGAAGCAGATTGGCTGAAACAGAGGGGCTGAAACAGAGGGGCTGAAACAGACAGGCTGAAGCAGAGGGGCTGTAGCAGCGGGGCTGAAACAGAGTGCGTGAAACAGAGTGTGAGAAACAGAGGGGTTGAAACAAAGGGGCTGAAACAGAGTGCGAGAAACAGAGGGTTCGAAATAGATTGGCTGAAACAGAGGGGATGAAACAGACAGGCTGAAACAGAGGGGCTGTAACAGAGGGGCTGAAACAGAGTGTGAGAAACAGAGGGGTTGAAACAGAGCGACTGAAACAAAGGGGCTGAAACAGAGTGCGAGAAACAGAGGGGCTGAAACAGACAGGCTGAAACAGACTTTGAGAAAGAGAGTGTGAGAAACAGA
>NW_025965690.1:168421-168722 GCF_021869965.1 Rhincodon typus
TGAAACAGAGGGGCTGAAACAGAGTGCAAGAAACAAACAGCGAGAAACAGAGGGCGAGAAACAGAGGGGCTGAAACAGAGGGGCTGAAACAGATTGCACGAAACAGAGGGGCTGTAACAGACAGGCTGAAACAGAGTGTGAGAAACAGAGCGCGAGAAACAGAGTGCGAGAAACAGAGGGTTTGAAACAGAGTGGCTGAAACAGAGGTGCTGAAACAGGCAGGCTGAGACAGAGGGTTTGAACAGAAGGGCTGTAACAGAGGGGCTGAAACAGAGTGCGAGAAACAGAGTTCGAGAAACAG
>NW_025965690.1:168822-169425 GCF_021869965.1 Rhincodon typus
GAAACAGAATGCGAGAAACAGTTGGGCTGTAACAGCAGTGCTGAAAAAGAGGGGCTGAAACACAACGCAAGAAAGAGAGTGCGAGAATCAGAGGGGCTGAACAAAGGAGCTGAAACAAAGTGAGAGACCCAAAGGTGCAGAAACAGAGGAGCTGAAACAGACAGTAAGAAACAGAGGGTCTGAAACAGAGGGGCTGAAACAGAGTACAAGAAACAGACAGCGAGAAACAGAGGGCGAGAAACAGAGGGGCTGAAACAGAGTGGCTGAAACAGAATGCAAGAAACAGAGGGGCTGAAACAGTGTGAGAGACACAAAGGTGCAGAAACAGAGGAGCTGAAACAGACAGCGGGAAATTGAGGGGCTGAAACAGAATGAGAGCAACAGAGCGCGAGAAACAGAGGGGCTGAAACAGAGGGGCTGAAAAAGAGGGGCTGAAACACAACGCAAGAAAGAGAGTGTGAGAATCAGAGGGGCTGAACAAAGGAGCTGAAACAAAGTGAGAGACCCAAAGGTGCTGAAACAGAGGAGCTGAAACAGACAGTAAGAAACAGAGGGTCTGAAACAGAGGGGCTGAAACAGAGTGCAAGAAACAGACGGCGAGAA
>NW_025965690.1:169525-169925 GCF_021869965.1 Rhincodon typus
AGGGGCTGAAACAGAGGGGCTGAAACAGACAGGCTGAAGCAGAGGGGCTGAAACAGAGGGGCTGAAACAGAGTGCAAGAAACAGACAACGAGAAACACACGGCGAGAAACAGAGGGGCTGAAACAGAGGGTCTGAAACAGACAGGCTGAAACAGAGGGGCTGTAATAGAGGGGCTGAAAAAGAGTGCAAGAAACAAACCATGAGAAACAGAGGGCGAGAAACAGACAGGCTGAAACAGAGGGTTTGAAACAAAGGGGCTGAAACAGAGGAGCTGAAACAGACTGAGAGAAACAGAGTGCGAGAAACAGAGTGCGGGAAACAGAGTGTGAGAAACAGGGTGCGAGAAACAGAGGGTTTGAAACATAGTGGTGAAACAGAGGGGCTGAAACAGAGTGCGAGA
>NW_025965690.1:170425-170760 GCF_021869965.1 Rhincodon typus
AACAGAGTGCGAGAAACAGAGTGTGAGAAACAAAGGGGCTTAAACAGGCAGCGAGAAACAGAGGGTTTGAAACAGAGGGGCTGTAACAGAGGGCCTGAAACAGAGTGCGAGAAACAGAGGGGCTGAAACAGAGGGGCTGAAACAGACAGGCTGAAGCAGAGGGGCTGAAACAGAGGGGCTGAAACAGAGGGCAAGAAACAGACGGCGAGAAACACAGGGCGAGAAACAGAGGGGCTGAAACAGAGGGTCTGAAACAGACAGGCTGAAACAGAGGGGCTGTAACATAGGGGCTGAAACAGAGTGCAAGAAACAAACCGTGAGAAACAGAGGGCGAG
>NW_025965690.1:170860-171777 GCF_021869965.1 Rhincodon typus
GGGCTGAAACAGACAGGCTGAAACAGAGGGTTTGAAACAGAGGGGCCGAAACAGAGGAGCTGAAACAGACTGAGAGAAACAGAGGGCGAGAAACAGAGTGCGGGAAACAGAGTGCGAGAAACAGAGTGCGAGAAACAGAGGGGTTGAAACAGAGTGGCTGAAACAGAATGCAAGAAACAGAGGGGCTGAAACAGAATGCAAGAAACAGAGTGCGAGAAACAGAGGGGCTGAAACAGAGGGGCTGAAACAGAATGCAAGAAACTGAATGCGAGAAACAGTTGGGCTGAAACAGCAGTGCTGAAAAAGAAGGGCTGAAACACAACACAAGAAAGAGAGTGTGAGAATCAGATGGGCTGAAACAAAGGAGCTGAAACAGACTGACAGAAACACAGGGGCTGAAACAGAGGTGTTGAAACAGACAGTGAGAAACAGAGGGTCTGAAACAGAGTGCGCGAAACAGAGTGCGAGAAACAAAGGGGCTTAAACAGACAGGCTGAAACAGAGGGTTTGAAACAAAGGGGCTGAAACAGAGGAGCTGAAACAGACTGAGAGAAACAGAGTGCGAGAAACAGAGGGGCTGAAACAGAGGGGCTGAAACAGAATGCAAGAAACTGAATGCGAGAAACAGTTGGGCTGAAACAGCAGTGCTGAAAAAGAAGGGCTGAAACACAACGCAAGAAAGAGAGTGTGAGAATCGGATGGGCTGAAACAAAGGAGCTGAAACAGACTGACAGAAACACAGGGGCTGAAACAGAGGTGTTGAAACAGACAGTGAGAAACAGAGGGTCTGAAACAGAGTGCGCAAAACAGAGTGCGAGAAACAAAGGGGCTTAAACAGACAGGCTGAAACAGAGGGTTTGAAACAAAGGGGCTGAAACAGAGGAGCTGAAACAGACTGAGAGAAACAGAGTGCGAGA
>NW_025965690.1:172277-172831 GCF_021869965.1 Rhincodon typus
GCTGAAGCAGAGGGGCTGAAACAGAGGGGCTGAAACAGAGTGCAAGATACAGACGACGAGAAACACAGGGCGAGAAACAGAGGGGCTGAAACAGAGGGTCTGAAACAGACAAGCTGAAACAGAGGGGCTGTAACAGAGGGGCTGAAAAAGAGTGCAAGAAAAAAACCATGAGAATCAGAGGGCGAGAAACAGAGTGGGAGAAACAGAGGGTTTGAAACAGAGTGGCTGAAACAGAGGGGCTGAAACAGAGTGCGGAACAGAGTGTGAGCAGCAAAGGGGCTTAAACAGACAGCGAGAAACAGAGGGTTTGAAACAGAGGGGCTGTTACAGAGGGGCTGAAATAGAGTGCGAGAAACAGAGTGCGAGAAACAGAGTGCGAGAAAGAGAGTGTGAGAAACAGAGGGGCTGATACAGACAGGCTGAAACAGAGTGCAAGAAACAGACAGCGAGAAACAGAGGGGCTGAAACAGACAGGCTGAAACAGAATGCAAGAAACAGAGGGGCTGAAACAGAGTGAGAGACACAAAGGTGCAGAAACAGAGGAGCTGAAACAG
>NW_025965690.1:173331-174605 GCF_021869965.1 Rhincodon typus
CCCTCTGTTTCAGCCATTCTGTTTCAGCCCTTCTGTTTCAGCCCCTCAGTTCCAGCACATCAGTTTCTGGCCCTCTGTTTCTCGCACTCTGCTTCTGCCCCGCTGTTTCTCGCACTCTGTTTCAGCCCCTCTGTTTCAGCTCCTCTGCTTCTCGCACACTTTTTCAGCACCTCCCTTTCTCGCACTCTGTTTCAGCCCCTCTGTTTCAGCCACTCTGTCCCTCGCAGTCTGTTTCAGCCCTTCTGTTTGTCGTGCTCTGTTTCAGCACCTCTGTTTCAACCACTCTGTTTCAGCCCCTCTGTTTCAGGCCGTCTGTTTCTCGCACTCAGTTTCAGCCCCTAGTTCCAACCACTCTGTTTCAGCCCCTCTGTTTCTCGCACTCTGTTTCAGCCCCTTTGTTTCAGCTCCTCTGTTTCTCGCACACTTTTTCAGCACCTCTGTTTCTCGCACTATGTTTCAGGCCCTCTGTTCCAGCCCTCTGTTTCACACACTCTGTTTCAATTCTTCTGTTTCTCGCACTCTGTTTCAGCTCCTCTCCTTCGCACACTCTGTTTCAGCACCTCTGTTTCTCACACTCTGTTTCAGCACTTCTGTTTCACGCACTCTGTTTCAGTGCCTCTGTTTCAGCCACTCTGTTTCTCCCACTCTGTTTCAGCACCTCTGTTTCGCGCACTCAGTTTCAGCCGCTCTGTTTCAGCCCATCTGTTTCTCGCACCCTGTTTCAGCCCCTCTGTTTCAGCCACTCTGTTTCAGCAACTCTGTTTCAGGCCCTCTGTTTCTCGCACTCTGTTTCAGCTCCTCAGTTCCAGCCCATCAGTTTCTGGCCCTCTGTTTCTCGCACTCCGTTTCAGCACCTCTGTTTCGCGCGCTCTGTTTCAGCCCCTCTGTTTCAGCCCCTCCATTTCTCGCACGCTGTTTCAGCGCCTCTGTTTCTCGCACTCTGTTTCAGCCCCTATGCTTCTCGCACCCTGTTTCAGCCCCTCGGTTTCAGCCCCTCTGTTTCTCGCACTGTGTTTCAGCACCTCTGTTTTTCGCACTCAGTTTCAGCCCCTCTGTTTCTCACACTCTGTTTCAGCAAATCTGTTTCTCGCACTCTGTTCGTTGCTCTCTGTTTCAGCACCTCTGTTTCTCGCACTCAGTTTCAGCCCCTATGTTTCAGCCCCTCTGTTTCTCACACTCTGTTTCAGCACCTCTGTTTCTCGCAATCTATTTCAGTGCCCCTGTTTCAGCCATTCTGTTTCAGACCCTCTGTTTCAGCTCCTTTGTTTCTCGCA
>NW_025965690.1:174705-175115 GCF_021869965.1 Rhincodon typus
AGCCATTCTGTTTCAGACCCTCTGTTTCAGCTCCTTTGTTTCTCGCATACTTTTTCAGCACCACTGTTTCTCGCACTCAGTTTCAGCCCCTCTGCTTCTCGCACCCTGTTTCAGCTCCTCAGTTTCAGCCCCTCTGTTTCAGCCCCTCTGTTTCAGGCCCTCTGTTTCTCGCACTCTGTTTCAGCTCCTCAGTTCCAGCCCATCAGTTTCTGGCCCTCTGTTTCTCGCACTCCGTTTCAGCACCTCTGTTTCAGCCCCGCTGTTTTGCACGCTCTGTTTCAGCCCCTCTGTTTCTCGACCTCTGTTTCAGCACATCTAAATCAACCTCTCTGTTTCTCACACTCTGTTTCAGCCCCTCTGTTCCTCGCAGTCTGTTTCTGTCCCTCTTTTTCAGCCACTCTGTTTCAGCC
>NW_025965690.1:175615-177903 GCF_021869965.1 Rhincodon typus
GAAACAGAGTGCGAGAAACAGAGGACCTGTAACATAGGGGCTGATACGGAGTGCGAGAAACAGAGGGGCTGAATCAGAGGGGCTGAAACTGATTGGCTGGAACAGAGGGACTGAAACAGACTGCGAGGAACAGAGGGGCCGAAACAGAGTGCGAGAAACTGAGATGCTGATTTAGAGGTGCTGAAATAGAGTGCGAGAAACAGAGAGGCTGAAACAGAGGGGCTGAAATGGAGTGGCTGAAGCAGAGGGACTGAAACAGAGTGCGAGAAACAGCGGGGCTGAAACAGAGGGGCTGAAACATACTGCGAGAAACAGAGGTGCTGAAAAAGTGTGCGAGAAACAAAGGAGCTGAAACAGAGGGGTTAAAACAGAGTGGCTGAAACAGAGGCACTGAAACAGAGTGCGAGAAACAGAGGGGCTGAAACAGAGTGTGAGAAACAGAGGGGCTGAAACAGAGGCACTGAAGCAGAGTGCGTGAAACAGAGGTGCTGAAACAGATTGCGAGAAACAGAGGGGCTGGAACAGAAGGGCTGAAACAGAGTGCGAGAAATAGAGGGGCTGCGACTCAGAGCGAGAAACAGAGGGGCTGAAACCGAGGGGCTGTAACAGGGTGCGAGAAACAGAGGGGCTGAAACAGAATGTGAGAAGGAGAGGGGCAGATACAAAGGGGCTGAAACAGAGTGCGAGAAAAAGAAGGGCTGAAACAGAGCTCGAGAAACAGAGGGGCTGAAACAGAGGAGCTGAAACAGGGTGCGAGAAACAGAGGGGCTGAAACAGAGTGCGAGAAACAGAGGGGCTGAAACAGAGGAGCTGAAACTGAGGGGCTGAAACAGGGTGCGAGAAACAGTGGGGCTGAAACAGAGCACGAGAAATGAAGGGGCTGAAACAGAGTGCGAGAAACAAACGTGCTGAAACAGAGGGGCTGAAACTGAGTGGCTGAAACAGAGGGACTGAAACAGACTGCGATAAACAGAGGGGCTGAAACAGAGTGCGAGAAACTGAGATGCTGATTCAGAGGCGCTGAAACAGAGTGCGAGAAACAGAGGAGCTGGAAAAGAGGGGCTGAAACTGAGTGGCTGAAACTGAGTGCGAGAAACAGAGGAGCTGAAAAAGTGCGCGAGAAACAGATGGGCTGAAACAGAGTGCGAGAAACAGAGCTGCTGAAACAGAGTGCGAGAAACAGAGGGCGTGAAACCGAGGGGCTGAAACAGGGTGCGTGAACCAGAGGGGCGGAAACAGATTGCGAGATAGAGAGGGGCTGAAACAGAGTGCAAGAAACTGAGATGCTGATTTGAGGTGCTGAAACAGAGGGCGAGAAACAGAGGGGCTGAAACAGAGTGTGAGAAACAGAGGGGCTGAAACAGAGGGGCTGAACCTGAGTGCGAGAAACAGAGGGGCTGAAACAGAATGTGAGAAGGAGAGGGGCTGAAACAGATGGGCTGAATCAGAGTGCGAGAAACAGAGGTGCTCAAACAGAGCACGAGAAACAGAGGGGCTGAAACCGAGGAGCTGAAACAGGGTGCGAGAAACAGAGGGGCTGAAACAGAGTGCGAGAAACAGAGGTGCTGAGACAGAGAGCGAGAAACAAAGGGGCTGAAACAGAGCACGAGCAACAGAGGAGCTGAAACATAGGAGCAGAAACAAAGGGGCTGAAACAGAGTGCGAGAAACAGAATGGGCTGAAACAGAGTGCAGGAAACAGAGGAGCTGAAACAGAGTCCGAGAAACAGATGGGCGGAAACAGAGTGCGAGAAACAGATGGGCTGAAACAGAGTGCGAGAAACAGATGGGCTGAATGAGAGGGTGAGAAACAGAGGGGCTGAAGCAGAGTACACGAAACAGAGGAGCTGAAACAGAGTGCGAGAAACAGATGGGCTGAAACAGAGTGTGAGAAACTGAGATGCTGATTTAGAGCTTTCTGAAACAGAGTGCGAGAAACAGAGGGCCTGAAACAGAGAGTGAGAAACAGAGGTGCTGAGACAGAGAGCGAGAAACAGAGGGGCTGAAACAGAGCACGAGCAACAGAGGAGCTGAAACATAGGAGCAGAAACAAAGGGGCTGAAACAGAGTACAGGAAACAGAGGAGCTGAAACAGAGTCCGAGAAACAGATGGGCGGAAACAGAGTGCGAGAAACAGATGGGCTGAATGAGAGGGCGAGAAACAGAGGTGCTGAAGCAGAGTACATGAAACAGAGGAGCTGAAACAGAGTCCAAGAAACAGATGGGCGGAAACAGAGTGCGAGAAACAGATGGGCTGAAACAGAGTGTGAGAAACTGAGATGCTGATTT
>NW_025965690.1:178003-179153 GCF_021869965.1 Rhincodon typus
AGGAGCAGAAACAAAGGGGCTGAAACAGAGTGCGAGAAACAGAGGGGCTGAAACAGAGTACAGGAAACAGAGGAGCTGAAACAGAGTCCGAGAAACAGATGGGCGGAAACAGAGTGCGAGAAACAGATGGGCTGAATGAGAGGGCGAGAAACAGAGGGGCTGAAGCAGAGTACATGAAACAGAGGAGCTGAAACAGAGTCCAAGAAACAGATGGGTGGAAACAGAGTGCGAGAAACAGAGGGCCTGAAACAGAGTGTGAGAAACTGAGGGTCTGAAGTCATATGCGAGATACAGAGGGGCTGAAGCAGAGTGCGAGAAACAGAGGAGCTGAAACAGAGGGGCTGAAACTGAGTGGCTGAAACTGAGTGCGAGAAACAGAGGAGCTGAAAAAGTGTGCAAGAAACAGAGGAGCTGAAACAGATGGGCTGAAACAGAGTGTGAGAAACTGAGATGCTGATTTAGAGGTGCTGAAACAGAGCGCGAGAAACAGAGGGCCTGAAACAGAGTGTGAGAAACAGAGGGTCTGAAATCATGTGCGAGATACAGAGGGGCTGAAGCAGAGTGCGAGAAACAGAGGAGCTGGAACAGAGGGGCTGAAACTGAGTGGCTGAAACTGAGTGCGAGAAACAGAGGAGCTGAAAAAGTGCGCGAGAAACAGATGGGCTGAAACAGAGTGCGAGAAACAGAGCTGCTGAAACAGAGTGCGAGAAACAGAGGGCGTGAAACCGAGGGGCTGAAACAGGGTGCGTGAACCAGAGGGGCGGAAACAGAGTGCGAGAAACAGATGGGCTGAAACAGAGTGTGAGAAACTGAGATGCTGATTTAGAGGTGCTGAAACAGAGTGCGAGAAACAGAGGGCCTGAAACAGAGTGTGAGAAACTGAGATGCTGATTTAGAGGTGCTGAAACAGAGTGCGAGAAACAGAGGGCCTGAAACAGAGTGTGAGAAACAGAGGGTCTGAAATCATGTGCGAGATACAGAGGGGCTGAAGCAGAGTGCGAGAAACAGTGGAGCTGAAACAGAGGGGCTGAAACTGAATGGCTGAAACTGAGTGCGAGAAACAGAGGAGCTGAAAAAGTGTGCGAGAAACAGAGGAGCTGAAACAGATGGGCTGAAACAGAGTGTGAGAAACTGAGATGCTGATTTAGAG
>NW_025965690.1:179653-179983 GCF_021869965.1 Rhincodon typus
AGGAGCTGAAACAGAGTCGCTGAAACAGAGTGGCTGAAACAGAGAGAGTGAAAGAGAGTGTGCGAAACATAGGTGCTGAGACAGAGAGCGAGAAACAAAGGGGTTGAAACAGAGTGCGAGAAACAGAGAGTCTGAAACAGAGTGTGCGAAGGAGAGGGGCTGAAACAGAGGGTCTGAAACAGAGTGCGAGAAACAGAGGTGCTGATACTGATGAGCTGAAACAGGGTGCGAGAAACAGTTGGACTGAAACAGAGCGTGAGAATTGGAGGTGCTGAAACAGAGCGCGAGAAATGGGGACCTGAAACAGAGGGGCTGCGACAGAGTGCGAGA
>NW_025965690.1:180083-180581 GCF_021869965.1 Rhincodon typus
GGTGCGAGAAACAGAGGGGCTGGAACAGAGTGCGAGAAACAGTGGGGCTGAAACAGAGTGTGCTAAGGAGAGGGGCTGAAACAGAGGGTCTGAAATAGAGCGCGAGAAACAGAGGTGCTGAAACTGATGAGCTGAAACAGGGTGCGAGAAACAGTGGGGCTGAAACAAAGGAGCTGAAACAGAGTCGCTGAAACAGAGTGGCTGAAACAGAGAGAGTGAAAGAGAGTGTGCGAAACATAGGTGCTGAGACAGAGAGCGAGAAACAAAGGGGTTGAAACAGAGTGCGAGAAACAGAGAGTCTGAAACAGAGTGTGCGAAGGAGAGGGGCTGAAACAGAGGGTCTGAAACAGAGTGCGAGAAACAGAGGTGCTGATACTGATGAGCTGAAACAGGGTGCGAGAAACAGTTGGACTGAAACAGAGCGTGAGAATTGGAGGTGCTGAAACAGAGCGCGAGAAATGGGGACCTGAAACAGAGGGGCTGCGACAGAGTGCGAGA
>NW_025965690.1:181081-181758 GCF_021869965.1 Rhincodon typus
TCCTGTCCCTCTGTTTCAGGTTCTCTGTTTCTCGCACTCTGTTTCAGCCCCTCCATTTCTCGCGCTCTGTTTCAGCCGCACTGTTTCTCGCATCCTGTTTCAGCTCCACGGTTTCAGCCCCTCTGTTTCTCGTGCTCTGTTTCAGCAACTTTGTTTCTCGCACTCTGTTTCAGGCCCTCTGTTTCTCGCACTCTGTTTAAGCTCCTCGGTTTCAGATCCTCTGTTTCTCGCAGTCTGTTTCAGCCCCTCTGTTTCAGCCCCTCTCCTTCTCACACTCTATTTCAGCCACTCTGTTTCTCTCACTCTGTTTCAGCCCCTCTGTTTCTCGCAGCCTGTTTCAGCTCCTCGGTTTCAGCCCCTTGTTTCTTGCGTTCTGTTTCAGCCCCTCTGTTTCAGCTCCTCTGTTTCAGCTCCTCTGTTGCTCGTGCTCTGTATCAGCCCCTCTGTTTCTCGCACCCTGTTTCAGGTCCTCGGTTTCAGCCCCTCTGTTTCTCGCACTGTGTTTCTGCCCCTCTGTTTCTCGCACTCTGTTTCATCACCTCTAAATCAGCATCTCAGTTTCTCGCACTCTGTTTCGGCCCCTCTGTTCCTCGCAGACTGTTTCAGTCCCTCTGTTTCAGCCACTCAGTTTCAGCCCCTCTGTTTCAGCCCCTCTGTTTCTCGCACTCTGTTCCTGC
>NW_025965690.1:182258-182966 GCF_021869965.1 Rhincodon typus
AGACCCTCTGTTTCAGCCCCTCTCCTTCTCACACTCTGTTTCAGCCCCTCTGTTTCTCGCACTCTGTTTCAGCCCCTCTGTTTCTGCTCCTCTGTTTCAGCTCGTCTGTTGCTCGTGCTCTGTTCCAGCCCCTCTGTTTCACGCACTCTGTTTCAGTGCCTCTGTTTCAGCCACTCTGTTTCAGCCCCGCTTTTTCAGCATCTCTGTTTCTCGCTCACTTTTTCAGCCCCTCTGTTTCTCACACTCAGTTTCAGCCCCTCTGTTTCAGCCCCTCTGTTTCTCGCGCTCGGTCTCACAACTCTGTTTCTTGCACTCTGTTTCAGCCCCTCTGTTTCAGCCCCTCTCCTTCGCACACTCTGTTTCAGCCCCTCTGTTTCTCACACTCTGTTTCAGCCCCACTGTTTCTGCTCCTCTGTCTCAGCTCCTCTGTTGCTCGTGCTCTGTTTCAGCCCCTGTGTTTCTCGCTCTCTGTCTCAGCACCTCTGTTTCTCGCACTCTGTTTCAGCCCCTCCATTTCTCGCGCTCTGTTACAGCCCCACGGTTTCTCGCACCCTGTTTCAGCTCATCAGTATCAGCACCTCTGTTTCTCGCACTCTCTTTCAGATCCTCTGTTTCAGCCCCTCTCCTTAGCACACTCTGTTTCAGCCCCTCTGTTTCTCGTACTCTGTTTTGGCCCCTCTGTTCCTCGCAGTCTGTTTCAGTCCCTTT
>NW_025965690.1:183466-183880 GCF_021869965.1 Rhincodon typus
GAGGGGCTGAAACAGAGGGTCAGAAACAGACTGCGAGAAACAGAGGTACTGAAACTGATGAGCTGAAACAGGTTGCGAGAAACAGAGGACCTGAAACAGAGGGGCTGAAACTGAGTGGCTGAAACTGAGGGACTGAAACAGACTGCGATAAACAGAGGGGCTGAAACAGAGTGCAAGAAACTGAGATGTTGATTTAGAGGTGCTGAAACAGAGTGCGAGAAACAGAGTGGCTGAAACAGAGGGGCTGAAACTGAGTGGCTGAAACAAAGGGACTGAAACAGACTGCGAGGAACAGAGGGGCCAAAACAGAGTGCGAGAAACAGAGGGGCTGAAACAGAGTGTGCTAAGGAGAGGGGCTGAAACAGAAGGTCTGAAATAGAGCGCGAGAAACAGAGGTGCTGAAACTGATGAGCT
>NW_025965690.1:183980-184839 GCF_021869965.1 Rhincodon typus
GTCTGAAACAGAGTGCGAGAAACAGAGGTGCTGATACTGATGAGCTGGAACAGGGTGCGAGAAACAGTTGGACTGAAACAGAGCGCGAGAACTGGAGGTGCTGAAACAGAGTGCGAGAAATGGGGACCTGAAACAGAGGGGCTGCGACAGAGTGCGAGAAACAGAGGTGCTGAAAGAGAGCGCAAGAAACAGAGGGTCTGAAACCGAGGAACTGAAACAGGGTGCGAGAATCAGAGGGGCTGAAACAGAGTGCGAGAAACATAGGGGCTGAAACAGAGGAGCTGAAACAGAGTGCGAGAAACAGAGGGGCTGAAACAGAGTGTGCTAAGGAGAGGGGCTGAAACAGAGGGTCTGAAACTGAGTGGCTGAAACTGAGGGACTGAAGCAGACTGCGATAAACAGAGGGGCTGAAACAGAGTGCGGGAAACAGAGGAGCTGGAACAGAGTGTGCGAAAAAGAGGGGCTGAAACAGAGGGGCTGAAATTGAGTGTGAGAAACAGAGGGGCTGAAAAAGTGAGCGAGATTCAGAGGTGCTGAAACAACGGGGCTGAAACAGAATGGCTGAAACAAACGCACTGAAACAGAGTGCGTGAAACAGAGGTGCTGAAACAGATGCGAGAAACAGAGGGGCTGGAACAGAGGGGCTGAAACCGAGGGGCTGAAACAGGGTGCAAGAAACTGAGATGTTGATTTAGAGGTGCTGAAACAGAGTGCGAGAAACAGAGGGGCTGCAACGGAGTGCGAGAAACAGAGGGGCTGAAACCGAGGAGCTGAAACAGGGTGCGAGAAACAGAGGGGCTGAAACAGAGTGTGAGAAACATAGGGGCTGAAACAGAGGAGCTGAAACAGGGTGCGAGAA
>NW_025965690.1:185339-185927 GCF_021869965.1 Rhincodon typus
AGGGCTGAAACAGAGTGCGAGAAACAGAGTGGCTGAAAGAGAGGGGCTGAAACAGAGTGCGAGAAACAGAGGGGCTGAAACCGAGGAGCTGAAACAGGGTGCGAGAAACAGAAGGGCTGAAACAGAGTGCGAGAAACAGAGGTGCTGAAACAGAGAGCGAGAAACAGAGGGGCTGAAACCGAGCGGCTGAAACAGGGTGCCAGAAAAAGAGGGGCTGAAACAGAGTGCGATAAACAGAGGGGCTGAAACAAAGTGCGAGAAACAGAGGTGCTGAAACAGAGCACGAGAAACAGAAGCGCTGAAACCGAGGAGCTGAAACAGGTTGCGATTAACAGAAGGGCTGAAACAGAGCAGGAGAAACAGAGGGGCTGAAACCGAGGGGCTGAAACAGGGTGCGAGAAACAGAGGGGCTGAAACAGAGTGCGAGAAACAGAGGGGCTGAAACAGTTTGTGAGAAGGAGAGGGGCTGAAACAGAGGGGCTGAAAAAGAATGAGAGAAACAGAGGTGCTGAAACCGCAGAGCTGAAACAGGGTGCGAGAAACAGAGGGGCTGAAACCGAGCGGCTGAAACAGGGTGCCAGAAAAAGA
>NW_025965690.1:186427-186989 GCF_021869965.1 Rhincodon typus
GAGGGGCTGAAACCGAGGGGCTGAAACAGGGTGCGAGAAACAGAGGGAGTGAAACAGAGTGCGAGAAATGGAGGTACTGAAACACAGTGTGAGAAACAGAGGGGCTGAAAAACAGCACGAGCAACAGAGGAGCTGAAACAGAGGAGCTGAAACACAGGGGCTGAAACAGGGTGGCTGAAACAGAGGGACTGGAACATAGTGCGTCAAACAGAGGTGCTGAAACAGAGTGCGAGAAACAGAGGAGCTGGAACAGAGTGCGTGAAACAGAGGGAGTGAAACAAAACGTGAGAAGGAGAGAGGCTGAAACAGAGGGGCTGAAACAGAGTGCGGGAAACAGAGGTGCTGAAACTGATTGCGAGAAACAGAGGGGCTGAAACCGAGGAGCTGAAACAGAGGGAGTGAAACAGAGTGCGAGAAACAGAGGGGCTGAAACCGAGTGGCTGAAACAGAGGGACTGAAACAGAGTGCGAGAAACAGAGGGGCTGAAAGAGAGGAGCTGAAGCAGAGTGCGAGACACAGAGGAGCTGAAACAGAGCGCGAGATACAGAGGGGCTGAAACCGA
>NW_025965690.1:187489-188082 GCF_021869965.1 Rhincodon typus
AGGGGCTGAAACAGAGGGGCTGAAACTGAGTGGCTGAAACAGAGGGACTGAAACAGACTGCGAGGAACAGAGGTGCTGAAACAGAGCGCGAGAAACAGAGGGGCTGAGACCGAGGAGCTGAAACAGGCTGCGAGAAACAAAGGGGCTGAAACAGAGTGTGAGAAACAGAGAGCGAGAAACAAAGGGGCTGAAACAGAGTGCGAGAAACAGAGGGGCTGAAACAGAGTGTGCGAAGGAGAGACGCTGAAACAGAGTGCGAGAAACAGAGGTGCTGATACTGATGAGCTGAAACAGGGTGCGAGAAACAGTGGGGCTGAAACAGAGCGCGAGAAATGGAGGGGCTGAAACAGAGTCCGAGAAATAGAGGACCTGAAACAGAGGGGCTGCGACAGAGTGCGAGAAACAGAGGTGTTGAAACAGAGGGTCTGAAACTGAGTGGCTGAAGCAGAGGGGCTGAAACAGTGTACGAGAAACTGAGATGCTGATTTCGAGGCGCTGAATCAAAGTGCGAGAAACGGATGGGCTGAAACAGAGCGTGCGAAACAAGGGGCTGAAACAGAGGGGCTGAAACTGAGGGGCTGAAACAGGGTGCG
>NW_025965690.1:188582-189400 GCF_021869965.1 Rhincodon typus
TGTTTCAGCCCCTCTGTTTCACGCACTCTGTTTCTCGTGCTGTGTTTAAGCCCCTCTGTTTCTCGCACTCTGTTTCAGCACCTCTAAATCAGCATCTCAGTTTCTCGCACTCTGTTTCAGCCCCTCTGTTTCTCGCACTCTGTTTCAGCCCCTCTGTTTCAGCCCAACTGTTTCTGCCCCTCTATTTCTCACACTCTGTTTCAGCCCCTCTGTTTGAGCGCGTCTGATTCTTGCACTCTTTTTCAGCCTCTCTGTTTCAGCCCCTCTGATTCTTGCACTCTGTTTCAGCCACTCTGTTTCAGCCCCTCTGATTCAGCCCCTCGGTTTCAGCCCAACTGTTTCAGCCCCTCTTTTTCAGCCCTTCTATTTCTCACACTCTGTTTCAGCCCCACTATTTCAGCCCCTCTGTTTCAGAGCCTCTGTTTTTCCCACTTAGTTTCAGCCTCTCTGTTTCAGCCCCTATGTTTCACGCACTCTGTTTCAGCCTCTCTGTTTCAGAGCCTCTGTGACTCGCACTCTGTTACATCCCCTCCGTTTCAGACCCTCTGTTTCAGCCCCTCTTTTTCTCGCACTCTGTTTCAGCGCCTCTGATTCAGCTGCCCTGTTTCTCGCACTCAGGTTTAGCCATTCAGTTTCAGGTCCTCTGATTCAACCACCCAGTTTCTCGCACTCTGATTCATTCCCTCTGTTTCAGCCACTCTGTTTCAGCCCCTCTGTTTCAGTTCCTCCGTTTCTCAAACAATTTTTCAGCACCTCTGTTTCTCGCACTCAGTTTCAGCCCCTCTGTTCCTCGCAGTCTGTTTCAGCCCCTCTGTTTC
>NW_025965690.1:189900-190501 GCF_021869965.1 Rhincodon typus
CAGAGCCCGAGAAACAGAGTGGCTGAAACCGAGGGGCTGAAACAGAGTGCGAGAAACAGTGTGGCTGAAACAGAGTGCGTGAAACAGAGGGGCAGAAACCGAGGGGCTGAAACTGAGTGGCTGAATCAGAGTGCGAGAAACAGAGCAGCCGAAACAGAGGGTCTGAAACTGAGTGCCTGAAACACAGTGCGAGAAACAGAGGGCTGAAACAGAGTCTGAGAAACGCAGGGGCTGAAAACGTGTGTGAGAAACAGAGGAGCTGGAACAGAGGGGCTGAAACAGAATGGTTGAAACAGAGGGACTGAATCAGAGTGCGAGAAACAGAGGGGCTGAAACCGAGGGGCTGAAACAGAGTGCGAGAAACAGAGGGACTGAAACCGAGGTGCTGAAACTGAGTGGCTGAAACAGAGTGCGAGAAACAGAGGTGCTGAAACAGAGTGCGAGAAACAGAGGAAAGAAACAGAGGGTCTGAAACTGAGTGGCTGAAACAGAGTGCGAGAAAGAGAGCGGCTGAAACAGAGGGGCTGAAACAGAGTAGGTGAAACAGAGGCCCTGAAACAGATTGCGAGAAACAGAGGGGCTGAAACAGAGTGTGCAAAAC
>NW_025965690.1:190601-191308 GCF_021869965.1 Rhincodon typus
ACAGGGGCTGGAACTGAGGGGCTGAAACTGAGTGCGAGAAACAGAGGTGCTGAAACAGAGTGCGAGAAACAAAGTGGCTGAAACAGAGTGGCTTAAACAGAGGGACTGAAACAGAGTGTGAGAAACAGAGGGGCTGAAACAGAGGGGCTGAAAAAGAACGCCAGAAACAGAGGGGCTGAAACAGACTGCGAGAAACAGTGTGGCTGAAAC
This sequence comes from Rhincodon typus, assembly GCF_021869965.1. NCBI lineage: Eukaryota > Metazoa > Chordata > Chondrichthyes > Orectolobiformes > Rhincodontidae > Rhincodon > Rhincodon typus. The sequence goes on from NW_025965690.1 coordinate 190,812, forward strand.
AGAGTGCGTGAAACAGAGGGGCAGAAACCGAGGGGCTGAAACTGAGTGGCTGAATCAGAGTGCGAGAAACAGAGGTTCTGAAAAAGAGTGCGAGAAACAGAGGAGCCGAAACAGAGGGTCTGAAACTGAGTGCCTGAAACAGAGTGCGAGAAACAGAGGGCTGAAACAGAGTCTGAGAAACGCAGGGGCTGAAAACATGTGTGAGAAACAGACGAGCTGGAACAGAGGGGCTGAAACAGAATGGTTGAAACAGAGGGACTGAATCAGAGTACGAGAAGCAGAGGGCCTGAAACAGAGGGGTTGAAAAAGAACGCCAGAAACAGAGCGGCTGAAACAGACTGCGAGGAACAGTGGGGCTAAAACAGAGGGGCTGGAACTGAGGGGCTGAAACTGAGTGCGAGAAACAGAGTGCCTGAAACAGAGCAGCTGAAACAGAGTGCCAGAAACAGAGTGGCTGAAACAGCCTGCGAGGAACAGAGGGGCTGAAACAGAGTGCG
>NW_025965690.1:191808-196761 GCF_021869965.1 Rhincodon typus
CTGTTTCTCGCGCTCTGTCTCAGGACCTCTTTTTCTCGCACCCTGTTTCAGGCCCTCTGTTTCTGCTCCTCTGTTTCAGCTCCTCTGTTGGTCGCACTCTTTTTTCAGCCCCTCTGTTTCTTGCACTCTGTTTCAGACCCTTTGTTTCTCGCACCCTCTTTCAGCTCCTCGGTTTCAGCCCCTCTGTTTCTCGCGCTCTGTCTCAGCACCTCTGTTTCTCGCACTCTGTTTCAGCCCCTCTGTTTCAGGTCCTCTGTTTCTCGCGCTCTCTTTCAGCCCCTCTGTTTCTCGCACTCTGTTTCAGCCCCTTTGTTTCCCGCACCCTGTTTCAGCTCCTCGGTTTCAGCCCCTCTGTTTCTCGCGCTCTGTCTCAGGACCTCTTTTTCTCGCACCCTGTTTCAGGCCCTCTGTTTCTGCTCCTCTGTTTCAGCTCCTCTGTTGGTCGCACTCTTTTTTCAGCCCCTCTGTTTCTTGCACTCTGTTTCAGACCCTTTGTTTCTCGCACCCTCTTTCAGCTCCTCGGTTTCAGCCCCTCTGTTTCTCGCACTCTGTTTCAGCCCCTCTGTTTCTCGCACCCTGTTTCAGGCCCTCTGTTTCTGCTCCTCTGTTTCAGCTCCTCTGTTGCTCGCACTCTTTTTTCAGCCCCTCTGTTTCTTGCACTCTGTTTCAGCCACTGTTTTTCGAACTCAGTTTCAGACCCTTTGTTTCAGCTTGTCTGTTTCTCGCACTCTATATCAGCCCCTCAGTTTCTTGCACACTTTTTCATCCCTTCTGTTTCTCGCACTCTGTTTCAGCCCTTCTTTTTCTCGCACCCTGTTCCAGCCCCTCTGTTTCTTGCACTCTGTTTCAGCACCTCTAAATCAGCATCTCAGTTTCCCACACACTGTTTTGGCCCCTCTGTTCCTCGCAGTCTGTTTCAGGCCCTCTGTTCCAGCCACTCAGTTTCAGTCCCTCTGTTTCTCGCACTCCGTTTCAGCCCCTATGTTTCAGGTCCTCTGTTTCTCGCACTCTGCTTCTGCCCCTCCATTTCTCGCGCTCTGTTTCAGACCCACTGTTTCTTGCACCCTGTTTCAGCTCCTCAGTTTCAGCCCCTCTGCTTCTTCCGCTCTCTTTCAGTACCTCTGTTTCTCGCACTCTGTTTCAGGCCCTCTCCTTCTCACACTCTGTTTCAGCCCCTCTGTTTCTCGCATTCTGTTTCAGCCCCTCTATTTCTTGCACTCTGTTTCAGCCCATCCGTTTCTCGCACTACGTTTCAGCCCGTCTGTTTCACGCATTCTGTTCCTGCCCCTCTGTTTCTCGCACTCTGTTTCAGCCCCTCTGTGTCTCGCACCCTGTTTCAGCCCCTCAGTTTCAGCCCCTCTGTTTCAGCCACTCTGTTTCACACACGCTGTTTCAGACTCTCTGTTTCAGCCCCTCTCCTTAGCACACTCTGTTTCAGCCCCTCTGTTTCTCGCACTCTGTTTCAGCCCCTCTGTTTGTCGCACCCTGTTTCAGCCCCTCAGTTTCAGCCCCTCTGTTTCAGCCACTCTGTTTCACACACTCTGTTTCAGACTCTCTGTTTCAGCCCCTCTCCTTAGCACACTCTGTTTCAGCCCCTCTGTTTCTCTCAGTCTGTTTCAGCACCTCTGTTTCTCGCACCCTGTTTCAGCTCCTCGGTTTCAGCCCCTCTGTTTCTCGTGCTCTGTCTCAGCACCTCTGTTTCTCGCACTCTGTTTCAGCCCCTCTCCTTCTCACATTTTGTTTCAGCTCCTCTGTTTCTCGCACCCTGTTTCAGCCCCTCAGTTTCAGCCCCTCTGTTTCAGCCACTCTGTTTCACACACTCTGTTTCAGACTCTCTGTTTCAGCCCCTCTCCTTAGCACACTCTGTTTCAGCCCCTCTGTTTCTCTCAGTCTGTTTCAGCCCCTCTGTTTCTCGCACCCTGTTTCAGCTCCTCGGTTTCAGCCCCTCTGTTTCTCGCGCGCTGTCTCAGCACCTCTGTTTCTCGCACTCTGTTTCAGCCCCTTTGTTTCAGCCCCTCTCCTTCGCACACTCTGTTTCAGCTCCTTTGTTTCTCGCACCCTGTTTCAGCTCCTCGGTTTCAGCCCCTCTGTTTCTCGCACTCTGTTTCAGCTCCTCTGTTTCAGCCCCTCTGATTCAGGTCCTCTGTTTCTCGCACACTGTTTCAGACCCACTGTCCCTCGCAGGCTGTTCCATCCCCTCTGTTTCTCGCACTCTGTTTCAGACCCTCTGTTTCACCCCCTCTCCTTCTCACACTCTGTTTCAACCCCTCTGTTTCTCGCTCTCTGTTTCAGCTCCTCTGTTTCTCGCTCTCTGTTTCAGCCCGTCTGTTTCAGCCCCTCCGTTTCAGCTCCTCTGTTTCAGCCCCTCTGATTCAGGTCCTCTGTTTCACGCATTCTGTTCCTGCCCCTCTGTTTCTTGCACTCTGTTTCAGCCCCTCTTTTTCTCGCACCCTGTTTCAACCCCTCTGTTTCAGCCCCTCTGTTTCTCGCACTCAGTTTCAGCACCTCCGTTCCTCGCAGTCTGTTTCAGTCCCTCTGTTTCTCGCACTCCGTTTCAGCCCCTATGTTTCAGGTCCTCTGTTTCTCGCACTCTGCTTCTGCCCCTCCATTTCTCGCACTCTTTTGGAGCCCCTCTGTTCTTGCGCTCTGTTTCAGCCCATCCGTTTCTCGCACTATGTTTCAGCCCGTCTGTTTCACGCATTCTGTTCCTGCCCCCCCATTTCTCGCACTCTGTTTCAGCCCCTCTGTTTCTTGCACTCTGTTTCAGCCCATCTCTTTCTCGCACTCTGTTTCAGACCCTCTGTTTCAGCCCCTCTCCTTAGCACACTCTGTTTCAGCCCCTCTGTTTCTCGCAGTCTGTTTCAGCTCCTCGGTTTCAGCCCCTCTTTTTCTCGCGCTCTGTCTCAGCACCTCTGTTTCTCGCACTCTGTTTCAGCCCCTCTGTTTCAGCCCCTCTCCTTCGCGCACTCTGTTTCAGCCCCTTTGTTTCTCGCACCCTGTTTCAGCTCCTCGGTTTCAGCCCCTCTGTTTCTCGTGCTCTGTTTAAGCCCCTCTTTTTCTCGCAGACTGTTTCATACCCTCTGTTTCTCACACTCTGTTTCAGCACCTCCGTTTCTCGCACTCTGTTTCAGCCCCAATTTTTCAGACCCTCCGTTTCAGACCCTCTGTTTCTCGCACTCTTTCTCAGCACCTCTGTTTCTCGAACTCAGTTTCAGCCACTGTTTTTCGAACTCAATTTCGGACGCTTTGTTTCACCTCGTCTGTTTCTCGCACTCTATATCAGCCCCTCTGTTTCTTGCACTCTTTTTCATTCCTTCTGCTTCTAGCACTCTGTTTCAGCCCCTCTGTTTCTCGCACTCTGTTTCAGCCAATCAGTTTCAGCCCCTCTGTTTCAGCCACTCTGGTTCTCAAACTCTGTTTCAGCCCCTCTGCTTCAGCCCCTCGGTTTCAGCCCCTCTGTTTCACGCATTCTGTTTCAGCCCCTCTGTGTCTCGCATTCTGTTTCAGCCCCTTTGTTTCAGCCCCTCTGTTTCTCGCACTCTTTTTCAGCCCCTCTGTTTCCGTCCCTCAGTTTCTCGTGCTCTGTTTCAGCCCCTCTGTTTCTCGCATTCTGTTTCAGCCCCTCTGTTTCATGCACTCTGTTTCAGCCCCTCTGTTTCAGCCACTCTGTTTCTCGTGCTCTGTTTAAGCCCCTCTATTTCTCTCACTCTGTTTCAGCCCCTCTGTTCCTCGCACTCTGTTTCAGCCCATCTTTTTCAGCCCGTCTGCTTCAGCTCCTCTGTTTCTCGCACTCTTTTTCAGCACCTCTGTTTCTCGTACTCAGTTTCAGCCACTGTGTTTCAAACTCAGTTTCAGACGCTCTGTTTCAGCTCGTCTGTTTCTCGCTCTCTATATCAGCCTCTCTGTTTCTCGCACTCTTTTTCAGCCCTTCTGTTTCTCGCACTCTGTTTCAGCCCCTCTGTCTCAGCCCCTCTGTTTCTCGTACTCAGTTTCAGCCACTGTGTTTCGAACTCAGTTTCAGACCCTCTGTTTCAGCTCGTCTGTTTCTCGCTCTCCATATCAGCCCTTCTGTATCTCGCATTTTGTTTCAGCCCCTCTGTTTCTCTCACTCTGTTTCATCCCCTTTGTTTCCGTCCCTCAGTTTCTCGCACTCTGTTTCAGCCCCTCTGTTTCTCGCTCTTTGTTCCATCCCCTCTGTTTCTTGCACTCTGCTTCAGCCCCTTTGTTTCAGCTCCTCTGTTTCTCGCACTCTGTTTCAGCCCCTTTGTTTCCGTCCCTCAGTTTCTCGTGCTCTGTTTCAGCCCCTCTGTTTCTCGTGCTCTGTTTAAGCCCCTCTTTTTCTCGCACACTGTTTCATACCCTCTGTTTCTCGCACTCTGTTTCAGCCCCTCCGTTTCTCGCACTCTTTTTCAGCACCTCTGTTTCTCGTACTCAGTTTCAGCCACTGTTTTTCGAACTCAGTTTCGGACGCTTTGTTTCACCTCGTCTGTTTCTCGCACTTTATATCAGCCCCTCTGTTTCTTGCACTCTTTTTCATCCCTTCTGCTTCTAGCACTCTGTTTCAGCCCCTCTGTTTCTCGCACTCTGTTTCAGCCATTCAGTTTCAGCCCCTCTGTTTCACGCATTCTGTTTCAGCCCCTTTGTTTCAGCCCCTCTGTGTCTCGCATTCTGTTTCAGCCCCTTTGTTTCAGCCGCTCTGTTTCTCGCACTCTGTTTCAGCCCCTCTGTTTCCGTCCCTCAGTTTCTCGTGCTCTGTTTCAGCCCCTCTGTTTCTCGCACTCTGTTTCAGCCCCTCTGTTTCATGCACTCGGTTTCAGCCCCTCTGTTTCAGCCACTCTGTTTCTCGTGCTCTGTTTAAGCCCCTCTTTTTCTCTCACTCTGTTTCAGCCCCTCTGTTCCTCGCACGCTGTTTCAGCCCATCTTTTTCAGCCCCTCTGCTTCAGCTCCTCTGTT
>NW_025965690.1:196861-198605 GCF_021869965.1 Rhincodon typus
GTTTCTCGTACTCAGTTTCAGCCACTGTGTTTCGAACTCAGTTTCAGACCCTCTGTTGCAGCTCGTCTGTTTCTCGTTCTCCATATCAGCCCTTCTATTTCTCGCACTTTGTTTCAGCCCCTCTGTTTCTCTCACTCTGTTTCAGCCCCTCTGTTTCCGTCCCTCAGTTTCTCGCACTCTGTTTCAGCCCCTCTGTTTCTCACTCTTTGTTCCATCCCCTCTGTTTCTTGCACTCTGCTTCAGCCCCTTTGTTTCAGCTCCTCTATTTCTCGCACTCTGTTTCAGCCCCTTTGTTTCCGTCCCTCAGTTTCTCGCACTTTGTTTCAGCCCCTCTTTTTCTCTCACTCTGTTTCAGCCCCTCTGTTCCTCACACTCTGTTTCAGCCCATCTTTTTCAGCCCGTCTGCTTCAGCTCCTCTGTTTCTCGCACTCTTTTTTAGCACCTCTGTTTCTCGTTCTCAGTTTCAGCCACTGTGTTTCAAACTCAGTTTCAGACGCTTTGTTTCAGCTCGTCTGTTTCTCGCTCTCTATATCAGCCTCTCTGTTTCTCGCACTCTGTTTCAGACCCTCTGTTCCTCGCAGGCTGTTTCAGCCCCTCTGTTTCACGCTCTCTGTTTCAGACCCTCTGTTCCTCGCAGGCTGTTTCAGCACCTCTGTTCCACGCTCTGTGTTCCATCCCCTCTGTTTCTCGCACTCTGCTTCAGCCCCTTTGTTTCAGCTCCTCTGTTTCTCGCACTCTGTTTCAGGCCTTCTGTTTCTGACCCTCCGTTTGAGCTCCTCTGTTTCTCGCACTCGGTTTCAGCCAATCTGTTTCAGCCCCTCTGTTTTTCACACTCTGTTTCAGCCCCTCTGTTTCTCGCACTCTGATGCAGCCTCTCTGTTTCAGCCCCTCTGGTTCTCGCACTCTGTTTCAGCACCACTATTTCAGCCCCGCTGTTTCAGCCCCTCTGTTACTCGCTTTCTGTTACAGCCCCTCTGTTTCAGCTCCTCTGTTTCAGCCCGTCTGTTTCTCGCACTCTGTTTCAGCCACTCTGTTTCCGCCCCTCTTTTTTTCGCACTCTGTTTCAGCTCCTCTGATTCAGCCACCCTGTTTCTCGCACTCTGTTTCAGTCCCTCTGTTTCAGCCATTCTGTTTCAGACGCTTTGTTTCAGTTCCTCTGTTTCAGCCCGTTTGTTTCTCGCGCTCTGTTTCCGCCCCTCTTTTTCTCGCACTCTGTTTCAGCTCCTCTGATTCAGCCACCCTGTTTCTCGCACTCTGTTTCAGTCCCTCTGTTTCAGACATTCTGTTTCAGACGCTTTGTTTCAGTTCCTCTGTTTCTCGCACAATTTTTCAGCACCTCTGTTTCTCACACTCTGTTTCAGCACCTCTAAATCAGCCCCTCTGTTTCGCGCACTCTGTTTCAGCCCCTCTGTTTCACGCACTCTGTTTCAGCCCCTCTTTTTCTCTCACCCAGTTTCAGCCCCTCTATATCAGCCCCTCTATTTCTCGCACTCTATTTCAGCCCCTCTGTTTCACGCACTCTGTTTCAGCCCCTCTTTTTCTCTCACCCAGTTTCAGCCCCTCTATATCAGCCCCTCTATTTCTCGCACTCTATTTGAGCCCCTCTGTATCTCGCACTCTGTTTCAGCCCCTCTGTTTCTCACACGGTGTTTCAGCCCCTCCATGTCTCGCACTATGTTTCAGGCCTGGTGTTTCATGCATTCTGTTCCAGCTCCTCTTTTTCTCGCACTTTGTTTCCGCCCCT
>NW_025965690.1:199105-202994 GCF_021869965.1 Rhincodon typus
TGATGGTCTGGGCTGGGGCCCTGGATTGGGTCGGGCCAGGCCGGGCCAGGGCTGCGACAGGCTGTCGGCCGGGATTCAGCTGGGAGTTGAAGTCTCGGGTCTGGGTTCAGGGGCCAGGTTGAGGGGTAGAGTTGGGGTCGGGGACAAGCTGCGGTCCGTGGCCCACCATCCCCGACGCCAACCCTAACCCCAGACTGTCCCGGCCTCAGCCACTGGACACCGACCCTAACCCCCAGCCCTCGGCCCGAAGCCTGTCGCAGCCCTGGCCCAGGCTCCCAGCCCCGAACATACCCCACCCTGCCCAGATGCCAGCGACATAGACCCAGACCCAGATCCAGCCATCAACGTCCCCCTGCCCAATAGTCCCCCGCAGCCTGTCGCAGCCCTGACCCTGACCCTAACCCCAACCACGGCACTGAGCCTGACCCCGATCCCGACCCCGACCCCGACCCGGTTAAGGTCCCAGCACCCAGGCCGCAGCCCCGACCCCAAACCCTGTCTGTCCCAGACCCGAGCCCCTATCGAACTCTAACCCCTGACCCAGCATGACCCGGCCCCCATCCTTCGCCCTAATCCCAGGCTGTGCCTCTCCTGACCCCGACTGTCGTGTGCCCCGGAACTCGGCCATCCCACCACTCACTCCGCCCTCGCCAGACTGAGCTTGTCCCGGTCCTGGTCCCAGCCACCAACTGCAGCCTCAACCCTGACTTCAACTCTAACCCTAGCCTCAGCTCTAATCCAGCTCTAGCCCCACCCTGACCCTCATCTGGCCTTAACCTTAAGCTGTCTGAAGGTAACTACTGAGGACTTGCCTCAATGGTGAATACTCACGCAGTGCCTCAATGTAAAGGGGTCAGAATCGACAGCCTCATTGTCAGAGGGTCAGTGACAGTGCCTCACAGTAGTGTCACTGCTGAGGGACTGTCTCCCTGTTAGAGGGTCCAGTAGGGTGCACAGTCTCAATATAATGGCGTGAGAAATAAGGGAGTGCAACACGTTTACAGGACCAGTACTGATATAGTCTAGTACAGTCAGAGGATCATGATAGAGCGAGGGCCTCTATGTAACGGGATCAGAACTGTTGGTTGGCTCCATGATTAGCAGGTCAGCACTGAGTTATTGAAGCACTGTCACAGCATTAATACGGAGGCAATGCTTCTTTCGAAAAGTGTCCGAATTGAACGGACGCCACACAATTAGAGGGTCATGACAGTGAAATTATGATCAACGGGTCAGAACTGAGGGACTGCCTTATTGTCAGTGTGTCAGTTGTGAGGCACTGTTCATTTGTCAGACGGTTCGTCGTATGGGAATGACTCATTGTCAGAGTTTGTGTTCTGAGGCAGTTCCTCAGTGTAACGGTGTGGGAATTGAGGGTTTGCTACACAGAGTGGGTCAGTGCTAAGGTATTGCAGCAGTATCAGAGGATCAGTGCTGAGGCATTGTCTCACGATAAAGGCATCAAAAGTGAGATAGTGCGAAACGATTACAGGGTCACGAAGACATTGCAGCACTGTGACAGTGTCTGAACTGATGGACTGTTTCATTGTCAGAGGGTCACTACGGCAGGAGTGCATTACTGTCAGACAGACCCAGTTCCTAATTATGCAGGGGTCAGAACTGGGGCAGTGACTCATTGTAAGGGCATCCGAATTGAGGGCGACCTCACATTTAGAGGGTCAGTCCTGACGTAGGGCTTCATTATTATTGTGTTAGTACCGAGGGCACTGGCATATTGACAGCTGGTCAGTTCTGAGACAGAGTCTCTTTGTCAGTGGGTCAGCACTGAGGCTGTGCTTCATTGTAATGGTGTCAGAATGGAGGGTTTGCCACAGACTGACGGTAAATACTGAACATAGAACATAGAACATTACAGCGCAGTACAGGTCCTTCGGTCCTCAATGTTGCGCCGACCTGTGAAACCAATCTGAAGCCCATGTAACCTAAACTATCCCATTATCATCCATATGTTTATCCAATGACCATTTAAATGCCCTTAAAGTTGGCGAGTCTACTATCTTTGCAGGCAGGGCATTCCACGCCCTTACTACTCTCTGAGTAAAGAACCTACCTCTGACATCTGTCCTATATCTATCACCCCTCAAATTAAAGCTATGTCCCCTCGTGCTAGCCATCACCATCCGAGGAAAAAGGCTCCCACTGTCCACCCTATCTAATCCTCTGATCATCTTGTATGTCTCTATCAAGTCACCTCTTAACCTTCTTCTCTCTGACGAAAACAGCCTCAAGACCCTCAGCCTTTCCTCATAAGACCTTCCCTCAATACCAGGCAACATCCTGGTAAATCTCCTCTGCACCCTTTCCAATGCTTCCACATCCTTCCTATAATGAGGTGACCAGAACTGTACGCAATACTCCAACTACGGCAGGAGTGCATTACTGTCAGACAGACCCAGTTCCTAATTATGCAGGGGTCAGAACTGGGGCAGTGTCTCATTGTAAGGGCATCCGAATTGAGGGCGCCAGAGTTTTGTACAGCTGCAACATGACCTCATGGCTCCGAAACTCAATCCCTCTACCAATAAAACCTAACATACTGTACTCCTTCTTAACAACGCTATCAACCTGGGTGGCAACTTTCAGTGATCTATGCACATGGACACCGAGATCTTTCTGCTGATCCACACTACCAAGAATCTTACCATTAGCCCAGTACTCTGTATTCCTGTTACTCCTTCCAAAGTGAATCACTTCACACTTTTCCGCATTAAACTCCATTTGCCACCTCTCAGCCCAGCTCTGCAGCTTATCTATGTCCCTCTGTAACCTGCAACATCCTTCCGCACTATCCACAAATCCACCAACTTTGGTGTCATCCGCAAATTTACTAACCCATCCTTCTACGCCCTCATCCAGGTCATTTATAAAAATGGCAAACAGCAGTGGCCCCAAAACAGATCCTTGAGGTACACCACTCGTAACTGAACTCCAGGATGAACATTTCCCATCAACCACCACCCTCTGTCTTCTTACAGCTGGTATTTCAGCTCTATCAGGGTCAGAACTCAGGCAGTACCTCATTAGCAAAAGATCACTTCTGCAGCAGTGAGAGAGGGTCAGACTGAGGGAGTACCTCCTTGTCAGATGGTCAGTTCTGACACACTGCTCCTTTATCAGAGGGTCATTGGTGAGGCAGTGCCTCTTTGTAATGGGATCAAAATTGTCAGCTGGCCAGTACTGAGCAACAGCTTCATGATCAGAGGTCAATACTGAGAGAGTGTCTTGTCAGAGATTCATTTCTAAGGGTGTGCTCAATTGTCAAAGAGTCCATTCTGAGGAAGGGCATCATGTACGAATACTGAGGGAGATGCTTATTCTGTGACTGGAAATGCAGGGTTACAGTGATAGGTGAAAAGGATGGGTCAGATGCGCTTAGGAGGGTCAGTGTGGACTTGGACTTAATGGCCTGTTTTACACTGTGGGGATTCTATGATTCTGATGAGAGGATAATTCTGTGGCATTTCAGCACTGTTGGAGGGTAAGATCGGTGGGAGTGTATAATTGTCAGAGGGTCAATACTGAGGGTGAGGCAGAGCCAGGGAACTATAGACCAGTGAGACTCTGGACTGACATTCCAATCCTACCTCAGAACTGATCCTCTGACAAAGCAGCTGTTCCTCAGTACTGACTCTGTAATCGTGAGGCACACCCTCAATCCTGACCCCATTTCAATGAGGCACTGCCACAATATTGACCCTCTAACAATGAGGGACTCCCTCAGTACTCATCCAGTGACTATAATGCACTCCCACAGTTCTGACGCTATGGCAACGAGGTCTGAAGTCACACGACACCAGGTTATAGTCCAACAGGTTTATTTGAAAACACAAGCTTTTGGAGCCTCACTCCTCCTTCAGTCCAACATCGA
>NW_025965690.1:203494-210246 GCF_021869965.1 Rhincodon typus
AAAAGCTTGTGTTTTCAAATAAACCTGTTGGACTATAACCTGGTGTCGTATGACTTCAGACCTCGTTGCCATAGCGTCAGAACTGTGGGAGTGCATGATAGTCACTGGATGAGTACTGAGGGAGTCCCTCATTGTTGGAGGGTCAAGATTGTGGCAGTGCCTCATTGAAATGGGGTCAGGATTGAGGGTGTGCCTCACGATTACAGAGTCAGTACTGAGGAACAGCTGCTTTGTCAGAGGATCAGTTCTGAGGTAGGATTGGAATGTCAGTCCAGAGGCTCACTTGTCTATAGTTCCCTGGCTCTGCCTCACCCTCAGTATTGACCCTCTGCCAATTATACGTTCCCACCGATCTTACCCTCCAACAGTGCTGAAATGCCACAGAATTATCCTCTCATCAGAATCATAGAATCCCCACAGTGTAAAACAGGCCATTAAGTCCAAGTCCACACTGACCCTCCTGAGCGCATCTGACGCATCCCCTTCACCTATCACTGTAACACTGCATTTCCCGTCACAGAATAAGCATCTCCCTCAGTATTCGTACATGATGCCCTTCCTCAGAATGGACTCTTTGACAATTGAGCACTCCCTTAGAAATGAATCTCTGATAAGACACTCTCTCCGTATTGACCTCTGATCATGAGGCTGTTGCTCAGTACTGGCCAGATGACAATTTTGATCCCATTACAAAGAGGCACTGCCTCACCAATGACCCTCTGATAAAGGAGCAGTGTGTCAGAACCGACCATCTGACAAGGAGGTACTCCCTCAGTCTGACCCTCTCTCATTGCTGCAGAAGTGATCTTTTGCTAATGAGGTACTGCCTGAGTTCTGACCCTGATGGAGCTGAAATACTAGCTGTAAGAAGACAGAGGGTGGTGGTTGATGGGAAATGTTCATCCTGGAGTTCAGTTACTAGTGGTGTACCTCAAGGATCAGTTTTGGGGCCACTGCTGTTTGTCATTTTTATAAATGACCTGGATGAGGGCGGAGAAGGATGGGTTAGTAAATTTGCGGATGACACCAAAGTTGGTGGAGTTGTGGATAGTGCGGAAGGATGTTGCAGGTTACAGAGGGACATAGATAAGCTGCAGAGCTGGGCTGAGAGGTGGCAAATGGAGTTTAATGCGGGAAAGTGTGAGGTGATTCACTTTGGAAGGAGTAACAAGAATACAGAGTACTGGGCTAATGGTAAGATTCTTGGTAGTGTGGATGAGGAGAAAGATCTCGGTGTCCATGTGCATAGATCACTGAAAGTTGCCACCCAGGTTGATAGCGTTGTTAAGAAGGCGTACAGTATGTTAGGTTTTAGTGGTAGAGGGATTGAGTTTCGGAGCCATGAGGTCATGTTGCAGCTGTACAAAACTCTGGCGCCCTCAATTCGGATGCCCTTACAATGAGACACTGCCCCAGTTCTGACCCCTGCATAATTAGGAACTTGCTCTGTCTGACAGTAATGCACACCTGCCGTAGTTGGAGTATTGCGTACAGTTCTGGTCACCGCATTATAGGAAGGATGTGGAAGCATTGGAAAGGGTGCAGAGGAGATGTACCAGGATGTTGCCTGGTATTGAGGGAAGGTCTTATGAGGAAATGCTGAGGGTCTTGAGGCTGTTTTCGTTAGAGAGAAGAAGGTTAAGAGGTGACTTGATAGAGACATACAAGATGATCTGAGGATTAGATAGGGTGGACAGTGGGAGCCTTTTTCCTCGGATGGTGATGGCTGGCACGAGGGGACATAGCTTTAAATTGAGGGGTGATAGATATAGGACAGATGTCAGAGGTAGGTTCTTTACTCAGAGGGTAGTAAGGGCGTGGAATGCCCTGCCTGCAAAAATAGTAGACTCGCCAACTTTAAGGGCATTTAAATAGTCATTGGATAAACATATGGATGATAATGGAATAGTTTAGGTTAGATGGGCTTCAGATTGGTTTCACAGGTCGGCGCAACATTGAGGGCGGAAGGGCCTGTACTGCGCTGTAATGTTCTATGTTCTATGTTCAGTATTTACCGTCAGTCTGTGGCAAACCCTCCATTCTGACACCATTACAATGAAGCACAGCCTCAGTGCTGACACACTGACAAAGAGACTCTGTCTCAGAACTGACCAGCTGTCAATATGCCAGTGCCCTCGGTACTAACACAATAATAATGAAGCCCTCCCTCAGGACTGACCCTCTAAATGTGAGGTCGCCCTCAATTCGGATGCCCTTACAATGAGACACTGCCCCAGTTCTGACCCCTGCATAATTAGGAACTGGCTCTGTCTGACAGTAATGCACTCCTGCCGCAGTGAAATGGGGTCAGGATTGAGGGTGTGCCTCACGATTACAGAGTCAGTACTGAGGAACTACAGATCTGTCTGAAGATCAGTTTTGATGTAGGACTGGAATGTCAGTCCAGAGGCTCACTGTTCTATAGTTCCCTGGCTCTGCCTCACCCTCAGTAATGACCCTCTGACAATTATGCACTCTCACTGATCTTACCCTGTGCTGAAATGTGACAGTACTGATCCTCTCATCAGAATCATAGAATCCCCACAGTGTAAAACAGGCCATTAAGCCCAAGTCCACACTGACCCTCCTAAGTGCATCTGACACATCCCCTTCACCTATCACTATAACCCTGCATTTCCCGTCTGAGAATAGGGATCTCCCTCAGTATTGTCACATGATGTCCTCCCTCAGAATGGACTCTTTGACAATGAAGCACACCCTTAGGGATGAATCTCTGATAAGGCACTCTCTCAGTATTGACCTCTGATCATGACGTTCTCGCTCAGTACTGGCCCCCTGACAATTCTGATCCCAATACAAAGAGGCACTGCCTCACCAATGACCCTCTGACAAAGGAGCAGTGTATCAGAACTGACCATCTGACAAGGAGGCACTCCCTCAGTCTGACCCTCTCTCACTGCTACAGAAGTGATCTTTTGCTAATGAGGTCCTGCCTGGGTTCTGATCCTGATAGAGCTGAAATACCTCAGTATTTACTGTCAGCCTGTGGCAAACCCTCCATTCTGACACCATTACACTGAAGCACAGCCTCAGTGCTGACACACTGACAAAGAGTCTCTGTCTCAGAACTGACCAGCTGACAATATGCGAGTGCCCTCGGTACTGACACAATAATAATGAAGCCCTCCCTCAGGACTGACCCTCTAAATGTGAGGTCGCCCTCAATTCGGATGCCCTTACAATGAGGCACTGCCCCAGTTCTGACCCCTGCATAATTAGGAACTGGGTCTGTCTGACAGTAATGCACTCCTGCAGTAGTGACCCTCTGATAATGAAGCACTCCCTCTGCACTGAAGCTCTGACAGGCTTCAATCCCTTAATAATGTCCCTCTGAGAAAGAAACAGAACATCAGTTCTGACACTGTCACAGTGCTGCAATGTCTTAGTGACCCTGTAATCGTATCACACTACCTCATTTTTGATGCCTTTATCGTGAGGCAATGCCTCAGCACTGATTCTCTGATACTGCTGCAATACCTTCGCACTGACCCTCTCTGTGTAGCAGACCCTCAATTCCCACACCGTTACACTGAGGAACTGCCTCAGAACACAAACTCTGACAATGAGTCATTCCCATACGACGAACCCTCTGACAAATGAACAATGCCACAGGACTGACACAATGGCAATAAGGCAGTTCCTTAGTAGTGACCCGCTGATCATAATATCACAGTCATGACCCTCCAATTGTGTGGCGTCCATTCAATTCGGACACCTTTCGAAAGAAGCACTGCCTCCGTATTAATGCTGTGACAGTGCTTCAATAGCTCAGTGCTGACCTGCTAATCATGGAGCCATCCCACAGTTCTGATCCCGTTACATAGAGGCCCTCGCTCAATCCTGACCCTCTGACTGCTCCAGACTATATCAGTACTGGTCCTGCAAACTTGTTGCGCTCCCTTATTTCTCACCCCATTATATTGAGACTGTGCACCCAACTGGACCCTCTAACAGTGAGACAGTCCCTCAGCTGTGACACTGGTGTGAAGCACTGTCACTGACCCTCTGACAATGAGGCTGTCAATTCTGACGCAGAGGCACTGCGTGAGTATTGACCATTGAGGCACTTGCTCAGTAGTTACCTTCAGACATGTTAGGATTATGTCCAGATGAGGGTCAGGGTGGGGCTAGGGTTAGGGATAGGGCTGATTCTAGGGTTAGAGTTGAGGTCAGGGTTGAGGCTGCAGTTAGTGGCTGGGACCAGGACCGGGACAAGCACAGTCGGGGGAGGGGGAAGGGGGAAGGGGGGAGGGGCTGATGGGATGGCCGAGGCCGGGGCATACGAGAGTCGGGGTCAGGAGATGGACAGACTGGGATTAGGGCGAACGACGGGGGGCGGGTCAGGCTGGGGCTGGGGTTCGATTTGGTCAGGGGCTGTGATCTGGGACAGGTAGGGTTAGGGTCGTGGATGCGGGCTGGGTGCTCGCACCTTAACCGCGTCGGGGTCGGGGTCGGTTTCGGGGTCGGGGTCAGGGTCAGAGCCGTGGTTGGGGTCAGGGTCAGGGTCAGGGCTGCGACAGGCTGCAGGAGATTGTAGGGCTGAGGGGCGCTGATGGCTGGGTCTGGGTCTGGGCCGAGGTCGCTGGCATCTGGGCAGTGTTGGGTAGGGTCGGGGCTTGGTGCCGGGGCCGGGGCCGCGACACACTTCGGGCCAAGGGTTGGGGGTTTGGGTCGGTGTCCGATGGCCGCGGCCAGGACAGTTTGGGGATCAGGTTGTGGTCGGGGACTGGGGGCCGCAACCGGGACAGTCTGGGGTTAGTTTTGGGGTCGGGAACTGGGGGCCGCGGCCGGGACAGTCTGGGGTTAGGGTTGGGGTCAGGGACAAGCTGCGGCAGGGTTGGGGATGCAACAGGCTGGTGGCTGGGTTCTGGGGCCGGGTTTAGGGTTACGGCTGGGCCAGGGGCTGAAGGCTGGGGTCTGGGGCCGGTGCGCATGGCCGAGGCTGAGGCGAGGTTTATGGTGATGGTCTGGTCTGGGGCCCTGGATTGGGACAGGCTGGTCCGGGCCGGGCTGGGTGTCTGGGGACAGGTTTAGAGTCAAGGTCCAGGTTGGGGCGAAGGTTTTGGTTAGGTTTGGGGCTGAGGTCGGAGGGCTGAGGCTAAGGCTAGGTTTACGGTGATGATCTGGGCTGGGGCCCTGGATTGTGTCGGGCTGGGGCCCCGGATTGTGTCGGACCGGGCCGGGCCGGGGCTGCGACAGGCTGTCGGCCGGGATTCGGCTGGGGGCTGAAGGTTCGGGTCTGGGGTCAGGGGCCAGGTTTAGGGTTAGGATTGGGGCTAAGTTTTGGACCGGGGCAGGCGAGAGTCGGGGTGGGGGTTCGGGGCTTGTGTTCCGGGCCAGGACAGGCTGGGATTCGTGTCGGGGGATGGGGGCTGCGGCCGGGTCCGGAATAGTCTGGGGTTAGTGCCGGGACACGGGAAAGGCTGCAGGCCGGGGTTCGGGTCAGTTCTGCGGGCTGGGGGCGGGGCTGGGACAGGCTGGGTACAGAGGCTTGGGCCGGGACAACCCCCAGTAAAGAAACCATAAAAGTCAGAGTCTGCTGTAAATAAAGTGTAAAGTATAGAGCTCCCTGTCAATAAACCCTGTAAATCATCGCTAAATTCCGCCTAACCCCTCAAACAGACGACTGCAAACAAAAAAATCCTAAACACAGAGCTTCCAGTTAATGAAAGCTAAAGCACAAGGCCCACTGTAAATCAACACAAAATAACGGAGCCCCCAGTAAAGCACTGCGAGATAGGTGGATTCAGATAGTACCTCACAGTCAGCAAGTCAGATCTGAGGCAGTGCCTGTTTGTCACACAGTCAGTAATGCAGAAGCACAGTGTTGTCTAACCGTCATTACTGAGGCAGCGACATACTATTACAGGATCAGTCCTGAGGGAGTGCCACGCGAATAGAGGATCAAATCTGGGTTATTGCAGCACTGAGAGGGTTGGAGTGAGATAGCACCTCAGTGTTGGCAGTGTACTGAAGTTCTGAGGAAGTGTCCCCGGACCCGAAACATTTACTCTGTTTTCTCCTTCACAGATGTTGCCAGACCTTCTGAGCTTTTCCATCAAACTTGACTGACCTGGTCGACCTACCCCACCGAAATTATCTCCAGCTATCTCGACTCTATTTTCTCAACCCTTAGTCCAGGAAGTCCCCACCTGCGTCCGTGACACCACCCACGCCCTCCACCTCCTCCAGAACTTCCAATTTCCCGGCCCCCAACACCTCATCTTTACCATGGACGTCCAGTCCCTATACAGCTGCATTCCCCATACAGATGGCCTGAAGGCCCTCCACTTCTACCTGTCCCGCAGACCCGACCAGTCCCCCTCCACTGACACCCTCATCCGTTTAGCCGAACTCGTCCTCACCCTCAACAACTTCTCTTTCAATTCCTCCTACTTCCTACAGACAAAGGGTGTGGCCATGGGTACCCGCATGGGCCCAAGCTATGCCTGCCTCTTTGTAGGTTATGTGGAACAATCCCTCTTCCGTAGCTACATTGGCCCTAAACCCCACCTCTTCCTCCGTTGCATTGATGACTGTATCTGCGCCGCCTCGTGCTCCCACGAGGAGGTCGAACAGTTCATCCACTTCATCAACACCTTCCACCCCAACCTTAAGTTCACCTGGACCATCTCTAATACCTCTCTCTCCTTCCTGGACCTCTCTGTTTCCTTCTCTGGCAACCACCTAGAAACTGATATCCATTTCAAGCCCACCGACTCCCACAGCTA
>NW_025965690.1:210746-212246 GCF_021869965.1 Rhincodon typus
CTCTGTTTCAGACCATCTTTTTCTCGCACTCTGTTTCAGCCCCTCTGTATACCTCACTGTGTTTCAGCCCCTCTGTTTCTTGCAAACTGTTTCAGCACCTCTGTTTCTCGCACTGTGTTCCAGGCCCTCTGTTTCTCACACTCTGTTTCACCCCTCTGTTTCTTGCACTCTGTTTCAGCACCTCTAAATCAACATCTCAGCTTCTCGCTCTCTGTTTCAGCCCCTCGGTTTCTGCCCCTCAGTTTCTCACACTCTGTTTCAGCCCCTCTGTTTCTCGGAAACTCTGTTTCAGCACCTCTGTTTCTCGCACTGTGTTTCAGCCCTTCTCTTTGAGACCCTCTGTTTCTCACACTCTGTTTCAGCCCCTCTGTTTGACCCACTCTGTTTCTCACACTCTGTTTCAGCCCCTCGGTTTCAGACCATCTTTTTCTCACACTCTGTTTCAGCCCCTCTCTTTCTCACACTCTGTTTCCGCCCCTCTGTTTGAGCCCCTCTGTTTCTCACACTCTGTTTCAGCCCCTCGGTTTCAGACCATCTTTTTCTTGCACTCTGTTTCAGCCCCTCTGTTTCTCGCACTGTGTTTCAACCCCACTTTTTCATCGCCTCTATTTCCAGCACACTGTATCAGCCATTCTTTTTCAGACCCTCTGTTTCAGCTCCTCTGTTTCTCGCACTCTTTTTCAGTCCCTCTGTTTCAGCCATTGTTTTTCAGCCCCTCTGTTTCAGCTCCTCTGTTTCTCACACTCTGTTTCAGCCCCTCTGTTTATCGCACTCTGATTCAGCATCTCTGTTTCAGCGCCTCTGATTCTCGCACTCTGTTTCAGCACCACTATTTCAGACCCTCTGTTTCAGCCCCTCTATTTCTCGCATTCTGTTACAGCCCCTCTGTCTCAGCCCCTCTGTTTCTCGCACAATTTTTCAACACCTCCGTTTCTCGCACTCAGTTTCAGCCCCTGTGTTTCAGCACCTCTGTTTCTCACGCTCTGTTTCAACCCCTCTGTTTCTCGCACTCTGTTTCAGCCACTCAGTTTCAGACCCTCTGTTTCAGCCCCTCTGTTTCTCGCACTCTGCTTCAGCCCCTCTGTTTCGAGCACTCTGTTTCAGCACCTCTGTTTCTCGCACTATGTTTCAGCTCCTCTGTTTCAGCCCCTTTGTTTCAGGTACTCTGTTTATCGCACTCTGTTTCAGCCCCTCTGTTTCAGCCCTTCTGTTACAGCCCCTCTGTTTCAGATCCTCTGTTTCTCGCACACTTTTTCAGCACCTCTGTTTCTCACACTCTGTTTCAACCCCTCTGTTTCTCGCACTCTGTTTCAGCCAGTCAGTTTCAGACCCTCTGTTTCAGCCCCTCTGTTTCTCGCACTCTGTTTCAGCCCCTCTGATTCTCACACTCTGTTTCAGCCGCTCAGTTTCAGCCCTTCGGTTTCAGCCCCTCTGTTTCTCGCATTCTGTTTCCGACCTTCTGTTTCTGACCCTCTGTTTCTCGCACTCTGTTTCAGCCTC
>NW_025965690.1:212746-213389 GCF_021869965.1 Rhincodon typus
TCAGTGACTCTGTTTCAGCCACTCTGTTTCAGTCCCACTGTTTCAGCTCCTCTGTTTCTCGCACACTTTTTCAGCACCTCTGTTTCTCGCACTCAGTTTCAGCCACTCTGTTTCAGTCCCACTGTTTCAGCTCCTCTGTTTCTCGCACACTTTTTCAGCACCTCTGTTTCTCGCACTCAGTTTCAGCCACTCTGTTTCAGCCCCTCTGTTTTGCACACTCTGTTTCAGCCCTTCTGTTTCTCGCACGCCGTTTCAGCACCTCTAAATCAGCATCTCAGGTTCTCGCAGTCTGTTTAACCCCTTTTGTTTCTGCCCCTCTGTTTTGCACACTCTGTTTCAGCCCCTCTTTTTCTCGCACTCTGTTTCAGCTCCTCTAAATCAGCATCTCAGTTTCTCGCTATCTGTTTCAGCCCCTTTGTTCCTCGCAGTCTGTTTCAGCCCCTCTGTTTCGCACAATCTGTTTCAGCCCTTCTGTTTCTCTTACTCTGTTTCAGTGCCTCTGTTTCAGCCACTCTGTTTCAGACCTTCTGTTTCAGCCCCTCTGTTTTGCACACTCTGTTTCAGCCCCTCTCTTTCTCACACTCTGTTTCAGCACTTCTAAATCACCATCTCAGTTTCTCGCACTCTGTTTCAGCCCCTCTGT
>NW_025965690.1:213889-215109 GCF_021869965.1 Rhincodon typus
CAGAGGACCTGAAACATAGGGGCTGAAACAGAGTGCAAGAAACAGAGAGGCTGAAACAGAGGGGCTGAAACTGAGTGGCTGAAACAGAGGGACTGAAACAGACTGTGAGGAAGAGAGGGGCTGAAACAGAGTGCGAGAAACTGAGATGCTGATTTAGAGGTGCTGAAACAGCGTGCGAGAAACAGAAGGGCTGAAACAGAGTGGCTGAAACAGAGGCACTGAAACAGCGTCCGAGGAACAGAAGGACTGAAACAGAGTGTGCAAAACAGAGGGGCTGAAACAGAGTGTCTGAAACTGATTGCGAGAAACAGAGGTGCTGAAAAAGTGTGTGAGAAACAGAGGAGCTGAAACATAGGGACTGAAACCCAGGGGCTGAAACAGAGGCACTGAAACAGAGTGCGAGAAACAGAGGGGATGAAACAGAGTGTGCGAAACAGAGGGGCTGAAACAGAGAGGCAGAAACTGAGTGCGAGAAACAGAGGTGCTGAAACAGAGTGCGTGAAACAGAGGACCTGAAACAGAGGGGCTGAAACAGGGTGCGAGAAACAGACCGGCTGAAACAGAGGGACTGAAACAGAGTGGCTGAAACAGAGGCACTGAAAAATAGTGCGAGAAACAGAGGGGATGAAACAGAGTGTGCGAATCAGAGGGGCTGAAATAGAGAGGCTGAAACTGAGTGCGAGAAACAGAGGTGCTGAAACAGAGTGCGAGAAACAGAAGACCTGAAACAGAGGGGCTGAAACAGGGTGCAAGAAACAGAGGTGCTGAAACAGACTGCGAGAAACAGAGGGGCGGAAACAGAGTGTGCGAAGGAGAGGGGCTGAAACAGAGGGGCTGAAACAGAGTGCGAGAAACAGAGGTGCTGAAACAGAGCGCGAGAAAAAGAGGAGCTGAAACTGATGAGCTGAGACAGGGTGCGAGAAATAGTGGGGCTGAAACAGAGTGCGAGAAATGGAGGGGCTGAAACAGACTGCGAGGAACAG
The DNA here is from genome assembly GCF_021869965.1 of Rhincodon typus. NCBI lineage: Eukaryota > Metazoa > Chordata > Chondrichthyes > Orectolobiformes > Rhincodontidae > Rhincodon > Rhincodon typus. The sequence continues at coordinate 214,873 of NW_025965690.1, forward strand.
AGGGGCTGAAACAGAGTGCGAGAAACTGAGATGTTGATTTAGAGGTGCTGAAACAGAGTGCGAGAAACAGAAGGGCTGAAACAGAGTGTTCCAAACAGAGGGGCTGAAACAGAGGGGCTGAAACTGAGTGCGAGAAACAGAGGTGCTGAAAAAGTGTGCGAGAAACAGAGGAGCTGAAACAGAGGGGCTGAAACAGAGTGGCTGAAACAGAGGCACTGAAACAGAGTGCGAGAAACA
>NW_025965690.1:215209-215749 GCF_021869965.1 Rhincodon typus
GCGAGAAACTGAGTGCGAGAAACAGAGGTGCTGAAAAAGTGTGCGAGAAACAGAGGAGCTGAAACAGAGGGGCTGAAACAGAGTGGCTGAAACAGAGGCACTGAAACAGAGTGCGAGAAACAGAGGGGATGAAACCGAATGTGCGAAACAGAGGGGCTGAAACAGAGAGGCTGAAACTGAGTGCGAGAAACAGAGGTGCTGAAACAGAGTGCGTGAAACAGAGGACCTGAAACAGAGTGGCTGAAACAGGGTGCGAGAAACAGAGGGGCTGAAACAGCCTGCGAGATACAGAGGGGCTGAAACAGAGTGTGAGAAGGAGAGGGGCTGAAACAGAGGGGCTGAAACAGAGTGCGAGAAACAGAGGAGCTGAAACTGATGAGCTGAGACAGGGTGCGAGAAATAGAGGGGCTGAAACAGAGCGCGAGAAATGGAGGGGCTGAAACAGAGTGCGAGAAACAGAGGGGCTGAAACAGAGTGCGAGAAACTGAGATGGTGATTTAGAGGTGCTGAAACAGAGTGCGAGAAACAGAGGGGCTGAAA
>NW_025965690.1:216249-216768 GCF_021869965.1 Rhincodon typus
AAACAGAGAGGCTGAAACAGAGTGTGCGAAGGAGAGGGGCTGAAACAGAGGGTCTGAAACAGAGTGCGAGAAACAGAGGTGCTGATACTGATGAGCTGAAACAGGGTGCGAGAAACAGTGGGGCTGAAACAGAGCGCGAGAAATGGTGGGGCTGAAACAGAGTGCGAGAAATAGAGGACTTGAAAGAGAGGGGCTGCGACAGAGTGCGAGAAACAGAGGTGCTGAAACAGAGGGTCTGAAACTGAGTGGCTGAAGCAGAGGGGCTGAAACAGTGTGCGAGAAACTGAGATGCTGATTTAGAGGCGCTGAAACAAAGTGCGAGAAAGCGATGGGCTGATACAGAGGGTGCGAAACAAGGGGCTGAAACAGAGTGGCTGAAACGGAGGGACTGAAACAGAGGGACTGAAACAGAGTGCGATAAACAGAGGTGCTGAAACAGAGCGTGAGAAACAGAGGGGCTGATTCCGCGGAACTGAAACAGGGTGTGAGAAACAGAGGGGCGGAAACATAGTGCGAGAA
>NW_025965690.1:217268-217827 GCF_021869965.1 Rhincodon typus
CTGATTAGCTGAGACAGGGTGCGATACAAAGTGGGGCTGAAACAGAGCGCGCGAAATGGAGGGGCTGAAAAAGAGTGCGAAAAACAGAGGACCTGAAATATAGGGCCTGAAACAGAGTGCGAGAAACAAAGATGCTGAAACAGAGTGTGAGAAGGAGAGGGGCTGAAACAGAGGGGCTGAAGCTGAGTGTCTGAAAAAGAGGACCTGAAACAGACTGCGAGGAACAGAGGGGCTGAAACAGAGTGCGAGAAACTGAGATGCTGGTTTAGAGGTGCTGAAACAGAGTGCGAGAAACAGAGGGGCTGAAACAGAGTGTGCAAAACAGAGGGGCTGAAACAGAGTGTGAAAATGAGAGGGGCTGAAACAGAGGGGCTGAAACAGAGTGGCTGAAACTGAGGCACTGAAACAGAGTGCGAGAAACAGAGGGGATGAAACAGAGTGTGCGAAACAGAGGTGCTGAAACAGAGTGCAACAAACAGAGGACCTGAAACAGAGGGGCTGAAACAGGGTGCGAGAAACAGAGGGGCTGAAACAGAGTGTGAGAAGGAGAGGGGCTGAA
>NW_025965690.1:217927-218464 GCF_021869965.1 Rhincodon typus
GAGGGGCTGAAACAGAGTGCGAGAAACTGAGATGCTGATTTAGAGGTGCTGAAACAGAGTGCGAGAAACAGAGGGGCTGAAACAGAGCGTGCAAAACAGAGGGGCTGAAACAGAGGGGTTGAAACATAGTGCGAGAAACAGAGGTGCTGAAAAAGTGTGCGAGAAAGAGAGGAGCCAAAACAGAGGGGCTGAAACAGAGTGGCTGAAACAGGGTGCGAGAAACAGAGGGGCTGAAACAGACTGCAAGAAGCAGAGGGGCTGAAACAGAGTGTGAGAAGGAGAGGGGCTAAAACAGAGGGGCTGAAACAGAGTGCGAGAAACAGAGGTGCTGAAACAGAGCGCGAGAAACAGAGGAGCTGCAACTGATGAGCTGAGACAGGGTGCGAGAAATAGTGGGGCTGAAACAGAGCGCGAGAAATGGAGGAGCTGAAACAGAATGCGAGAAACAGAGGACCTGAAACATAGGGGCTGAAACAGAGTGCGAGAAACAGAGGGGCTGAAACAGAGTGTGCAAAACAGAGGGGCTGAAACCGAGTG
>NW_025965690.1:218564-219404 GCF_021869965.1 Rhincodon typus
AAACAGAGGGGCTGAAACTGAGTGGCTGAAACAGAGGGACTGAAACAGACTGCGAGGAACAGAGGGGCTGAAACAGAGTGCGAGAAATTGAGATGCTGAAAAAGTGTGCGAGAAACAGAGGAGCTGAAACAGAGGGGCTGAAACAGAGTGGCTGAAACAGAGGCAATGAAACAGAGCGCGAGAAACAGAGGGGCTGAAACTGATGAGCTGAGACAGGGTGCGAGAAATAGTGGGGCTGAAACAGAGCGCGAGAAATGGAGGGGTTTTAACAGAGTGCGAGAAACAGAGGACCTGAAACACAGGGGCTGAAACAGAGTTCAAGAAACAGAGGGGCTGAAACAGAGTTCAAGAAACAGAGGGGCTGAAACAGAGGGGCTGAAACTGAGTGGCTGAAACAGAGGGACTGAAACAGACTGCGAGGAACAGAGGGACTGAAACAGAGTGCGAGAAACTGAGATGCTGATTTAGAGGTGCTGAAACAGAGTGCGAGAAGGAGAGGGGCTGAAACAGAGGGGCTGAAACAGAGCGCGAGAAACAGAGGGGCTGAAACTGATGAGCTGAGACAGGGGGCGAGAAATAGTGGGGCTGCAACAGAGCGCGAGAAATGAAGGGGCTGAAACAGAGTGCGAGAAACTGAGGACCTGAAACATAGGGTCTGAAACAGAGTGCGAGAAACAGAGGGGTTGAAACAGGGGCTGAAACTGAGTGGCTGAAACAGAGGGACCGAAACAGAGGGGCTGAAACACGGTGCGAGAAACAGAGGTGCTGAAACAGAGTGCGAGAAACAGAGGGGCTGAAACAGAGTGCGAGAAACAGAGGGGCTGAAACAGAGTGCGAGAA
>NW_025965690.1:219904-220691 GCF_021869965.1 Rhincodon typus
CTCTGTTTCAGCCCCTTTGTTTCAGCCCCTCCGTTTCAACTCCTCTGTTTCTCGCACTCTGTTTCAGACCCTCCATTTCTCGCACTCTGTTTCAGCACCTCTGTTTCTCGCACTCTGTTTCAGTCCCTCTGTTTCAGCCCCTCTGTTTCAAATCCTCTGTTTCTCGCACTCTGTTTCAGCCACTCAGTTTCAGCCTCTCTGTCTCATCCCCTCTGTTTCAGCCCCTCTGTTTCAGCTCCTTTGTTTCTCGCACACTTTTTCAGCACCTCTGTTTCTCGCCCTCAGTTTCAGCCACACTGTTTCAGCCCTCTGTTTCTCACACTCTGTTTCAACCCCTCTGCATCTCGCACTCTGTTTCAGCCACTCAGTTTCAGCCCCTCTGTTTCATCCCCTCTGTTTCAGCCCCTCTCTTTCAGCTCCTCTGTTTCTCGCACACTTTTTCAGCACCTCTGTTTCTTGCACTCAGTTTCAGCCATTCTGTTTCAGCCCTCTGTTTCTCAATCTGTTTCAACCCATCTGCTTCTCACACTCTGTTTCAGACCCTCTGTTTCTCGCACTCTGTTTCAGCACCTCTAAATCAACATCTCAGTTTCTCGCTCTCTGTTTCAGCCCGTCAGTTTCAGCCCCTCTGTTTCTCGCACTCTGTTTCAGCACCTCTGTTTCTCGCACTGAGGTCAGCCCCTCTGTTTGAGCCCCTATGGTTATCACACTCTGTTCCAGCCTCTCTGTTTGAGCCCGTCTGTTTCCCGCACTCTGTTTCAGACCCTCGGATTCAGACCATCTTTTT
>NW_025965690.1:221191-224038 GCF_021869965.1 Rhincodon typus
GGTTTCAGCCACCCTGTTTCTCGCACTCAGGTTTAGCCAATCAGTTTCAACCTGTCTGTATCTCGCACTCTGTTCCAGCCCCTCTGTTTCTCGCACTCTGTTTCAGCCCCTCTGTTTCTCACACTCTGTTTCAGCCCCTCTGTTTCTCGCACTCTTTTTCAGCACCTCTGTTTCTCGCACTCTGTTTCAGCCCCTTTGTTTCAGCCCCTCTGTTTCAGCCCCTCTGTTTCTCGCACTCTGTTTCAGACCCTCCATCTCTCGCACTCTGTTTCAGCACCTCTGCTTCTCGCACTCTGTTTCAGTCCCTCTGTTTCAGCCACTGCGTTTCAGCCCCTCTGTTTCAAATCCTCTCTTTCTGGCACTCTGTTTCAGCCACTCAGTTTCAGCCTCTCTGTTTCATCCCCTCTGTTTCAGCCCCTCTGTTTCAGCTCCTTTGTTTCTCGCACACTTTTTCAGCACCTCTGTTTCTCGCCCTCAGTTTCAGCCACTCTGTTTCAGCCCTCTGTTTCTCACACTCTGTTTCAACCCCTCTGCTTCTCGCACTCTGTTTCAGCCACTCAGTTTCAGCCCCTCTGTTTCATCCCCTCTGTTTCAGCCCCTCTGTTTCAGCCCCTCTGTTTCAGCCCCTCTGTTTCTCGCACACTTTTTCAGCACCTCTGTTTCTCGCACTCAGTTTCAGCCACTCTGTTTCAGATCTCTGTTTCTCACACTCTGTTTCAACCCCTCTGCTTCTCACGCTCTGTTTCAGCCCCTCTGTTTCTCGCACTCTGTTTCAGCACCTCTAAATCAACATCTCAGTTTCTCGCTCTCTGTTTCAGCCCGTCAGTTACAGCCCCTCTGTTTCTCGCACTGAGGTCAGCCCCTCTGTTTCAACCCCTCTGCTTCTCACACTCTGTTTCAGCCCCTCTGTTTCTCGCACTCTGTTTCAGCACCTCTAAATCAACATCTCAGTTTCTCGCTCTCTGTTTCAGCCTGTCAGTTACAGCCCCTCTGTTTCTCGCACTGAGGTCAGCCCCTTTGTTTGAGCCCCTATGGTTCTCACACTCTGTTCCAGCCTCTCTGTTTGAGCCCGTCTGTTTCCCGCACTCTGTTTCAGACCCTCGGATTCAGACCATCTTTTTCTCACACTCTGTTTCAGTCCCTCGCTTTCTCGCACTCTGTTTCTGCCCCGCTGTTTCACGCACTCTGTTTCAGCCCCTCTATTTCTCGCACCCTGTTTCAGCTCCTCGGTTTCAGCCCCTCTGTTTCTCGCACTCTTATTCAGCCCCTCAGTATCTCGCACTCTGTTTCAGCCCCTCAGTTTCAGCCCCTCTGTTTCAGCCCCACTGTTTCTCGCACACTGTTTCAGCATCTCTGTTTCAGCCGTTCTGTTTCTCGCTCTCTGTTACACCCCCTCTGTTTCAGCCCCTCTAAATTAGGTTCTCAGTTTCTCGCACTCTGTTTCAAACCCTCTGTTTCTCGCACTCTGTTTCAGCCCCTCTCTTTCTCGCACTCTGTTTCAGCCCCTTCGTTTCTCACACTCTGTTTCAGCTCCTCTGATTCAACCGCCCTGCTTCTCGTACTCAGTTTTAACCATTCAGTTTCAGCCCCTCTGTTTCAGCCCCTCTATTTCTCGCACTCTGTTTCAGCCACCCAGTTTCTCGCACTCAGTTTTAGCCACTCAATTTCAGCTGCTCTCTTTCTGCTCCTCTGTTTCACGCACTCTGTTTCAGCCCCACTGTTTCAGCCCCTCTGTATCTCGCACATGATTTCAGCCCCTCTGTTTATCTCACTCTGTTTCTGCCCCTCTGTTTCTCGCACTCTGTTTCAGCCCCTCTGTTTCTCACAATCTGGTTCAGCCCCTCTATTGCTCGCACTATGTTTCAGCCCCTCTGTTTCTCGCACTCTGTTTCAGCCCCTCTGTTTCTCGCACTCTCATTCAGGCCTTCTGTTTCTGACCCTCCTTTTCAGCCCCTCTCCTTCTCACACTCTGTTTCAGCCCCTCTGATTCTCGCACTCTGGTTCAGCCCATCTGTTTCTCGTGCACTGTTTCAGCCACTCAGTTTCAGTCCCTCTGTTTATCTCACTCTGTTTCTGCCCCTCTGTTTCTTGCACTGTGTTTCAGCACCTCTGATTCTCACAATCTCGTTCAGACCCTCTATTTCTCGCACTATGTATCAGCCTCTCTGTTTCAGGCCCTCTGTTTCTCGAATTCTGTTTCAGCCCCTCTGTTTCTCGCACTCTCATTCAGGCCTTCTGTTTCTGACCCTCCGTTTCAGCCCCTCTCCTTCTCACACTCTGTTTCAGCCCCTCTGATTCTCGCACTCTGGTTCAGCCCCTCTGTTTCTCGCACTATGTTTCAGACCCTCCGTTTCAGCTCCTCTGTTTCTCGCACTCAGTTTCAGTCCCTCTGTTTCAGCCTTCTGTTCCTCACACTCTGTTTCAGCCCCTCTGTTTCTTGCATTCTGTTTCAGCCCCTCAGTATCTCGCACGCTGGTTCAGCCCCTTTGTTTCTCGCACTCTGTTTCAGACCCTCCGTTTCAGCCCTCTGTTTCTCACACTCTGTTTCAGCCCCTCTCTTTCTTGCACTCTGATTCAGCCCCTCAGTATCTTGCACTCTGTTTCAGCCCCTCAGTTTCAGACCCTCTGTTTCAGCCCCACTGTTTCTCGCACTCTGTTTCAGCATCTCTGTTTCAGCCCTTCTGTTTCTCGCTCTCTGTTACACCCCCTCTGTTTCAGCCCCTCTAAAGCAGCTTCTCAGTTTCTCGCACTCTGTTTCAAGCCCTCTGTTTCTTGCACTCTGTTTCAGCCACTCAGTTTAAGCCCCTCTGTTTCAGCCCCTCAGTTTCTCGCACTCTGTTTCAGCCC
>NW_025965690.1:224138-225623 GCF_021869965.1 Rhincodon typus
CGCACTCTGCTTCAGCCGCTCAGTTTCAGCCCCTCTGTTTCAGCCCCACTGTTTCTCGCACTCTGTTTCAGCATCTCTGTTTTAGCCCTTCTGTTTCTCGCTCTGTTACACCCCCTCTGTTTCAGCCCCTCTAAATCAGCTTCTCAGTTTCTCGCACTCTGTTTCAAGCCCTCTGTTTCACGCACTCTGTTTCAGCCACTCAGTTTAAGCCCCTCTGTTTCAGCCCCTCTGTTTCTCGCACTCTGTTTCAGCCCCTCTCTTTCTCGCACTCTGTTTCAGCCCCTTCGTTTCTCACACTCTGTTTCAGCTCCTCTGATTCAACCACCCTGCTTCTCGTACTCAGTTTTAACCATTCAGTTTCAGCCCCTCTGTTTCAGCCCCTCTATTTCTCGCACTCTGTTTCAGCCACCCTGTTTCTCGCACTCAGTTTTAGCCACTCAATTTCAGCCCTCTCTTTCAGCTCCTCTGTTTCACGCACTCTGTTTCAGCCCCTCTGCTGCGGCCCCTCTTTATTTCGAACATGATTTCAGCCACTCTGTTTATCTCACTCTGTTTCAGCCCCTCTGTTTCAGCCCCTCTGTTTCTCACGCTCTGTTTCAGCCCCTTTGTTTCTTGCACCCTGTTTCAGCCCCTCGGTTTCAGCCACCCTGTTTCTCGCACTCAGGTTTAGCCAATCAGTTTCAACCTGTCTGTATCTCGCACTCTGTTCCAGCCCCTCTGTTTCTCGCACTCTGTTTCAGCCCCTCTGTTTCTCACACTCTGTTTCAGCCCCTCTGTTTCTCGCACTCTTTTTCAGCACCTCTGTTTCTCGCACTCTGTTTCAGCCCCTTTGTTTCAGCCCCTCTGTTTCAGCCCCTCTGTTTCTCGCACTCTGTTTCAGACCCTCCATCTCTCGCACTCTGTTTCAGCACCTCTGCTTCTCGCACTCTGTTTCAGTCCCTCTGTTTCAGCCACTGCGTTTCAGCCCCTCTGTTTCAAATCCTCTCTTTCTGGCACTCTGTTTCAGCCACTCAGTTTCAGCCTCTCTGTTTCATCCCCTCTGTTTCAGCCCCTCTGTTTCAGCTCCTTTGTTTCTCGCACACTTTTTCAGCACCTCTGTTTCTCGCCCTCAGTTTCAGCCACTCTGTTTCAGCCCTCTGTTTCTCACACTCTGTTTCAACCCCTCTGCTTCTCGCACTCTGTTTCAGCCACTCAGTTTCAGCCCCTCTGTTTCATCCCCTCTGTTTCAGCCCCTCTGTTTCAGCCCCTCTGTTTCAGCCCCTCTGTTTCTCGCACACTTTTTCAGCACCTCTGTTTCTCGCACTCAGTTTCAGCCACTCTGTTTCAGATCTCTGTTTCTCACACTCTGTTTCAACCCCTCTGCTTCTCACGCTCTGTTTCAGCCCCTCTGTTTCTCGCACTCTGTTTCAGCACCTCTAAATCAACATCTCAGTTTCTCGCTCTCTGTTTCAGCCCGTCAGTTACAGCCCCTCTGTTTCTCGCACT
>NW_025965690.1:226123-227003 GCF_021869965.1 Rhincodon typus
TTCTCGCACTCTGTTTCAGCCACTCAGTTTCAGCCCCCCTGTTTCAGCCACTCTGTTTCTCACTCACTGTTTCAGTCCCGCTGTTTCAACCACTCTGTTTCAGCCCCTCCATTTCAGCCCCTCAGTTTCAGCCCTTCTGTTTCTCGTGCTCTGTTTCAGCCCCTCTGTTTCTCGCACACTGTTTCAGCCCCTCTGTTTCTCGCACTCTGTTTCAGCCACTCAGTTTCAGCCCCACTGTATCAGCCACTCTGTTACTCACACTCTGTTTCAGCACCTCTAAATCAGGATCTCAGTTTCTCGCACTCTGTTTTAGCCCTTCTGTTCCTCGCAGTCTAATTCAGCCCCTCCGTTTCAGCCCCTCAGTTTCAGCCCTTATGTTTCTCGTGCTCTGTTTCAGCCCCTCTGTTTCTCGTGCTCCGTTTAAGCTCCTCTTTTTCTCGCACTCTGTTTCACCCCCTCTGTTTGAGCCGCTCTCTTTCTCGCACTCTGTTTCAGGCCCTCTGTTTCTCACACTCGGTTTCAGCCCGTCTGTTTCTTGCACTCTGTTTCAGCACCTCTAAGTCAGCATCTCAGTTTCTCGCACTCTGTTTCAGGCCTTCTGTTTCTGACCCTATGTTTCAGCCCCTCTCCTTCTCACACTCTGTTTCAGTCCCTCTGATTCTCGCCCTCTGGTTCAGCCCCTCTGTTTCTCGCACTCTGTTTCAGCCCCTCGGTTTCAGCCCCTCTGTTTCAGCCCCTATGTTTCTCGTGCTCTGTTTCAGCCCCTCTGTTTCATGTACTCTGTTTCAGTCCCTCTGTTTCGGCCACTCTGTTTCTCGCACTCTGTTTCAGCACCTCTGTTTCTCGCCCTCTGTTTCAGCCAATCTGTTTCTCGCACTCT
>NW_025965690.1:227103-227462 GCF_021869965.1 Rhincodon typus
CTGTTTCTCGCACTCTGTATCAGCCCCTCCATTTCTCGCACTATGTTCCAGCCCCTCTGTTTCTCGTGCTCTGTTTCAGCGCCTCTGTTTCTCTCATTTCAGCCCCTCTGTTAAAGCCCCTCTGTTTCTCGCGCTCTGTATCAGCCACGGCATTTCTCGCACTATGTTCCAGCCCCTCTGTTTCTAGTGCTCTGTATCAGCCCCTCTGTTTCTCGCACCCTGTTTCAGTCCCTCTGTTTCAGCCACTCAGTTTCAGCCCCTCTGTTTCAGCCCCTCTGTTTCTCGCACTCTGTTCCTGCCCCTCTATTTCAGGTCCTCCGTTTCTCGCACTCTGTTTCAGCCCCTCTGTTTCTCGCACT
>NW_025965690.1:227962-229390 GCF_021869965.1 Rhincodon typus
AGGGTCAGTTCTGCGGGCTGGGGGCGGGGCTGGGACAGGCTGGGTACAGAGGCTTGGGCCGGGACAACCCCCAGTAAAGAAACATAAAAGTCAGAGCCCGCTGTAAATAAAGTGTAAAGTTCAGAGCTCCCTGTCAATAAACCCTGTAAATCATCGCTAAAATCCCCCTAAACCCTCAAACAGACGACTGCAAAAAAAAAAATCCGAAACACAGAGCTTCCAGTTAATGAAAGCTAAAGCACAAGGCCCACTGTAAATCAACACTAAATAACAGAGCCCCCAGTAAAGCACTGCGAGATAGTTAGATTCAAATAGTACATCACAGTCAGCAAGTCAGATCTGAGGCAGTGCCTGTTTGTCACACAGTCAGTAATGCGGAAGCACAGTGTTGTCTAACCGTCATTACTGAGGCAGCGACATACTATTACAGGATCAGTCCTGAGGGAGTGCCACGCGAATAGAGGATCAAATCTGGGTTATTGCAGCACTGAGAGGGTTGGAGTGAGATAGCACCTCAGTGTCGGCAGTGTACTGAAGTTCTGAGGAAGTGTCCCCGGACCCGAAACATTTACTCTGTTTTCTCCTTCGCAGATGTTGCCAGACCTTCTGAGCTTTTCCATCAAACTTGACTGCCCTGGTCGACCTGCACCACAGAACTTACCTCCAGCTATCTCGACTCCATTTTCTCATCCCTTAGTCCAGGAACTCCCTACCTACGTCCGTGACACCACCCACGCCCTCCACCTCCTCCAGAACTTCCAATTTCCCGGCCCCCAACACCTCATCTTTACCATGGACTTCCAGTCCCTATACAGCTGCATTCCCCATACAGATGGCTTAAAGGCCCTCCGCTTCTACCTGTCCCGCAGACCCGACCAGTCCCCCTCCACTGACACCCTCATCCGTTTAGCCGAACTCGTCCTCACCCTCAACAACTTCTCTTTCAATTCCTCCTACTACCTACAGACAAAGGGTGTGGCCATGGGTACCCGCATGGGCCCAAGCTATGCCTGCCTCTTTGTAGGTTATATGGAACAATCCCTCTTCCGTAGCTACATTGGCCCTAAACCCCACATCTTCCTCCGTTGCATTGATGACTGTATCTGCGCCGCCTCGTGCTCCCACGAGGAGGTCGAACAGTTCATCCACTTCACCAACACCTTCCACCCCAACCTTAAGTTCACCTGAACCATCTCTAATACCTCTCTCTCCTTCCTGGACCTCTTTGTTTCCTTCTCTGGCAACCACCTAGAAACTGATATCCATTTCAAGCCCACCGACTCCCACAGCTACCTAGAATACACCTCCTTCCACCCACCTTCCTGCAAAAATGCCATCCCCTATTCCCAATTCCTTCACCTCCGCCGCATCTGCTCCCAGGATGAGGTATTCCACTCCCGTGCATCTCAGATGTCCTCGTTTTTCAAG
>NW_025965690.1:229890-230678 GCF_021869965.1 Rhincodon typus
GGTTTAGGGCCAATGTAGCTACGGAAGAGGGATTGTTCCATATAACCTACAAAGAGTCAGGCATAGCTTGGGCCCATGCGGGTACCCATGGCCACACTCTTTGTCTGTAGGAAGCAGGAGGAATTGAAAGAGAAGTTGTTGAGGGTGAGGACGAGTTCGGCTATACGGATGAGGGTGTCAGTGGAGGGGGACTGGTCGGGTCTGCGGGACAGGTAGAAGCGCAGGGCCTTTAAGCCATCTGTATGGGGAATGCAGCTGCATCGGGACTGGACGTCCATGGTAAAGATGAGGTGTTGGGGGCCGGGAAATTGGAAGTTCTGGAGGAGGTGGAGGGCGTGGGTGGTGTCACGGACGTAGTGAGGGAGTTCCTGGACTAAGGGATGAGAAAATGGAGTCGAGATAGCTGGAGATAAGTTCTGTGGGGCAGGTCGACCAGGGCAGTCAAGTTTGATGGAAAATCTCAGAAGGTCTGGCAACATCTGCGAAGGAGAAAACAGAGTAAATGTTTCGGGTCCGGGGACACTTCCTCAGAACTTCAGTACACTGCCGACACTGAGGTGCTATCTCACTCCAACCCTCTCAGTGCTGCAATAACCCAGATTTGATCCTCTGTTCGCGTGGCATTCCCTCAGGACTGATCCTGTAATAGTATGTCGCTGCCTCAGTAATGACGGTTTGACAACACTGTGCTTCCGCATTACTGACTGTGTGACAAACAGGCACTGCATCAGATCTGACTTACTGACTGTGAGGTTCTATTTGAATCTAACTATCTCGCAGTGCTTTAC
>NW_025965690.1:231178-232293 GCF_021869965.1 Rhincodon typus
CAAACAGGCACTGCATCAGATCTGACTTGCTGACTGTGAGGTTCTATTTGAATCTAACTATCTCGCAGTGCTTTACTGGGGGCTCTGTTATTTAGTGTTGATTTACAGTGGGCCTTGTGCTTGAGCTTTCATTAACTGGAAGCTCTGTGTTTCGGATTTTTTTTTGCAGTCGTCTGTTTGAGGGTTTAGGGGGATTTTAGCGATGATTTACAGGGTTTATTGACAGGGAGCTCTATACTTTACATTTTATTTACAGCGGGCTCTGACTTTTATGTTTCTTTACTGGGGGTTGTCCCGGCCCAAGCCTCTGTACCCAGCCTGTCCCAGCCCCGCCCCCAGCCCGCAGAACTGACCCTAACCCCGGCCCGCAGCCTTTCCCGTGTCCCGGCACTAACCCCAGACTATTCCAGACCTGGCCGCAGCCCCCATCCACCGACACGAATCCCAGCCTGTCCTGGCCCGGAACACAAGCCCTGAACCCCCACCCCGACTCTGGCCTGCCCCTGTCCAAAACCTAACCAAAAACTTAGCCCCAATCCTAACCCTAAACCTGGCCCCTGACGCCAGACCCGAACCTTCAGCCCCCAGCCGAACCCCGGAAGACAGCCTGTTGCAGCCCCGGCCCGGCCCGGCCTGATACAATCCGGGGCCCCAGCCCAGATCATCACCGTAAACCTAGCCTCAGCCTCAGCCCTCCGACCCCGGCCCCAAACCTAACCAAAACCTTCGCCCCAACCTGGACCTTGACTCTCAACCTGGCCCCAGAAACCCAGCCCGGCCCGGACCAGCCTGACCCAATCCAGGGCCCCAGACCAGACCATCACCGTAAACCTCGCCTTAGCCTCGGCCATAAGCACCGGCCCCAGACCCCAGCCTTCAACTCCTGGCCCAGCTGTAACCCTAAACCCGGCCCCAGAACCCAGCCACCAGCCTGTTGCATCCCCAACCCTGCTGCAGCTTGTCCCCGATCCCAACCCTAACCCCAGACTGTCCCGGCCGCGGCCCCCAGTCCCCGACCCCAACCCTAACCCCAGACTGTCCCGGTTGCGTCCCCCAGTCCCCGACCACAACCTGATCCCCAAACTGTCCTGGCCGCGGCCATCGGACACCGACCC
>NW_025965690.1:232393-232809 GCF_021869965.1 Rhincodon typus
ACCAGCCTGTTGCATCCCCAACCCTGCCGCAGCTTGTCCCCGACCCCAACCCTAACCCCAGACTGTCCCGGTTGCGTCCCCCAGTCCCCGACCACAACCTGATCCCCAAACTGTCCTGGCCGCGGCCATCGGACACCGACCCTAACCCCCAGCCCTCGGCCCGAAGTGCGTCGCGGCCCCGGCCCCGGCACCCAGCCCCGACCCTACCCAACACTGCCCTGATGCCAGCGACCTCGGCCCAGACCCAGACCCAGCCATCAGCGCCCCTCAGCCCTACACTCTCCTGCAGCCTGTCGCAGCCCTGACCGTGACCCTGACCAAAACCACGGCTCTGACCCTGACCCCAACCCCGAACCCGACCCCAACACCGACGCGGTTAATGTGCGAGCACCCAGCCCGCAGCCACGACCCTAATC
>NW_025965690.1:233309-234473 GCF_021869965.1 Rhincodon typus
CAGTGTTGGGTAGGGTCGGGGCTGGGTGCCGGGGCCGGGGCCGCGACGCACTTCGGGCCGAGGGCTGGGGGTTAGGGTCGGTGTCCGATGGCCGCGGCCAGGACAGTTTGGGGATCAGGTTGTGGTCGGGGACTGGGGGACGCAACCGGGACAGTCTGGGGTTAGGGTTGGGGTCGGGGACAAGCTGCGGCAGGGTTGGGGATGCAACAGGCTGGTGGCTGAGTTCTGGGGCCGGGTTTAGGGTTACGGCTGGGCCAGGAGCTGAAGGCTGGGTTCTGTGGCCGGTGCTTATGGCCGAAGCTAAGGCTCGGTTTACGGTGATGGTCTGGTCTGGGGCCCTGGATTGGGTCAGGCTGGTCCGGGCCAGGCTGGGTGTCTGGGGCCAGGTTTAGAGTCAAGGTCCAGGTTGGGGTGAAGGTTTTGGTTAGGTTTGGGGCCGGGGTCGGAGGGCTGAGGCTAAGGCTCGGTTTACGGTGATGATCTGGGCTGGGGCCCCGGATTGTGTCGGGCTGGGCCGGGCCGGGGCTGCGACAGGCTGTCTTCCGGGATTCGGCTGGGGGCTGAAGGTTCGGGTCTGGAGTCAGGAGCCAGGTTTAGGGTTAGGACTGGGTCTATAGGTTTTGGACCGGGGCAGGCGAGAGTCGGGGTGGGGGATCGGGGCTTCTGTTCCGGGCCAGGACAGGCTGGGATTCGTGTCGGGGGATTGGGGCTGCGGCCGGGTCTGGAATAGTCTGGGGTTAGTGCCGGGACACGGGAAAGGCTGCGGGCCGGGGTTAGGGTCAGTTCTGCGGGCTGGGGGCGGGGCTGGGACAGGCTGGGTACAGAGGCTTGGGCCGGGACAACCCCCAGTAAAGAAACATAAAAGTCAGAGCCCGCTGTAAATAAAGTGTAAAGTATAGAGCTCCCTGTCAATAAACCCTGTAAATCATCGCTAAAATCCCCCAAACCCTCAAACAGACGACTGCAAAGAAAAACCCTAAAACACAGAGCCTTTATCACTCTCTTTCCCCTTTTATTCGTTGGCACACTTTGATCTGCAAACCTCCTCACTCTCTAATTTACGCTAATAATCCCGTCTGTTCCATGCATTTCTCTATCCCCATTCGACAGGATCATATCCGTCAAATTTCCACTTCACTTCAATTGCAAAACGTTTCACTGGAC
>NW_025965690.1:234973-236448 GCF_021869965.1 Rhincodon typus
GTCCCAGCCCCGCCCCCAGCCCGCAGAACTGACCCTAACCCCGGCCCACAGCCTTTCCCGTGTCCCGGCACTAACCCCAGACTATTCCAGACCCGGCCGCAGCCCCAATCCCCCGACACGAATCCCAGCCTGTCCTGGCCCGGAACACAAGCCCCGAACCCCCACCCCGACTCTCGCCTGCCCCGGTCCAAAACCTAACCAAAAACTTAGACCCAGTCCTAACCCTAAACCTGGCTCCTGACTCCAGACCCGAACCTTCAGCCCCCAGCCGAATCCCGGAAGACAGCCTGTCGCAGCCCCGGCCCGGCCCAGCCCGACACAATCCGGGGCCCCAGCCCAGATCATCACCGTAAACCGAGCCTAAGCCTCAGCCCTCCGACCCCGGCCCCAAACCTAACCAAAACCTTCACCCCAACCTGGACCTTGACTCTAAACCTGGCCCCAGACACCCAGCCTGGCCCGGACCAGCCTGACCCAATCCAGGGCCCCAGACCAGACCATCACCGTAAACCTCGCCTTAGCCTCGGCCATAAGCACCGGCCCCAGACCCCAGCCTTCAGCTCCTGGCCCAGCCGTAACCCTAAACCCGGCCCCAGAACTCAGCCACCAGCCTGTTGCATCCCCAACCCTGCCGCAGCTTGTCCCCGACCCCAACCCTAACCCCAGACTGTCCCGGCCGCGGCCCCCAGTCCCCGACCCCAAACCTGACCCCAGACTGTCCCGGTTGCGTCCCCCAGTCCCCTACCACAACCTGATCCCCAAACTGTCCTGGCCGCGGCCATCGGACACCGACCCTAACCCCCAGCCCTCGGCCCGAAGTGTGTCGCGGCCCGGGCCCCGGCACCCAGCCCCGACCCTACCCAACACTGCCCTGATGCCAGCGACCTCGGCCCAGACCCAGACCCAGCCATCAGCGCCCCTCAGCCCTACACTCTCCTGCAGCCTGTCGCAGCCCTGACCCTGACCCTGAACCCAACCACGGCTCTGACCCTGACCCCGACCCCGAACCCGACCCCGACCCCGACCCGGTTAAGTTGCGAGCACCCAGCCCGCAGCCACGAACCTAACCCTACCTGTTCCAGATCAGAGCCCCTTACTAAATCGAACCCCAGCCCCAGCCTGACCCGGCACCCATCGTTCGCCCTAATCCCAGTCTGTCCCTCTCCTGACCCCGACTCTCGTATGCCCCGGCCTCGGCCATCCCATCAGCCCCTCCCCACTTCCCCCTTCCCCCTCCCCCGACTGACCTTGTCCCGGTCCTGGTCCCAGCCACCAACTGCAGCCTCAATCCTGACCTCAACTCTAACCCTAGAACCAGCCCTATCCCTAACCGTAGCCCAACCCTGACCCTCATCTGGACATAATCCTAACCTGTCTGAAGGTAACTACTGAGCAAGTGCCTCAATGGTCAATACTCACGCAGTGCCCCTGCGTCAGAATTGACAGCCTCATTGTCAGAGGGTCAGTGACAGTGC
>NW_025965690.1:236948-237573 GCF_021869965.1 Rhincodon typus
TCTCGCCCTCTGCTTCAGCCACACTATTTCAGCCCCTCTGTTACAGAGCCTCTGTTTCTCGCACTCTGTTACAGCCGCTCTGTTTCAGACCCTCTGTTTCTCGCCATCTGTTTCAGCCCCTCTGTTTCTCACACTCTATTTCAGCCACCCTGTTTCTCGGACTCAGTTTTAGCCACACAGTTTCAGCTCCTCTGTTTCAGCGCCTCTCTTTCTCGCACTCTGTTTCAGCCCCACTATTTCAGCCCCTCTGTTTCAGAGCCTCTGTTTCTCGCACTTTGTTTTAGCCCCGTTGTTTAAGCACCTCTGTTTCTCGCACTCAGTTTCAGCCGCTCTGTTTCAGCCCCTCTGTTTTGCACACTTTGTTTCAGCCCCTCTGTTTCTTGCACTCTGTTTCAGCCCGTCCGTTTCTTGCACTCTGTTACAGCCCCTCTGTTTCTCGCACTCAGTTTCAGACCCTGTGTTTCAGCCTCTCTGTTTCTCGCACTCTGTTTCAGCCCCTCTGTTTCTCACACTCAGTTTCAGCCCCTGTCTTTCAGCCCCTCTGTTTCTCACACTCTGTTTCAGCCCCTCTGTTTCTCGCACTCTGTTTCAATCCCTCTTTCATCCCCTCTGTTTCTAGCACACC
>NW_025965690.1:237673-237982 GCF_021869965.1 Rhincodon typus
TCTGTTTCTCGCACTCTGTTTCAGCACCTCTGTTTCAGCCTCTCTGCTTCTCGCACTCTGTTTCAGCCTCTCTGTTTCAGCCACTCTGCTTCTCGCACTCTGCTTCAGCCTAACTGTTTCAGAGCCTCTGTTTCTCGCACTCTGTTTCAGTCCCTCTGTTTCTCGGACTCAGTTTCAGCCTAACTGTTCCTCGCACTCTGTTGCAGCCCCTCTGTTTGAGCTCTTCTGTTTCTCGCACTTTGTTTCAGCCCCTCTGTTTCTCGCACTCTGTATCAGCCCCTCTGTTTCTCGCACTCTGTTTCAGCCCGT
>NW_025965690.1:238482-239119 GCF_021869965.1 Rhincodon typus
CCTCTGTTTCAGCCCCTCTGTTTCTCGTGCTATGTTTAAGCCCCTCTGTTTCTCGCAGTCTGTTTCAGCCCGTCTGTTTCAAGCACTCTGCTCCAGACCCTCTGTTTCTCGCACTCTGTTTCAGCCCCTATGTTTCTCGTGCTCTGTTTCAACCACTCTGTTTCTCGCACTCAGTTTCAGCGACTCTGTTTCAACCCCTCTGTTTCTCGCACTCTGTTTCATCCCCTATCCTTATCACACTCTGTTTCTCGCACTCAGTTTCAGCCCCTCTTTTTCAGCCCCTCGGTTTCTCGCACTCTATTTCAGCCCCTCTGTTTCAACCCATCTGTTTCTCGCACTCTGTCTCAGCCCCTCTGTTTCTCGCACTCTGTTTCAGCCCCTCCGTTTCTCGTGTCTGTTTAAGCCCCTCTGTTTCTGGCATTCTATTTCAGCCCCTCTGTTTCTCACATTCTGTTTCTGCCCCTCTGTTTCTGGGACTCTGTTTCAGCCCCTCTGTTTCTCACACTCTGTTTCAGCCCCTCTGTTTCTTGCACTCTGTTTCAGCCCCTCTCCTTCTCACACTCTGTTTCAGCCCCTCTGTTCCTCGTAGGCTGTTTCAACCCCTCAGTTTCTGGCACTCTGTTTCAGCCGCTCTGTT
>NW_025965690.1:239619-240261 GCF_021869965.1 Rhincodon typus
TGTTTCAGCCCCTCTGTTTCTCGTGCTCCATTTAAGCCCCTCTTTTTCTCGCACTCTGTTTCGCCCCCTCTGTTTCAGCCCCTCGCTTTCTCGCACTCTGTTTCAGCCCCTCTGTTTCTCACACTCTGTTTCAGCCCCTCTGTTTCTTGCTCTCTGTTTCAGCACCTCTAAATCAGCATCTCAGTTTCTCGCACTCTCTTTCAGGCCTTCTGTTTCTGACTCTATGTTTCAGCCACTCTGCTTCTCACATTCTGTTTCAGCCCCTCTGATTCTCGCCCTCTGGTTCAGCCCCTCTGCTTCTCGCACTCAGTTTCAGCCCCTCGGTTTCAGCCCCTCTGTTTTCTCATGCTCAATTTCAGCCCCTCTGTTTCTTGCACTCTTTTTCAGCCCCTCTGTTTGAGCACCTCTGTTTCTCCCACTCTGTTTCAGCCCCTCTGTTTCAGCCCATCTTTTCCTCGCACTCTGTTTCAGCCCCTCTGTTTCAGCACCTCTGTTTCACGCACTCTGTTCCAGCCCCTCTGTTTCAGCTCCTCTGTTTCTCGCACTCTGTTTCAGCACCTCTGTTTCAGCCACTCTCTTTCAGCCTCCCTGTTTCAGCCACTCTGTTTCAGCCACTCTGTTTCAGCACCTCTGTTTCAGCCC
>NW_025965690.1:240761-244427 GCF_021869965.1 Rhincodon typus
TGAAACAAAGTGTGTGAAACAGAGGTGCTGAAAAAGAGTGCAAGAAAGAGAGGGGCTGAAACAGAGGGGTTGAAAAAGAGGTGCTGAAACGGTGTGCTCGAAACAGAGGGTATGAAAGAGAGGGTCTGAAACACAGCGCGAGAAACAGAGGGGCTGAAACAGAGTGCGAGAAAAAGAGGGTCTGAAACCGAGGGTCTGAAACAGAGTGCGAGAAGCAGAGGGGCTGAAACAGAGTGCTCGAAACAGAGTGCGAGAAACAGAGGTGCTGAAACAGAGTGTGAGAAACAGAGGGGCTGAAACAGAGCGCAAGAAACAGATGGGATGAAACAGAGTGTGAGAAACAGAAGGGCTGAAACAGAGGGGCTGAAACAGAGTGCGAGAAACAGAGGGGCTGAAACAGAATGTGAGAAACAGAGGTGCTGAAACAGAGTGCGAGAAACAGAGGGGCTGAAACAGAGTGCGAGAAACACGGGGGCTACAACTGAGTGCGAGAATCAGAGGGGTTGAAACAGAGGGGTTGAAACAGATTGGGAGAAACAGAGGTGCTGAAACAGAGTGCGAGAAAGAATGGGGCTGAAACAGAGGGGCTGAATCTGTGTGGCTAAAACTGAGTGCGAGAAACAGGGTGGCTGAATCAGAGGGGCAGAAACAGAGAGTCTGAAACAGAGCGGCTGTAACAGAGTGCGAGAAACAGAGGCTCTGAAACAGAGGGGCTGAAATAGTGGGGCTGAAATAGTGTGTCTGAAGCAGAGTGCGAGAACCAGAGGGGCTGAAACAGAGAGGCTGAAACAGAATGCGAGAAACAGAGGGGCTGAAACAGAGTGTGAGAAACAGAGGGGCGGAAACAGAGTGCGAGAATCAGAGGGCCTGAACCAGATTGCGAGAAACTGAGGGGCTGAAACAGAGGGGCTGAAACTGAGTGGCTAAAACTGAGTGCGAGAAACAGGGTGGCTGAATCAGAGGAGCTGAAACAGAGTGCGAGAAAAAAGAGGGGCGGAAACAGAGTGCGAGAACCAGAGGGGCTGAAACAGAGAGGCTGAAACAGAGTGCGAGAAACAGAGGGGCTGAAGCAGAGTACGAGGAACAGAGGGTCTGGAACAGAGTGCGAGAAAAAAAAGGGGCGGAAACAGAGTGCGAGAAACAGAGGGGTTGAAACAGAGGGGCAGAAACAGAGGGTCTGAAACAGAGCGGCTGTAACAGAGTGCGACAAACAGAGGGGCTGAAACAGAGGGGCTGAAATAGTGTGTCTGAAGCAGAGTGCGAGAACCAGAGGGGCTGAAACAGAGAGGCTGAAACAGAATGCGAGAAACAGAGGGGCTGAAACAGAGTGCAAGAAACAGAGGGGCTGAAACACAGGTGCTGAAACTGAGTGCGAGAAACAGAGGGGCTGAAAAAGAGTGCAAAAAACAGACGGGCTGAAACAGAGTGTGAGAAACAGAGGGGCTGAAACAGAGGGGCTGAAACAGAGTGCGAGAAACAGAAGGGCTGAAACAGAGGGGTCGAAACAGAGGGTGTGAAACAGAGCGGCTGTAGCAGAGTGCGAGAAACAGAGGTGCTTAAACAGAGGGGCTGAAAAACTGGGGCTGAAACTGAGTGCGAGAAACAGGGGCTGACACAAAGTGTGAGAAACAGAGGTGCTGAAAAAGAGTGCAAGAAACAGAGGGGCTGAAACAGAGGAGCTGAAATAGTGGGGCTGAAACAGAGTGCGAGTACCAGATGGGCTGAAACAGAGAGGCTGAAACAGAGTGCGAGAAACAGAGGGGCTGAAGCAGAGTACGAGGAACAGAGGGGCTGAAACAGAGTGCGAGAAACAGCGGGGCTGAAACAGAGTGCGAGAAAGAGAGGGGCGGAAACAGAGCGCGAGAAACAGAGCGGCACAAACACAGGGCCTGAGACAGAGGGGCTGTAACAGAGTGCGAGAAAAAGAGGGACTGAAACTGAGTGCGAGAAACAGAGGGGCTGAACCAGCATGCGAGAAACAGAGGGGCTGAAATAGAGTGCGTGAAACAGAGGGGCTGAAACAGAGTGCGAGAAACAGCGGGGCACAAACAGGACCTGAGACAGAGGGGCTGAAACAGAGTGTGAGAAACAGAGGGGCGGAAACAGAGTGCGAGAAACAGTGGGGCTGAAACAGAGTGCGAGATACAGAGGGGCTGAAACAGAGGGGCTCAAACAGAGTGCGAGAAACAGAGGAGCAAAAACAGAGGTGCTGAAACTGAGTGGCTAAAACTGAGTGCGAGAAACAGGGCGGCTGAATCATAGGAGCTGAAGCACAGTGCGAGAAACAGAGGGGCTGAAACAGAGTGCGAGAAAGAGAGGGGCTGAAGCAGAGGGGCTGAAACTGAGTGGATGTAACAGAGTGCGAGAAACAGAGGTGCTGCAACAGAGGGTCTGAAACAGAGTGTGAGAAACAGAGGGGCGGAAACTAAGTGCAAGAAACCAAGGGGCTGAATCAGAGTGCGAGAAACAGAGGGGCTGAAACAGAAGGTCTGAAACTGAGTGCGAGAAACAGGGGCTGAAACAAAGTGTGTGAAACAGAGGTGCTGAAACAGAGTGTGAGAAACAGAGAGGCTGAAACAGAGTGCGAGAAACAGAGGGGCTGAAAGAGAGGGGCAGTAACAGAGGGTCTGAAACAGAGCGGCTGCAGCAGAGTGCGAGAACCAGAGGGGCTGAAGCAGAGTAGGAGGAACAGAAGTGCTGAAACAGAGTGCGAGAAACAGAGGGGCTGAAACAGAGTGTGAGAACAGAGGTTCTGAAACAGACGGGCTGAAACTGAGTGCGAGGAACAGAGGTGCTGAAACAGAGGGGCTGAAACAGAGGTGCTGAAACGGTTTCTAGAAACAGAGGGGATGAAACAGGGGCTGAAACAAAGTGCGAGAAACAGAGGTGCTGAAAAAGAGTACAAGAAAGAGAGGGGCTGAAACAGAAGAACTGAAATAGAGGGGCTGAAACGGTGTGCTAGAAACAGAGGGGATGAAAGAGAGGGGCGGAAACACAGTGTGAGAAACAGAGGTGCTGAAACAGAGTGCGAGAAAAAGAGGGTCTGAAACAGATGGGGCTGAAGCAGAGTGCGAGAACCAGGGGGGCTGAAACAAAGTGGGAGAAAAGGAGGCTCTGAAACAGAGGGACTGAAATAGTCGGGCTGAAACAGACTGCGAGTACCAGATGGGCTGAAACAGAGAGGCTGAAACAGAGTGCGAGAAACAGAGGGGCTGAAGCAGAGTACGAGGAACAGAGGGGCTGAAACAGAGTGCGAGAAACAGCGGGGCTGAAACAGAGTGCGAGAAAGAGAGGGGCTGAAACAGAGTGTGAGAAACAGAGGGGCTGAAAAAGAGAGGCAGAAACAGAGGGTCTGAAACAGAGCGGCTGTAACAGAGTGTGAGAAACAGAGGTGCTGAAACAAAGTGCGAGACACAGAGGGGCTGAAACAGACTGCGAGAAACAGAGGTGCTGAAACAGAGGGTCTGAAACTGAGTGCGAGAAACAGGGGCTGAAACAAAGTGCGAGAAACAGAGGTGCTGAAAAAGTGTACAAGAAAGATAGGGGCTGAAACAGAGGAACTGAAATAGAGAGGCTGAAACGGTGTGCGAGAAACAGAGCGGCTCAAACAGAGGGGCTGAAACTGAGTGCGAGAAACAGGGAGGCTGAATCAGATGAGCTGAAACA
>NW_025965690.1:244927-245451 GCF_021869965.1 Rhincodon typus
AGTGAGAGAAACAGAGGTGATGAAACAGAGTCTGAAAAACAGAGGGGTTGAAACACAGAGCGAGAAACGAGGGGCTGAAACAGAGTGCGAGGAACAGAGTGTGAGAAACAGATTGTGAGAAACAGAGTACGAGACAATGAGTGCAAGAAACAGAGAGTGAGAAACAGAAGGGCTGAAACAGAGTGCCAGAAACATATTGGCTAAAACAGAGTGCGAGAAACAGATGGGCTGAAACAGAGTGTGAGAAACAATGTGCGAGAAACAGAAGGGCTGAAACAGTGTGCGAGAAACAGAGGGGCTGAAACAGAGTGCGAGAAACAGAGGGGATGAAACAGTGGGCGAGAAACAGCGGAGCTGAAACAGAGTGAAAGAAACATAGGGGCTGGAGCAGAGGGGCTGAAATATAGTGCATGAAAAAGAGGGGCTGAAACAGAGTGCAAGAAAATGAGGGGCTGAAACAGAGTGCGAGAAACAGAGGGGCTGAAACAGACTGCGAGAAACATACGGGCTGAAACGGAGTGCGA
>NW_025965690.1:245951-246413 GCF_021869965.1 Rhincodon typus
TGAAACATGGTGCGAGATACAGAGGGGTTGAAACAGAGGGGCTGGATCAGAGTGCGAGAAACAGCGGGGCTGAAACAGAGTGCGAGAAACAGAGTGGCTGAAAAAGAGGTCCGGAAACAGAATTGAGAAACAGACGGGCTGAAACAGAGTGCGAGAAACAGAGGGGCTGGAGCAGAGGGGCTGCAACATAGTGCGTGAAAAAGAGGGGCTGAAACAGAGTGCAAGAAAAAGAGGGGCTGAAACAGAGGGGATGAAACAGAGTGCGAGTAACATACGGGCTGAAACAGAGTGCGAGAAACATACGGGCTGAAACAGAATGCGAGAAACAGAGGGTGTGAAACAGCGGGCCTGGAAAGAGGGGCTGAAACAAAGTGCGAGAAACAGAGGTGCTGAAAAAGAGGGGCGGAAACAGAGTGCGAGAAACGGAGGGGCTGAAATAGAGTGCAAGAAACAGAGGGGCTG
>NW_025965690.1:246513-247105 GCF_021869965.1 Rhincodon typus
GGGTCTGAAATAGAGGTGCTGGAAATGAGGGCTGAATGAGACTGCGAGAAACAGAGGCGCTGAAACAGAGGGGCTGAAACAGAGTGCGAGAAACAGAGAGTGTGAAACAGAGTGTCAGAAACAGAGGGGCTGAAACATGGTGCGAGATACAGAGGGGTTGAAACAGAGGGGCTGGATCAGAGTGCGAGAAACAGCGGGGCTGAAACAGAGTGCGAGAAACAGAGTGGCTGAAAAAGAGGTCCGGAAACAGAATTGAGAAACAGACGGGCTGAAACAGAGTGCGAGAAACAGAGGGGCTGGAGCAGAGGGGCTGCAACATAGTGCGTGAAAAAGAGGGGCTGAAACAGAGTGCAAGAAAAAGAGGGGCTGAAACAGAGGGGATGAAACAGAGTGCGAGTAACATACGGGCTGAAACAGAGTGCGAGAAACATACGGGCTGAAACAGAATGCGAGAAACAGAGGGTGTGAAACAGCGGGCCTGGAAAGAGGGGCTGAAACAAAGTGCGAGAAACAGAGGTGCTGAAAAAGAGGGGCGGAAACAGAGTGCGAGAAACGGAGGGGCTGAAATAGAGTGCAAGAAACAGAGGGGCTG
>NW_025965690.1:247605-249092 GCF_021869965.1 Rhincodon typus
CTTTTCCAGCCCCTCTGTTTCAGACCCTCTGTTTCTCGCACTCTGTTCCAGCCCCTCTGTTTCAGCACCTCATTTTCTCGCACTCTGTTTCAGCCCATCTTTAACAGCACCTGTGTTTCAGACCCACTGTTTCTCGCATTCTGTTTCAGCCCATATGCTTCTTGCAGTCTGTTTCAGACCCTCTGTTTCTCGCACTCTGTTTCAGCCCCTCTGTTTTTCAGACTCTGTTTCATTACTTCTGTTTCTCTCACTCTGTTTCAGCCCCTCTGTTTTTCAGACTCGGTTTCATCACCTGTTTTTCTCACACTGTTTCAGACCCTTTGTTTCTCGCACTCTGTTACAGCCTCTTGCTTTCTCACACTCTATTTCAGCCTCTCTGTTTCTCGCACTCTGTTTCAGCCCCACTGTTTCTGACACTTTGTTTCAGACTCTCTGTTTCTCGCATTCTGGTTCAGCCCTCCTGTTTCAGCACCTCTGTTTCTCGCAGTCTGTTGCATCCCCTCATTTCCATTCCCTGTTTCAGACCCGCTGTGTTTCGCACTCCGTTTCAGCCCGTATGTTTCTCGCAGTCTATTTCAGCCCCTCTGTTTGTTGCACTCTGTTTCCGCCCCTCGTTTTCTTGCTCTCCATTTCAGCCCCTCTTTTGCACGCACTATGTTGCAGCCGCTCTGTTTCAACCCCTCTGTTTCTCAGACTCTGTTTCAGCCCCTCTGTTTCATCACCTCTGTTTCTCTCACTCTGTTTCAGACCCTCCGTTTCTTGCACTCTGTTTCAGCCCCTCTGTTTCAGCACCTCTGTTTCTCGCACTCTGTTTCAGCCCCTCTTTTCCAGCCCCTCTGTTTCAGCCCGTATGTTGCTCACAGTCTGTTTCAGCCCCTCTGTTTCTCGCAGTCTGTTTCAGCCCCTCCTTTTCTTGCACTCTGTTTCAGCCCCTCTTTTTCACGACTATGTTGCAGCCCCTCTGCTCCGGCCCCTCTGTTTCTTGGACTCTGTTTCAGCCCCACTGTTTCTCGCACTCTATTTCATCCCCTCTGTTTCTCGCACTCTGTTTCAGCCCTCTGTTCCAACCCCTCTTTTTGTTACGCTCTATTTCAACCCCTCTTTTTCTCGGACTCTGTTTCAGCCCTCTGTTTCATCCCCTCTGTTTCTCGCACTCTGTTTCAGCCACTCCGTTTCAGCACCTGTGTTTCTTGCACTCTGTTTCAGCCCCTCTGTTTCTCGCACTCTGTTTCAGCCCTCTGTTTCAGCACCTCTGTTTCTCGCAGTCTGTTTCAGCCCATCTTTTCCAGACCCTCTGTTTCAGACCCTCTGTTTCTCGCACTCTGTTCCAGCCCCTCTGTTTCAGCACCTCTGTTTCTCGCACTCTGTTTCAGCCCATCTTTAACAGCACGTCTGTTTCAGACCCACTGTTTCTCGGACACTGTTTCACCCCGTCTGTTTCTCAATTCTGTTTCAGGGCCTCTTTTTCAGCCACTCTGTTTCTCGTA
>NW_025965690.1:249592-250171 GCF_021869965.1 Rhincodon typus
TCTGTTTCATCACCTCTGTTTCTCTCACTCTGTTTCAGACCCTCTGTTACAGCATCTCTGTTTCGCGCACTCTGTTTCAGCCCGTATGTTTCTCGCAGTCTGTTTCAGACCCTCTGTGTCTCGCACTCTGTTTCAGCCACTCTTTTTCTTGAACT
This sequence comes from Rhincodon typus, assembly GCF_021869965.1. Lineage (NCBI taxonomy): Eukaryota > Metazoa > Chordata > Chondrichthyes > Orectolobiformes > Rhincodontidae > Rhincodon > Rhincodon typus. The sequence goes on from NW_025965690.1 coordinate 249,748, forward strand.
CTGTTTCAGCCCCACTATTTCACGCACTATGTTGCATACCCTCTGCTCCCGCCCCTCTGTTTCTTGCACTCTGTTTCAGCTCCGCTGCTTCTCGCCCTCTGTTTCCTCCCCTCTGTTTCTCGCACTCTGTTTCTCGCACTCTGTTTCAGCCCTGCTGCTTCTCACACTCTGTTTCTCGCACTCTGTTTCAGCCCCTCTTTTTCCTGAACTCTGTTTCAGCCCCACTTTTTCACGCACTAGGTTGCAGCCCCTCTGCTCCCGCCCCTCTGTTTCTTGCACTATGTTTCTCGCACTCTGTTTCCGCCCCGCTGTTTCTCACACATTGTTTCTCGCACTCTGTTTCAGCCCCTCTGTTTCTCGCGCTCTGTTTCAGCCCCCTGTTTCTCCCACTCTGTTTCCGCCCCACTGTTTCTCACACTCTGTT
>NW_025965690.1:250671-253922 GCF_021869965.1 Rhincodon typus
GCACTCTGTTTCAGCCCCTCTGTTTCTCGCACTCAGTTTCAGACCCACTGTTTCTCGCATTCTGTTTCAGCCCCTCTTTTTCTCGCACTCTGTTTCAGCCCCTCTGTTTTTCAGACTCTGTTTCATCACCTCTGTTTCTCTCACTCTGTTTCAGACCCACTGTTTCTCGCACTCTGTTTCAGACCCATTGTTTCTCGCACTCTGTTTCAGCCCCTCTGTTTCTCGCACACTGTTTCAGCCCCTCTTTTTCTCTCACTCTGTTCCAGCCCCTCTGTTTCTCGCACTCTGTTACTGCCTCTAGCTTTCTCACACTCAGTTTCAGCCTCCCTGTATCTCACACTCTGTTTCAGCCCCACTGTTTCTTGCACTCTGTTTCAGCCCCTCTGTTTCTCGCACTCAGTTTCCGCCACTCCGTTTCAGCACCCTTGTTTCTTGCACTCTCTTTCAGTCCCTCTGTTTCTCGCACTCTGTTTCAGCCCCACTGTTTCTTGCACTCTGTTTCAGCCCCTCTTTTTCTCGCACTCGGTTTCAGCCCCTCTGTTTCAGCACCTCTGTTTCTCACACTCTGTTTCAGCCACTCGGTTTCAGCACCCCTGTTTCTCGCTCACTGTTCCAGCCCCTCTGCTTCTTGCACTATCTTTCAGACTCTCTGTTTCAGCCCCTCTGTTTCTCGCCCTCTGTTTCAGACCCTCTGTTTCTCGCACGCAGTTTCCGCCCCACTGTTTCTCGCACTCTGTTTCAGCCCATCTGATATCAGCCTCTCTGTTTCTCGCAATCAGTTTCAGTCCCTCTGTTTCAACACTTCTGTTTCAGTCCCTCTGATCCAGCAACTCTGTTTCTTGCAATCTGTCTCAACCCGTCTTTTCCCGCCCCTCTGTTTCAGCCCCTCTGTTTCTCACACTCTGTTTCAGTCCCTCTGTTTCAGCACTTCTGTTTCTCGCAATCTGTTTCAGTCCCTCTGTTTCAACACTTCTGTTTCAGTCCCTCTGACCCAGCACCTCTGTTTATCGCAATCTGTCTCAGCCCGTCTTTTCCAGCTGCTCTGTTTCAGCCCCTCCGTTTCTCGCACTCTCTTTCAAGCCCTCTGTTTCAGCACTTCTGCTTCAACCCCTTTGTTTCAGCCCCTCTGTTTCTCGCACTCTCTTTCAGGCCCTCTGTTTCAACCCCTCCATTTCTCGCACTCTGTTTCAACTCCTCTGTTTCTCGCACTCTGTTTCAGCCCTCTGTTTCACCCTTTCTGTTTCTTGCACTCTGTTTCAGCACCTCTGTTTCTCGCACTCTGTTTCAGCCCCACTGTTTCAGCACCGCTGTTTCTCGCTCACTGTTCCAGCCCGTCTGCTTCTTGCACTATCTTTCAGACTCTCTGTTTCATTCCCTCTGTTTCTCGCACTCTGTTTCAGCCCCTCTGTTTCTCGCACTCAGTTTCAGCCCCAGTGTTTCTCGCACTCTGTTTCAGCCAATCTGATATCAGCCTCTCTGTTTCTCGCAATCTGTTTCAGTCCCTCTGTTTCAACACTTCTGTTTCAGTCCCTCTGACCCAGCACCTCTGTTTATCGCAATCTGTCTCAGCCCATTCTTTTCCAGCTGCTCTGTTTCAGCCCCTCCGTTTCTCACACTCTCTTTCAAGCCCTCTGTTTCAGCACTTCTGTTTCAACCCCTTTGTTTCAGCCCCTCTGTTTCTCGCACTCTCTTTCAGGCCCTCTGTTTCTCACACTCTATTTCAGGCCCTCTGTTTCTCACACTCTATTTCAGCCCCTCTGTTTCAACCCCTCCGTTTCTCGCACTCTGTTTCAACTCCTCTGTTTCTCGCACTCTGTTTCAGCCCTCTGTTTCAACCCCTCTTTTTCTTGCACTCTGCTTCAGCCCCTCTTTTTCTCGCACTATGTTGCAGCCCCTCTGTTCCAGCCACTCTGTTTCTCGCACTCTCTTTCAGCACCGCTGTTTCTCGCACTCTGATCCAACCCCTCTGTTTCAACCATTCTGTATCTCACACTCTGTTTCAGCCCCTCTATTTTACCCTCGCTGTTTCTCGCACTCTGATCCAACCCCTCTGTTTCAGCACCTCTGTTTCTCGCACTCTGTTTCAATCCTATTTTCCAGCCCCTCTGATTCAGCCCATCTGATGTCAGCCTCTCTTTTTCTCGCACTCTGTTTCAGCCCTCTGTTTCACCCCCTCTGTTTCTTGCACTCTGTTTCAGCACCTCTGTTTCTCGCACTCTATTTCAGCCCCTCTGTTTCTGCCCCTCTGTTTCTGACACTCTGTTTCTCGCACTCTGTTTCAACCCCTCTGTTTCTCGCCCTCTGTTTCAGCCCTCTGTTTCAACCCCTCTTTTTCTTACACTCTCTTTCAGCCCCTCTGTTTCTCGCATTCTGTTTCAGCCAATCTGATATCAGCCTATCTGTTTCACGCAGTCTGTTTCAGACCCTCTTTTCCAGCCCCTCTGTTTCAGCCCCTCTGTTTTTCAGACCCTGTCTCATCACCTCTGTTTCGCTCACTCTGTTTCAGCACCTCTGTTTCTCGCAGTCTGTTTCAGCCCCGCTTTTTCTCGCACTCTGTTTCAGCCTTTCTGTTTCTCGCACACTGTTTCTCGCACTCATTTTCTCGTACTCTGTTTCTCATAAACTGTTTCTCACACTCTGTTCCTCGCACTCTGTTTCTAGCACTCATTTTCTCGCACTCTGTTTCAGCCCCTCTGTTACTCGCACTCTGTTTCAGCCTTGCTGTTTCTGCCCCTCTGTTTCAGCCCCTCTGTTCCTCGCTCACTGTTTCAGCCCCTCTTTTTCTGGCACTCTGTTTCAGCCCCTCTGTTTCTCGCACTCAGGTTCAGACCCACTGTTTCTCGCACTCTGTTTCAGCCCCTCTGTTTCTCGCACTCAGTTTCAGACCCACTGTTTCTCGCATTCTGTTTCAGCCCCTCTTTTTCTCGCACTCTGTTTCAGCCCCTCTGTTTTTCAGACTCTGTTTCATCACCTCTGTTTCTCTCACTCTGTTTCAGACCCACTGTTTCTCGCACTCTGTTTCAGACCCATTGTTTCTCGCACTCTGTTTCAGCCCCTCTGTTTCTCGCACACTGTTTCAGCCCCTCTTTTTCTCTCACTCTGTTCCAGCCCCTCTGTTTCTCGCACTCTGTTACTGCCTCTAGCTTTCTCACACTCAGTTTCAGCCTCCCTGTATCTCACACTCTGTTTCAGCCCCACTGTTTCTTGCACTCTGTTTCAGCCCCTCTGTTTCTCGCACTCAGTTTCCGCCA
>NW_025965690.1:254422-255446 GCF_021869965.1 Rhincodon typus
ACAGAGTGTGAGATACAGTGGGGCTGAAACAGAGTGCGATGATACATAGTGCGCGAGACAGAGGGGATGAAACAGAGGGCGAGAAACATGGGGGCTGAAACAGAGAGCAAGAAACAGAGGGACTGGAGCAGAGGGGCTGCATCATAGCGCGTGAAAAAGAGGGGCTGAAACAGAGTGCAAGAAAAGGAGGGGCTGAAACACAGTGTGAGATACAGAGGGGCTGAAACTGTGTGCTTGAAACAGAGGTGCTGAAATATAGTGCGAGATACAGAGGGGTTGAAACAGCGGGGCTGGATCAGAGTGCGAGAAACAGCGGGGCTGAAACAGAGTGCGAGAAACAGAGTGGCTGAAACAGAGGCCCTGAAACAGAATCGAGAAACAGAGGGGCTGAAACAGAGTCCGAGAAACAGAGGGGCTGGAACAGAGGGGCTACAACATAGTGCGAGAAAAAGAGGGGCTGAAGCAGAGTGCAAGAAAAAGAGGGGCTGAAACAGAGTGCGGGTAAAAGAGGGGCTGAAAGAGAGTGCGAGAAAAAGAGGGGCTGAAACAGAGTGCAAGAAACAAAGGGTCTGAAACAGACTGCAAGAAACATATGGGCTGAAACAGAATGCGAGAAACAGTGGGTCTGAAACACAGGTGCTGTTAAAGATGGGCTGAAACAGAGTGCGAGAAAAAGAGGTGCTGAAACAGAGGGGCTGGAACAGAGTGCGAGAAACAGAGGGTCTGAAACAGAGGGGCTGTAAAAGAGGGGCTGAAACAGACTGCGAGAAACAGAGCTGCTGAAACAGAAGGACGGAAACAGAGTGCGAGAAATGGAGGAGCTGAAATAGAGTGCGATAAACAGAGGTGCTGAAACAGAGGGTTGAAACAGAGTGCGAGAATCAGAGGGGCTGAAACAGAGTGCAAGAAACACAGGTGCTGAAACGGAGTGGCTGAAACAGAGTGCGAGAAACAGAGGGGCGGAAACAGAGGGCTGAAACAGAGTGCGAGAAACAGAGGGTCTGAAACAGAGGGGCTGGAAAAG
>NW_025965690.1:255946-256560 GCF_021869965.1 Rhincodon typus
CCCTCTTTTTCTTGTACTCTTTTTCAGCCCCTCTGTTTCTCGCACTCTGTTTCAGCCACTCTGTTTCTCAAACTCTGTTACAGCCCCACTGTTTCTCGCTCTCTGTTTCTCGAACTCTGTTTCAGCCCCTCTGTTTCTCGCCCTCTGGTTCTCGCACGCTGTTCCAGGCACTCAATTTTGCGAACTCCATTACAGCCCCTCTGTTTCTCACACTCTGTTTCAGTCCCTCCATTTCAGCCCCTCTTTTTCTCACACTCTGTTTCTCGGACCCTGTTTCAGGCCCTCTGTTTCCACCCCTCTGTTTCTTGCACAATGTTTCTCGCTCTCTGTTTCTCGCACCCTGTTTCTCGCACTCTATTTCTAGCACTCAATTTCAGGACCTCTGCTTCTGCCACTGAAATTCTTGCACTCTGTTTCAGCCCCTCTGTTTCAGCCCCTCTGTTTCTCGCACTCTTTTTCTCGCACTCTGTTTCTCGCAGTCAGTTTCAGCCCCTCTGTTTCTTGCACCCTGTTTCTCGGACTCTGCTTCTGCCTCTCTGTTTATCGCACCCTGTTTCTCGCAATCTGTTTCTCGCACTAAATTTCTCGCACTCTGTTTCAGCCCCTCTGTTTCT
>NW_025965690.1:256660-257247 GCF_021869965.1 Rhincodon typus
TCTGTTTCAGCCACTCTTTTCCCGCCCCTCTGTTTCATACCCTTTGTTTCTCGCATTCTGTTTCAGCCCTCTGTTTCAACGCCTCTTTTTCTTACACTCTCTTTCAGCCCCTCTGTTTATTGCACTCTGTCTCAGCCTCTCGTTTCTTGCACTCTGTTTTAGCCCCTCTGTTTCTCGCACTCTGTTTCAGACCCTCCGTTTCTCGCACTCTGTTTCTGCCCCTCTGTTTCAGCACCTCTGTTTATCGCACTCTATTTCAACCCCTCTCTTTCTGCCCCTCTGTTTCTCACACTCTGTTTCTCGCACTCTGTTTCAACCCCTCTGTATCTCGCACTCTTTTTCAGCCTTGCTGTTTCAGCCCCTCTGTTTCAGCCCCTCTGTTTCTCGCAATCTGTTTCTGCCCCTCTTTTTCTCGCTCTCTGTTTCAGCCGCTGCTTTTCAGACTCTGTTTCATCACCTCTGTTTCTCTCACTCTGTTTCTCACCCTCTGTTTCTCGCACTCTGTTACAGCCTCTCGCTTTCTCAAACGCTGTTTCAGCCTCGCTGTTTCTCACAGTCTGTTTCAGCCCCTCTGTTTCTGACACTCT
>NW_025965690.1:257747-258449 GCF_021869965.1 Rhincodon typus
CACACTCTGTTTCAGCCCCTCTGTTTCTCGCACTCTATTTCAGCCCCTCCGTTTCTCGTACTCTGTTTCCGCCCCTCTGTTTCAGCACCTCTGTTTCTCGCCATCTGTTTCAGCCCCTCTTTTCCCGCCCCTCTGTTTCAGACCCTTTGTTTCTCACATTCTGTTTCAGCCCTCTGTTTCAACCCCTCTTTTTCTTACACTGTCTTTCAGCCCCTGTTTTTTGCACTCTGTTTCAGCCTCTCGTTTCTTGCACTCTGTTTCAGCCCCTCTGTTTCTCGCACTCTGTTTCAGACCCTCCTTTTCTCGCACTCTGTTTCAGCCCTTCTGTTTCTCACACTCTGTTTCTTGCACTCTGTTTCAACCCCTCTTTTTCTTACGCTCTCTTTCAACCCCTCTTTTTATTTGCACTCTGTTTCAGCCCTCTGTTGCAGCCCATCTGTTTCTCGCACTCAGATTCAGCCCCTCTGTTTCTCGCACTCTGTTTCAGCCACTCCGTTTCAGCACCTCTGTTTCTCGCACTCTGTTTCAGCCCCTCTGTTTCTCGCATGCTGTTTCAGCCCTCTGTTTCAGCACCTCTGTTTCTTGCACTCTATTTCAGCCCCTCCGTTTCTCACAATCTGTTTCCGCCCCTGTGTTTCAGCCACTCTGTTTCTCACACTCTGTTTCTCGCACTCTGTTTCAACCCCTCTGTTTCTCACACTC
>NW_025965690.1:258949-260165 GCF_021869965.1 Rhincodon typus
AACAGAGTGCGAGAAACAGAGGGTCTGAAACAGAGGGGCTGGAAAAGAGGGGCTGAAACAGACTGCGAGAAACAGAGCTGCTGAAACAGAGGGACGGAAACAGAGTGCGAGAAATGGAGGAGCTGAAATAGAGTGCGATAAACAGAGGTGCTGAAACAGAGTGCGAGAATCAGAGGGGCTGAAACAGAGTGCAAGAAACACAGGTGCTGAAACGGAGTGGCTGAAACAGAGTGCGAGAAACAGAGGGGCGGAAACAGAGGGCTGAAACAGAGTGCGAGAAAAAGAGGGGTTGAAAGAGAGCGTAAGAAAAAGAGGGGTTGGAACAGAGAGCTGAAACAGAGTGCGAGAAACAGAGGGGTTGAAACAGAGCGAGAGAAACAGAGTGTGAGAAACAGAGGGGCTGAAACAGAGTGCGAGAAATGGAGGGGCTGAAACAGAGTGCGAGAAACAGAGGGGCTGAAAGAGACTGCGAGAAACATATGGGCTGAAACAGAGTGAGAGAAACAGTGGGTCTGAAACAGAGGGGCTGGAAAAGCGGGGCTGAAACAGAGTGCGAGAAACAGAGGTGCTGAAACAAAGGGGCTGAAACAGAGTGCGAGAAACAGAGGGTCTGAAACTGAGTGAGAGAAACAGAGGTGATGAAATAGAGTGTGAGAAACAGAGTGTGAGAAACAGAGGGGCAGAAACAGAGGGGCGGAAACAGAGTGCAAGAAACCGAGAGGACGAAACAGAGGGCTGAAACGGAATGCGAGAAACAGAGGGACTGAATCAGAGTGCAAGAAACAGAAAGGCTGATATCAGATGGGCTGGAACAGAGTGTGAGAAACAGTGGGGCTGAAACTGAGTGCGAGAAACAGAGGGGCTGAAACAGAGTGCGAGAAACAGAGGGTCTGAAACAGAGCACGAGAAAGAGAGGGGCTCAAACAGAGCGTGAGAAACAGAGGGGCTTAAACAGAGTGTTGGAAACATATGGGCTGAAACAGAGTGCGAGATACAGAGTGGCTGTAAAAGAGGCCCTGAAGCAGAATTGAGAAACAGACGGGCTGAAACAGAGTCCGAGAAACAGAGGGGCTGGAGCAGAGTGGCTGCAACATAGTGCGTGAAAAGTGGGGCTGAAACAGAGTGCAAGAAAAAGAGGGGCTGAAACAGAGTGCGAGAAACAGAGGGGCTGAAACAGAGTGCAAGAAACAGAGGGGCTGAAACAGACTGCGAGAAA
>NW_025965690.1:260665-261662 GCF_021869965.1 Rhincodon typus
TGAAACAGAGTGCAAGAAACAGAGGGGCTGAAACAGACTGCGAGAAACATACTGGCTGAAACAGAGTGCGAAAAACAGAGGGTCTGAAACAGAGCTGCTGGAAAAGAGGGGCTGTAACAGAGTGCGAGAAACACAGGGGATGAAACAGAGTGCGAGAAACAGAGTGTGAGAAACAGAGGGGCTGAAACAGAATGAGAGAAACAGAGGTGATGAAACAGAGTCTGAAAAACAGGGTCCGAAACTGAGGGGCTGAAACAGCAAGGCTGAAACAGAGTGCGAGATACAGAGGGGTTGAAACAGAGGTGCTGAAACAGAGGTGCTGAAATAGAGTGCGAGAAACAGAGGGGCTGAAACAGAGTGCAAGAATCAGAGAGGTTGAAACAGAAGGCTGAAACAGAGTGCGAGAAACAGAGGGGCTGAAACAGACTGCGAGAAACAAAGGGGCTGAAACAGAATGCGAGAAACAGAGGGTCTGAAACGGAATGAGAGAAACAGAGGTGATGAAACAGAGTCTGAAAAACAGGGGCTGAAACTGAGGGGCTGAAACACCAAGGCTGAAACAGAGTGCGAGAAACAGAGGTGCTGAAACAGAGGGGCTGAAACAGAGTGCAGGAAACAGAGGGGCTGAAACAGAGGGCTGAAACAGAGTGAGAGAAATAGAGGGGTTGAAAGAGAGCGTAAGAAAAAGAGGGTTTGAAACAGAGGGCTGAAACAGAGTGCGAGAAACAGAGGGGTTGAAACAGAGTGCGAGAAACAGCGGGGCTGAAACAGAGGGGTTGAAACAGAGTGCGAGAAACAGAGTGCGAGAAACAGAGGTTCTGAAACAGAGGGCTGAAACAGAGTGTGTGAAACAGAGGGGCTGAAACAGAGTGCGAGAAGCAGAGGTGCTGAAATGGAGTGGCTGAAACAGAGTGCGAGTAACAGAGGGGCTGAAACAGAGTGCGAGAAACGGAGGGGCTGAAATAGAGTGTGAGAAACAGAGGTGCTGAAACAGAGG
>NW_025965690.1:262162-262975 GCF_021869965.1 Rhincodon typus
TCTCATTCTGTTTCAGACCCTCTGTTTCTCGCATTCTGTTTCAGCCCTCTGTTTCAGCCTTCTGTTTCAGCCCCTCTGTTTCTCACACTCTGTTTCTCGCACTCTGTTTCAACCCCTCTGTTTCTAGCACTCTGTTTCAGCCCTCTGTTTCAACCCCTCTTCTTCTTACGCTCTCTTTCAACCCCTCTATTTCTCTCACTCTGTTTCAGCCCTCTGTTTCAGCCCCTCTGTTTCCCGCACTCTGTTTCAGCCCCTCTGTTTCACCACCTCTGTTTTTCGCACTCTGTTTCAGCCCTTCTGTTTCTCGCACTCTGTTTCAGCCCCTCTGTTTGAGCCCCTCTGTTTCTCGCACTCTGTTTCAGCCCCTCTGTTTCTCCCACTCTATTTCTGCCCCTCTGTTTCTCGCACTCTGTTCCAGCCCCTCTGTTTCAGCACCTCTGTTTCTCGCATTCTGTTTCAGCCCATCTTTAACAGCACCTTTCTTTCAGACCCACTATTTATTGCACTCTGTTTCAGCCGGTATGTTTCTTGCAGTCTGCTTCAGCCTTTCTGTTTCTCACACTCTGTTTCAGCCCATCTGATATCAGCCTCTCTGCTTCTCGCACTCAGTTTCCGTCCTTCTGTTTCTCGCATTCTGTTTCAGGACTCTGTTTCATCCCCTCTTTTTCTCGCACACTGTTTCAGCCTCTCTGTTTCTTGCACTCTGTTTCAGCCCCTCTGTTTCTCGCACTCTATTTCAACCCCTCTGTTTCTGCCCCTTTGTTTCTCACACTCTATTTCTTGCTCTCTGTTTGAGCCCCTCTGTTTCTCGCA
>NW_025965690.1:263475-263997 GCF_021869965.1 Rhincodon typus
GAGGTGCTGAAACGGAGTGGCGGAAACAGAGTGCGAGTAACAGAGGGGCTGAAACAGAGTGCGAATAAAAAGAGGGGTTGAAAGAGAGCAGAAGAAAAAGAGGGGTTGAAACAGAGGGCTGAAACAGAGGGCTGAAACAGAATGTGAGAAACAGAGGGGCTGAAACAGAGTGTGAGAAACAGAGGGGCTGAAACATACTGTGAGAAACAGCGAGGCTGAAACAGCGTTTGAGAAAGCGAGAGGCTGTCACAGAGTGCGAGAAACAGAGGGTGTGAAACAGAGTGAGAGAAACAGAGGTGATGAAACAGAGTCTGAAAAGAAGGGGCTGAAACAGAGAGCGAGAAAAAGAGGGACAGAAACACAGCGCGAGAAACAGAGGGGCTGAAACAGAAAGGCTGAAACAGAGTGCGAGATACAGAGGGGTTGAAACAGAGTGCGAGAAACAGAGTGTGAGAAACAGAGGGGCAGAAACAGAGGGGTTGAAATAGAGTGCGAGAAACAGAGGTGCTGAAACAGAGGGGC
>NW_025965690.1:264497-264833 GCF_021869965.1 Rhincodon typus
CTGTTTCTCGCACTCTGTTTCAGTCCCTCTGTTTCTCACATTCTGCTTCAGCCCTCTGTTTCTGCCCCTCTTTTTCGCGCGCTCTGTTTCAGCCCCTCTGTTTCTGCCCGTCTGTTTCTCACGCTCTGTTTCTCGCCCTCTGTTTCAGTCCCTCTGTTTCTCACATTCTGCTTCAGCCCTCTGTTTCAGCCCCTCTTTTTCTCGCACTCTGTTTCAACCCCTCTGTTTCTCGCACTCTGATACAACCCCTCTTTTTCTCGCACTTTGTTTCAGCCCTCTCTTTCAGCCCCTCTGTTTCTCGCACTCTGTATCAGCCTTGCTGTTTCAGCCCCACTG
>NW_025965690.1:264933-265271 GCF_021869965.1 Rhincodon typus
TTCTCGCACTCTGTTTCAACCCCTCTGTTTCTCACACTCTGTTTCAACCCCTCTTTTTCTCGCTCTCGGTTTCAACCCTCTGTTTCCGCCCCCATGTTTCTCGCACTCTGTTTCAGCCCCTCTTTTTCCTGCACTCTGGTCAGCCCCTCTTTTACACGCACTATGTTGCAGCCCCTCTGCTCCAGCCCCTCTGTTTCTCGGACTCTGTTTCAGCCCGTCTGTTTCTCAATGCTGTTTCAGGGCCTCTCTTTCAGCCCATCTGTTTTTCAGACTCTGTTTCAGCCCCTCTGTTTCTAGCACTCCGTTTCAGCCTCCCTGTTTCTCGCACTCTGTTTCAG
>NW_025965690.1:265771-266554 GCF_021869965.1 Rhincodon typus
ACCCCTCTTTTTCTCGCTCTCAGTTTCAACCCTCTGTTTCAGCCCATTTGATATCAGCCTCTCTTTTTCTTGCACTCTGTTTCAGCCCTTTGTTTCAGCCCCTCTGTTTCTCACACTCTGTTTATCGCATTCTGTTTCAGCCCCTCTGTTTTTTGCACTCTGTTTCAGCCCCTCTGTTTCTCGCACTCTGTTTCAACCCCTCTGTTTCTCGCACTCTGTTTGAGCCCCTCTTTTTCCTGCACTCTGATCAGCCCCTCTTTTTCACGCACTATGTTGCAGCCACTCTGCTCCAGCCCATCTGTTTCTCGGACTCTGTTTCAGCCCATCTGTTTCTCAATGCTTTTTCAGCGCCTCTCTTTCAGCACCTCTGTTTTTCAGACTCTGTTTCATCACCTCTGTTTCTCTCACTCTGTTTCAGCCCCTCTGTTTCTCGCACTCTGTTTCAGCCCCACTGTTTCTCGCACTCTGTTTCAGCCTTGCTATTTCAGCCCCTCTGTTTCAGCCCCTCTGTTTCTCGCTCACTGTTTCAGCCCCTCTGCTTCTCGCACTCAGTTTCACCCCACTGTTTCTCGCACTCTGTTTCAGCCCATCTGATATCAGCCTCTCTGTTTCTCGCACTCTGTTTCAGTCCCTCTGTTTCTCACATTCTGTTTCAGCCCTCTGTTTCAGCCCCTCTTTTTCTCGCTCTCTGTTTGAGCCCCTCTGTTTCTTGCACTCTGTTTCAGCCCTCTGTTTCAGCCTCTCTGTTTCAGCCTCTCTTTTTCTCGCACTCTGTTTCAGCCC
>NW_025965690.1:267054-267575 GCF_021869965.1 Rhincodon typus
TATGTTTCAGCCCCTCTTTTTCTCGCACTCTGTTTCAGCCCCTCTTTTTCATGCACTCTGCTTCAGCCCCTCTATTTCTCGCACTATGTTGCAGCTCCTCTGTTCCAGCCCCACTGTTTCTCGCACTCTGTTTCAGCCCGTATGTTTCACGCAGTCTGTTTCAGCCCCTCTTTTTCACGCACTATTTTGCAGCTCCTCTGTTCCCGCCCCACTGTTTCTCGCACTCTGTTTCAGCCCGTATGTTTCTCGCACTCTGTTTCAGCCCCTCTTTTTCTTGCACTCCGTTTCAGCCCCTCTTTTTCATGAACTCTGCTTTCGCCACTCTTTATCATGCACTCTGCTTCAGCCCCTCTTTTTCTCGCACTATGTTGCAGCTCCTCTGTTCCAGCCCCACTGTTACTCGGACTCTCTTTCAGCCCGTCTGTTTCTCGATTCCGAATCAGGGCCTCTGTTTCAGCCACACTGTTTCTCGCACTCTGTTTCAGCCCCGCTGTTTCTCACACTCTGATCCAGCCCCTTTG
>NW_025965690.1:268075-270829 GCF_021869965.1 Rhincodon typus
AAACAGAGGGACTGAAGCAGAGGGGCTGCAACATAGTCGTGAAAAAGAGGGGCTGAAACAGAGTGCAAGAAAAGGAGGGGCTGAAACAGACTGCGAGAAACAGAGGGGCTGAAACAGACTGTGAGAAACATACGGGCTGAAACAGAATGCGAAAAACAGAGGGTCTGAAACAGAGGAGCTGGAAAAGAGGGGCTGCAACAGACTGCGAGAAACAGAGGTGCTGAAACAGAGGTGTTGAAACAGAATGCGAGAAACAGAGAGTCTGAAACAGAGTGCGAGGAACAGAGTGTGAGAAACAGATTGTGAGAAACAGAGTATGAGAAAATGAGTGCGAAAAACAGCGTGTGAGAAACAGAAGGGCTGAAACAGAGTGCGAGAAACAGAAGGGCTGAAACAGAATGCGCGAAACAGAGTGTGAGATACAGCAGGTCTGAAACAGAGTGCGAGAAACAGAAGGGCTGAAACAGAATGCGAGAAACAGAGTGCGAGAAACAGAGGGGATGAAACAGAGGGCGAGAAACAGCGGGGCTGAAACAGGGTGCAAGAAACAGAGGGGCTGGAGCAGAGGGGCTGCAACATAGCGCATGAAAAAGAGGGGCCGAAACAGAGTGCGAGAAACAGAGGGGCTGAAACAGATTGCGAGCAACATACGGGCTGAAACAGAGTGCGAGAAACAGAGGTGCTGAAACAGAGGGGCTGGATCAGAGTGCGAGAAACAGCGGGGCTGAATTAGAGTGCGAGAAACAGAGTGGCTGAAAAAGAGGCCCTGAAACAGAATTGAGAAACAGACGGCGTGAAACAGTGTCCGAGAAACAGTGGGTCTGAAACAGAGGTGCTGTTAAAGATGGGCTGAAACAGAGTGCGAGAAACAGAGGTGCTGAAACAGAGGGGCTGAAACAGAGTGCGAGAAACAGCGGGGCTGAAACAGAGATCGAGAAACAGAGGGGTTGAAACAGAGTGCGAGAAAAAGAGTGTGAGAATCAGAGGGGCTGAAACAGAGTGCGAGAAACGGAGGGGCTGAAACAGATGGGCTGAAATAGAGTGTGAGAAACAGGAGGGCTGAAACAGAGAGCGAGAAACAGAGGGGTTGAAACAGAGTGCGAGAAAAAGAGTGCAAAAAACAGAGGGGCTGAAACAGAGTGCAAAAAACAGAGGGGCTGAAACAGAGAGCGAGAAACAGAGTGGCTGAAACAGAGGCCCTGAAACAGAATTGAGAAACAGACGGGCTGAAACAGAGTGCGAGAAACAGAGGGGCTGGAACAGAGGGGCTGCAACATAGTGCGAGAAAAAGAGGGGCTGAAGCAGAGTGAAAGAAAAAGAGGGGCTGAAACAGAGTGCGAGATAAAGAGGGTTTGAAAGAGAGTGTAAGAAAAAGAGGGGTTGAAACAGAGGGCTGAAACAGAGAGCGAGAAACAGAGGGGTTGAAACAGAGTGCGAGAAAAAGAGTGTGAGAAACAGAGGGGCTGAAACAGAGTGCGAGAAACGGAGGGGCTGAAACAGATGGGCTGAAATAGAGTGTTAGAAACAGGGGGGCTGAAACAGAGAGCGAAAAATGAGAGGCTGAAACAGAGTGCAAAAAACAGAGGGGCTGAAAGAGAGTGTAAGAGAAAGAGGGATTGAAACAGAGGGCTGAAACAGAATGCGAGAAACAGAGGGACAGAAACAGAGTGTGAGAAACAGTGGGGCTGAAACTGAGTGCGAGAAACAGTGGGGCTGAAACAGAGAGCGAGAAACAAAGGGGCTGAAACCGAGCACGAGAAACAGAGGGGCTGAAACAGAGTGCTAGACACATATGCGCTGAAACAGAGTGCGAGAAACAGAGAGGCGGAAACAGAGTCCGAGAAACAGAGGGGTTGGAGCAGAGGGGCTGCAACATAGTGCATGAAAAAGAGGGGCTGAAACAGAGTGCAAGAAAAAGAGGGGCGGAAACAGAGTACGAGAAACAGAGGGGATGAAACAGACTGCAAGAAACAGAGGGGCTGAAACAGACTGCGAGAAACATACGGGCTGAAACAGAATGCGAAAAACAGAGGGTCTGAAGCAGAGGGGCTGGAAAAGAGGGGCTGCAACAGACTGCGAGAAACAGAGGTGCTGAAACAGAGGGGCTGAAACAGAATGCAAGAAACAGAGTGTGAGATACAGTGGGGCTGAAACAGAGTGCGATGATACATAGTGCGAGAGACAGAGGGGATGAAACAGAGGGCGAGAAACAGGGGGGCTGAAACAGAGTGCAAGAAACAGAGGGACTGGAGCAGAGGGGCTGCATCATAGCGTGTGAAAAAGAGGGGCTGAAACAGAGTGCCAGAAAAGGAGGGGCTGAAACACATTGTGAGATACAGAGGGGCTGAAACTGTGTGCTTGAAGCAGAGGTGCTGAAACATAGTGCGAGATACAGAGGGGTTGAAACAGAGGGGCTGGATCAGAGTGCGAGAAACAGCGGGGCTGAAACAGAGTGCGAGAAACAGAGTGGCTGAAACAGAGGCCCTGAAACAGAATCGAGAAACAGAGGGGCTGAAACAGAGTCCGAGAAACAGAGGGGCTGGAACACAGGGGCTACAACATAGTGCAAGAAAAAGAGGGGCTGAAGCAGAGTGCAAGAAAAAGAGGGGCTGAAACAGAGTGCGGGTAAAAGAGGGGTTGAAAGAGAGTGTAAGAAAAAGAGGGGTTGAAACAGAGGGCTGAAACAGAGTGCGAGAAACAGAGAGGCTGATATCAGGTGGGCTGGAACAGAGTGTGAGAAACAGTGGGGCTGAA
>NW_025965690.1:270839-273623 GCF_021869965.1 Rhincodon typus
CAGTGGGGCTGAAACAGAGAGCGAGAAACAGAGGGGCTGAAACAGAGCATGAGAAACAGAGGGGCTGAAACAGAGTGCTAGAAACATACGGGCTGAAACAGAGTGCGAGATACAGAGGGGTTGAAACAGAGGGGCTGGATCAGAGTGCGAGAAACAGTGGGGCTGAAACAGAGTGCGAGAAACAGAGGGGATGAAATAGAGTGCGAGAAACAGTGGGGCTAAACAGAGTCCGAGAAACAGAGGGCCTGGAGCAGAGGGGCTGCAACATAGTGCGTGAAAAAGAGGGGCTGAAACAGAGTGCAAGAAAAAGAGGGGCTGAAACAGACTGCGAGAAACAGAGGGGCTGAAACAGACTGTGAGAAACATACGGGCTGAAACAGAATGCGAAAAACAGAGGGTCTGAAACAGAGGAGATGAAAAGAGGGGCTGCAACAGACTGCGAGAAACAGAGGTGCTGAAACAGAGGGGCTGAAACAGAATGCGAGAAACAGAGAGTCTGAAACAGAGTGCGAGGAACAGAGTGTGAGAAACAGATTGTGAGAAACAGAGTATGAGAAAATGAGTGCGAGAAACAGCGTGCGAGAAACAGAAGGGCTGAAACAGAGTGCGAGAAACAGAAGGGCTGAAACAGAATGTGCGAAACAGAGTGTGAGATACAGCAGGTCTGAAACAGAGTGCGAGAAACAGAGGGGATGAAACAGAGGGGCTGCAACATAGCGCATGAAAAAGAGGGGCTGAAACAGAGTGCAAGAAAAAGAGGGGCTGAAACCGAGTGCGAGAAACAGAGGGGCTGAAACAGATTGCGAGCAACATACGGGCTGAAACAGAGTGCGAGAAACAGAGGTGCTGAAACAGAGGGGCTGGATCAGAGTGCGAGAAACAGCGGGGCTGAAACAGAGTACGAGAAACAGAGTGGCTGAAAAAGAGGCCCTGAAACAGAATTGAGGAACAGATGGGGTGAAACAGTGTCCGAGAAACAGTGGGTCTGAAACAGAGGTGCTGTTAAAGATGGGGCTGAAACAGAGTGCGAGAAACAGAGGTGCTGAAACAGAGGGGCTGGAACAGAGTGCGAGAAACAGAGGGTCTGAAACAGAGGGGCTGGAAAAGAGGGGCTGAAACAGACTGCGAGAAACAGAGGTGCTGAAACAGAGGGCTGAAACAGAGTGCGAGAAACAGAGGGGCTGAAACAGAGTGCAGGAAACACAGGTGCTGAAACGGAGTGGATGAAACAGAGTGCGAGAAACAGAGGGGATTAAACAGAGGGCTGAAACAGAGTCCAAGAAAAAGAGGGGTTGAAAGAGAGCGTAAGAAAAAGAGGGGTTGAAACAGAGGGCTGAAACAGAGTGCGAGAAACAGAGGGGATGAAATAGAGTGCGAGAAACAGTGGGGCTGAAACAGAGTCCGAGAAACAGAGGGGCTGGAGCAGAGGGGCTGCAACATAGTCGTGAAAAAGAGGGGCTGAAACAGAGTGCAAGAAACAGATGGGCTGAAACAGAGTGCGATAAACAGTGGGTCTGAAACAGAGGTGCTGTTAAAGATGGGCTGAAACAGAATGCGAGAAACAGAGGGGCTGAAACATAAAGGCTGAAACAGAGTGCGAGAAACAGTGGGGCTGAAACAGAGTTCGAGAAACAGAGGGACTGAAGCAGAGGGGCTGCAACATAGTCGTGAAAAAGAGGGGCTGAAACAGAGTGCAAGAAAAGGAGGGGCTGAAACAGACTGCGAGAAACAGAGGGGCTGAAACAGACTGTGAGAAACATACGGGCTGAAACAGAATGCGAAAAACAGAGGGTCTGAAACAGAGGAGCTGGAAAAGAGGGGCTGCAACAGACTGCGAGAAACAGAGGTGCTGAAACAGAGGTGTTGAAACAGAATGCGAGAAACAGAGAGTCTGAAACAGAGTGCGAGGAACAGAGTGTGAGAAACAGATTGTGAGAAACAGAGTATGAGAAAATGAGTGCGAAAAACAGCGTGTGAGAAACAGAAGGGCTGAAACAGAGTGCGAGAAACAGAAGGGCTGAAACAGAATGCGCGAAACAGAGTGTGAGATACAGCAGGTCTGAAACAGAGTGCGAGAAACAGAAGGGCTGAAACAGAATGCGAGAAACAGAGTGCGAGAAACAGAGGGGATGAAACAGAGGGCGAGAAACAGCGGGGCTGAAACAGGGTGCAAGAAACAGAGGGGCTGGAGCAGAGGGGCTGCAACATAGCGCATGAAAAAGAGGGGCCGAAACAGAGTGCGAGAAACAGAGGGGCTGAAACAGATTGCGAGCAACATACGGGCTGAAACAGAGTGCGAGAAACAGAGGTGCTGAAACAGAGGGGCTGGATCAGAGTGCGAGAAACAGCGGGGCTGAATTAGAGTGCGAGAAACAGAGTGGCTGAAAAAGAGGCCCTGAAACAGAATTGAGAAACAGACGGCGTGAAACAGTGTCCGAGAAACAGTGGGTCTGAAACAGAGGTGCTGTTAAAGATGGGCTGAAACAGAGTGCGAGAAACAGAGGTGCTGAAACAGAGGGGCTGAAACAGAGTGCGAGAAACAGCGGGGCTGAAACAGAGATCGAGAAACAGAGGGGTTGAAACAGAGTGCGAGAAAAAGAGTGTGAGAATCAGAGGGGCTGAAACAGAGTGCGAGAAACGGAGGGGCTGAAACAGATGGGCTGAAATAGAGTGTGAGAAACAGGAGGGCTGAAACAGAGAGCGAGAAACAGAGGGGTTGAAACAGAGTGCGAGAAAAAGAGTGCAAAAAACAGAGGGGCTGAAACAGAGTGCAAAAAACAGAGG
>NW_025965690.1:274123-274863 GCF_021869965.1 Rhincodon typus
TTCAGCCCCACTGTTTCTCACACTCTGTTCCAGCCCACCTGATATCATCCTCTCTGTATCTCACACTCTGTTTCGCACATTCTGTTTCAGCCCTTCTGTTTCTCGCACTCTGTTTCAGCCCTTCTGTTTCTCACACGCTGTTTCTCGCACTCATTTTCTCATACTCTGTTCCTCACAATCTGTTTCTCACACTCTGTTCCTCGCACTCTGTTTCAGACTCTCTGTTTCTCGCATTCTGTTTCAGCCCCTCTGTTTCAGCACCTCTGTTTCTCGCAGTCTGTTGCAGCCCCTCTTTTCATCTCCTCTGTTCCAGACCCTCTGTTTTTCGCATTCTGTTTCAGCCCGTATGTTTCTCACAGTCTGTTTCAGCCCCTCTGTTTCTCGCAGTCTGTTTCAGCCCCTCTTTTTCTTGCACTCTGTTTCAGCCCCTCTTTTTCACGCACTATGTTGCAGCCCCTCTGCTCCAGGCCCTCTGTTTCTCGGACTCTGTTTAGCCCAACTGTTTCTCGCACTCTATTTCATCCCCTCTGTTTCTCGCACTCTGTTTCAGCCCCGCTGTTTCTCGCACTCTATTTCATCCCCTCTGTTTCTCGCACTCTGTTTCAGCCCCGCTGTTTCTCGCACTCTGATCCAGCCCCTCTTTTTCAACCCCTCTGTATCTCGCACTCTGTTTCAGCCCGTATGTTTCTAGCACTCTGTTTCAGCCCCTCTGTTTCTCGCTCTCTGTTTCAGCCCCACTG
>NW_025965690.1:275363-276844 GCF_021869965.1 Rhincodon typus
GAAAAAGAGGGTCTGGAACAGAGTTCGAGAAACAGAGGGGCTGAAACAGAGGCGTTGAAACAGAGTGCGAGAAACAGAGGGGCTGAAACAGAGCGCGAGAAGCAGAGGGGCTGAAACAGAGCACGAGAAACAGAGCGGCTGAAACAAAGTGCTCGAAACATACGGGCTGAAACAGAGTGCGAGATACAGAGGGGTTGAAACAGAGGGACTTGATCAGAGTGCGAGAAACAGAGGGGCTGAAACAGACTACAAGAAACAGAGGGGCTGAAACAGACTGCGAGAAACATACGGGCTGAAACACAGTGCGAAAAATAGAGGGTCTGAAACAGAGGGGCTGCAAAAGAGGGGCTGCAACAGACTGCGAGAAACAGAGGTGCTGAAACAGAGGGGCTTTAACAGAGTGCGAGAAACAGGGTGGCTGAAACAGAGTGTGAGAAAGCGAAAGGCTGTAACAGAGTGCGAGAAACAGAGGGGCTGAAACAGACTGCAAGAAACATACGGGCTGAAACAGTCTGCGAGAAACAGTGGGTCTGAAACAGAGGTGCTGGATAAGATGGGCTGAAATAGAGTGCGAGAAACAGAGGGGCGGGAGCAGAGGGGCTGCAACATAGTGGGTGAAACAGTGTGGCTGAAACAGAGTGCAAGAAAAAGAGGGGCTGAAACAGAGTGCGATAAACAGAAGCTCTGAAACAGAGGGGCTGGAAAAGAGGGGCTGAAACAGAGTGCAAGAAAAAGAGGGGCTGAAAGAGAGTGCGAGAAACAGAGGGGCTGAAACAGACTGGATGGAAAAGAGGTGCTGAAACAGAGTGCAAGAAAAAGAGGGGCTGAAACAGACTGCGAGAAACAGAGGGGCTGGAACAGACTGCGAGAAACAGAGAGTCTGAAACAGAACGTGAGAAAACGATTGGCTGTAACAGAGTGCGAGAAACAGAGGGTCTGAAACAGAGTGAGAGAAAATGTGTGCTAGAAACAGAGTGCAAGGAGCAGAGTGTGAGAAACAGATTGTGAGAAACAGAGTGCGAGAAAATGAGTGCGAGAAACAGTGTGCGAGAAACACAACGTCTGAAACAGAGCGCGAGAAACAGAGGTGCAGAAACAGAGTGCGAGAAACAGAGTGTGAGAAGCAGAGGGGTTGAAACAGAGCGCGAGAAACAGAGTGCGAGAACCAGAGGGGATGAAACAGAGGGCGAGAAACAAAGGGGCTGAAACAAAGTGTCATCAACAGAGTGCGTGAAACCTTGTGAGAGAAACAGAGAGCTAGAAAGAGAGTGTGAGAAACGGAGGTGTTGTAACAGAGTGTGAGAAACAGAGAGGGTAAAATAGAGGGGCTGAAACAGAGTGCGAGAAACAGAGGTGCTGAAACAGAGGGGCTGAAACAGAGTGCAAGAAAAAGAGGGGCTGAAACAGAGTTCGAGAAACAGAGGGGCTGAAACAGACTGCAAGAAACATATGGGCTGAAACAGAGTGCGAGAAACAGTGAG
>NW_025965690.1:277344-278147 GCF_021869965.1 Rhincodon typus
TTTCTCACACTCTGTTTCAGCCCATCTGGTATCAGCCTCTCTGTTTCTCGCACTCTGTTTCAGTCCCTCTGTTTCTCGCATTCTGTTTCAGCCCTCTGTTTCAGCCTCTCTGTTTCTTGCACGCTGTTTCAGCCCCTCTGTTTCTCGCACTCTATTTCAGCCCCTCTGTTTCTGCCCCTCTGTTTCACGCACTCTATTTCAGCCCCTCTGATTCAGACCCTCTGTTTCTCAGACTCTATTTCATCCCCTCTGTTTCTCGCACTCAGTTTCAGCCCCACTGTTTCTCACACTCTGTTTCAGCCCACCTGATATCAGCCTCTCTGTTTCTCGCACTCGGTTTCAGCCCGTATGTTTCTTGCACTCTGTTTCAGCCCTTCTGTTTCTTGCACACTGTTTCTCGCACTCATTTCCTCATATTCTGTTTCTCACAATCTGTTTCCCACACCCTGTTCCTCGCACTCTGTTTCTCGCACTCTGTTTCTCTCACTCAGTCTCAGCCCCGCTGTTTTTCGCACTCTGTTTCAGCACCTCTGTTTTTCAGACTCTGTTTCATCGCCTCTGTTTCTCTCACTCTGTTTCAGCCCCTCTGTTTCTCGCACTCTGTTTCAGCCCATCTGGTATCAGCCTCTCTGTTTCTCGCACTCTGTTTCAGTCCCTCTGTTTCTCGCATTCTGTTTCAGCCCTCTGTTTCAGCCTCTCTGTTTCTTGCACGCTGTTTCAGCCCCTCTGTTTCTCGCACTCTATTTCAGCCCCTCTGATTCAGACCCTCTGTTTCTCAGACTCTATTTCAGCCCCTCTGTTTC
>NW_025965690.1:278247-279726 GCF_021869965.1 Rhincodon typus
CTCTGTTTCAGTCCCTCTGTTTCTCGCATTCTGTTTCAGCCCTCTGTTTCAGCCTCTCTGTTTCTTGCACGCTGTTTCAGCCCCTCTGTTTCTCGCACTCTATTTCAGCCCCTCTGTTTCTGCCCCTCTGTTTCACGCACTCTATTTCAGCCCCTCTGATTCAGACCCTCTGTTTCTCAGACTCTATTTCAGCCCCTCTGTTTCAGCCCCTCCATTTCTCGCAATCTGTTTCAGCCCCTCTGTTTCTCACACTCTGTTTCTCGCACTCTGTTTCAACCCCTGTGTTTCTCGCACTCTGTTTCAGCCCCTCTTTTCCAGCCCCTCTGTTTCAGACCCTCTGTTTTTCGCACTCTGTTTCAGCCAGTATGTTTCTCGCAGTCTGTTTCAGCCCCTCTGTTTCTCGCACTCTGTTTCAGCCCCTCTTTTTCTTGCACTCTTTTTCAGCCCCTCTGTTTCTCAAACTCTGTTACAGCCCCACTGTTTCTCGCTCTCTGTTTCTCGAACTCTGTTTCAGCCCCTCTGTTTCTCGCCCTCTGGTTCTCGCACGCTGTTCCAGGCACTCAATTTTGCGAACTCCATTACAGCCCCTCTGTTTCTCACACTCTGTTTCAGTCCCTCCGTTTCAGCCCCTCTTTTTCTCACACTCTGTTTCTCGGACCCTGTTTCAGGCCCTCTGTTTCCACCCCTCTGTTTCTTGCACAATGTTTCTCGCTCTCTGTTTCTCGCACCCTGTTTCTCGCACTCTATTTCTAGCACTCAATTTCAGGACCTCTGCTTCTGCCACTGAAATTCTTGCACTCTGTTTCAGCCCCTCTGTTTCAGCCCCTCTGTTTCTCGCACTCTTTTTCTCGCACTCTGTTTCTCGCAGTCAGTTTCAGCCCCTCTGTTTCTTGCACCCTGTTTCTCGGACTCTGCTTCTGCCTCTCTGTTTATCGCACCCTGTTTCTCGCAATCTGTTTCTCGCACTAAATTTCTCGCACTCTGTTTCAGCCCCTCTGTTTCTCGCACTCTGTTTCAGCCACTCTGTTTCTCAAACTCTGTTTCAGCCCCACTGTTTCTCGCACTCTGTTTCTCGAGCTCTGTTTCAGCCCCTCTGTTTGTCGCCCTCTGGATCTCGCACTCTGTTCCAGGCACTCAGTTTCTCGAACTCCGTTACAGCCCCTCTGTTTCTCACACTCTGTTTCAGTCCCTCTGTTTCAGCCCCTCTTTTTCCCGCACTCCGTTTTTCGCACTCTGTTTCAGGTACTCTGTTCCTCGCACCCTGTTTCTCACACTCTATTTCTAGCACTCAATTTCAGGACCTCTGCTTCGCGCACTAAATTTCTCGCACTCTGTTTCAGCCCCTCTGTTTCTCGCACTCTGTTTCAGCCCCTCTTTTCCAGCCCCTCTGTTTCAGACCCTCTGTTTTTCGCACTCTGTTTCAGCCCGTATATTTCTCGCAGTCTGTTTCAGCCCCTCTGTTTCTTGCACTCTGTTTCA
>NW_025965690.1:280226-281782 GCF_021869965.1 Rhincodon typus
AGTGCGAGAAACAGAGAGGTTGACGCAGAGTGCGAGAAACAGAGTGCAAGAAACAGAGGGGCTGAAAAAGAGTGCGAGAAACTGAGCGCGAAAAACCGAGTGTGAGAAAGAGAGTGGCTGAAACAGAGTACGAGACACAGAGGGGCTGAAACAGAGTGCGAGAAACAGACAGGTTGAAGCAGAGTGCGAGAAACAGAGTGTGCGAAACAGAGGGTCTGAAACAGAGTGCGAGAAAAGCAGTGCGAGAAACAGAGGTGTTGAAACAGAGGGGCTGAAACAGAGTGCGAGAAACAGAGTGTGAGAAACAGAGGTGCAGAAACAGAGTGTCTGAAACAGAGTGTGAGAAACAGAGTGTGAGAAACAGGGGGTCTGAAACAGAGTGCAAGAAACAGAGTGCGAGAAACAGAGGGGCTGAAACAGAGTACGAGACACAGAGGGGCTGAAACAGAGTGCGAGAAACAGAGAGGTTAAAGCAGAGTGCGAGAAACTGAGTGTGCGAAACAGAGGGTCCGAAACATAGTGCGAGAAAAACAATGCGGGAAACACAGGTGTTGAAACAGAGAGGCTGAAACGGAGTGCGAGAAACAGAGTTTGAGAAACAGAGGGGCAGAAACCGTGTGCCTGAAACAGAGTGTGAGAAACAGAGTGTGAGAAACAGGGGGTCTGAAACAGAGTGCAAGAAACAGAGTGCGAGAAACAGAGGGGCTGAAACAGAGTCTGAGAAACAGAGTGCCTGAAACAGATTGTGAGAAACAGAGTGTGAGAAACAGGGTGTCTGAAAAAGAGTGCGAGAAACAGAGTGCGAGAAACAGAGGGGCTGAAACAGAGTACGAGACACAGAGGGGCTGAAACAGAGTGCGAGAAACAGAGCGGTTAAAGCAGAGTGCGAGAAACCGAGTGTGGGAAACAGAGGGTCCGAAACAGAGTGCAAGAAAAACAGTGCGAGAAACAGAGGTGCTGAAACAGAGGGGCTGAAATGGAGTGCGAGATACAGAGTGTGAGAAACAGAGGGGCAGAAACCGAGTGCCTGAAACAGAGTGTGAGAAACAGAGTGTGAGAAACAGGGGGTCTGAAAAAGAGTGCGAGAAACAGAGTGCGAGAAACAGAGGGGCTGAAACAGAGTACGAGACACAGAGGGGCTGAAACAGAGTGCGAGAAACAGAGAGGTTGAACCAGAGTGCGAGAAACTGAGTGTGCGAAACAGAGGGTCCGAAACAGAGTGCGAGAAAAACAATGCGAGAAACACAGGTGTTGAAACAGAGAGGCTGAAACGGAGTGCGAGAAACAGAGTTTGAGAAACAGAGGGGCAGAAACCGTGTGCCTGAAACAGAGTGTGAGAAACAGAGTGTGAGAAACAGGGCGTTGAAACAGAGTGCGAGAAACAGAGTGCGAGAAATAGAGGGGCTGAAACAGAGTGCGAGACATAGAGGGGCTGAAACAGAGTGCGAGAAACAGAAAGGTTGAACCAGAGTGCGAGAAACAGTGTGCGCGAAACAGAGGGTCTGAAAAAGAGTGCGAGAATAACAGTGCGAGAAACAGAGTGTGAGAATCAGAGG
>NW_025965690.1:282282-282903 GCF_021869965.1 Rhincodon typus
AGAGGGGCTGAAACAGAGTGCGAGAAACAGAGATGTTGAAGGAGAATGCGAGAAACAGAGTGTGCGAAACAGAGGGTCTGAAGCAGAGTGCGAGAAACAGAGTGCGAGAAACAGAGGGTCCAAAACAGAGTGCGAGAAAAACAGTGCGAGAAACAGAGGTGTTGAAACAGAGGGGCTGAAACTGACTGCGAGAAATAGAGTGTGAGAAACAGAGGGGCAGAAACAGAGGTGTTGAAACAGAGGGGCTGAAACTGAGTGCGAGATACAGATTGTGAGAAACAGAGTGTGAGAAACAGGGGGCGAGAAACAGAGGTGTTGAAACAGAGGGGCTGAAACTGAGTGCGAGATACAGATTGTTTGAAACAGAGTGTGAGAAACGGGGTAATGAAACAGAGTGTGAGAAACAGAGATGTTGATGGAGAATGCGAGAAACAGAGTGTGCGAAACAGAGTGTGAGAAACAGAGCGCGAGAAACAGAGTGTGAGAAACAGACAGCGAGTAACAGAGAGTCTGAAACAGAGGGGCTGAAACAGAATGCGAGAAACAGAGTACGAGAAACAGAGGAGCTGAAACAGAGGGGATGAAACAGAGTGTGAGAAACAGAGTGCGAGAAAGAGAGTG
>NW_025965690.1:283403-283989 GCF_021869965.1 Rhincodon typus
TGTTTCAGCCCCTCTGTTTCTCACACTCTGTTTCTCGCACTCAGTTTCTAGCACTCTTTTTCTGCCCCTCTGTTTCTCGCGTTCTGTTTCAGCCCCTCTGTGTCTCGCACTCTGATTCAGCCACTCTCTTTCTCGCACTCTGTTTTTCGCACTTAGATTCTCACACTCTGTTTCAGCCCCTCTGTGTCTCGTACTCTGTTTCAGCCCGTCTGTTTCTTGCACTCTGTTTCTCGCACTGTTTTTCAGCACCCCTGTTTGTCCCACTCTGTTTCTCACACTCTGTTTCAGGCACTCTGTTTCTCGGACTCTGTTTCTCACACTCTGTTTCAGCCCCCCTGTTTCAGACCATCAGTTTCTGACCCTCTGTTTCAGCCCCTCTGTTTCTCACACTCGGTTTCTCGCACTCTGTTTCTGCCCCTCTGATTCAACACCTCTGTTTCTCGCACTCTGTTTCAGCCCCCCTGTTTCAACACCTCTGTTTCTCGCACTCTGTTTCAGCCCCTCTGTTTCAGCCCCTCTGTTTCTCGCAATCTGTTTCTCGCACTCTGCTTCAACCTCTCTGTTGCTCGCACTCTGTTTCAGCCCC
>NW_025965690.1:284489-285568 GCF_021869965.1 Rhincodon typus
CTGTTTCAACAGCTCTGTTTCCCGCACTCTGTTTCAGGCACTCTGTTTCTCGCTCTCTGTTTCAGCCCCTCTGTTTCAGCCCCTCTGTTTCAGCCCCTCTCTTTCAGCCACTCAGTTTCTCGCACTCTGTTTCTCGCACTCTGTTCTACTCAGTCAGTTTCGAGCACACTTTTTCAGCCCCTCTGTTTCTCGCATTGTTTCAAGCACTCTGTTTCAGCCCCTCTGTTTCTCGCACTCTGTTTCTCACACTCTGTTCCTCGCACTCTGTTTTACGCAGTCAGTTGCGAGCACACTTTTTCAGCCCCTCTGTTTCTCGCATTCTGTTTCTAGCACTCTGTTTCAGCCCCTCTGTTTCAGACCCTCTGTTTCTCGCACTCTGTTTCTGCCCCTCTGTTTCTCACACTCTGTTCCTCGCACTCTGTTTCAGCCCCTCTGTTTCAGACCCTCTGTTTCTCGCACTCTGTCTCAGACCCTCTGTTTCTCGCACTCTGTTTCTCGCACTCTGTTTCAGCCCCTCTGTTTCACACTCTCTGTTTCTAGCACTCTGTTTCAGCCCCTCTTTTTCAGACCCTCTGTTTCTCGCACTCTGTTTCTCGCATTCTGTTTCAGCCACTTTGTTTCAGCCCCTCTCTTTCAGCCCGTCTGTTTCAACAGCTCTGTTTCTCGCACTCTGTTTCAGGCACTCTGTTTCTCGCTCTCTGTTTCAGCCCCTCTGTTTCAGCCCTTCTGTTTCAGCCCCTCTGTTTCAGCCTCTCAGTTTCTCGCACTCTGTTTCTCGCACTCTGTTTTACGCAGTCAGTTGCGAGCACACTTTTTCAGCCCCTCTGTTTCTCGCATTCTGTTTCTGACACTCTGTTTCAGGCCCTCTGTTTCAGACCCTCTGTTTCTCGCACTCTGTTTCAGCTCCCCTGTTTCTCGCACTCTGTTTCTCATACTCTGTTTCAGGCACTCAGTTTCTCTCACTCGGTTTCTCGCAGTCTGCTTCAACCTCTCTGTTTCTCGCACTCTGTTTTACGCTGTCAGTTTCAAGCGCACTTTTTCAGCCCCTCTGTTTCTCGCATTCTGTTTCTAGCACTCTG
>NW_025965690.1:285668-286717 GCF_021869965.1 Rhincodon typus
ACTCTGTTTCAGCCCCTCTGTTTCTCGCACTCTGTTTCAGACCCTCTGTTTCTCACACTCTGTTCCTCGCACTCTGTTTCAGCCCCTCTTTTTCAGACGCTCTGTTTCTCGCACTCTGTTTCTCGCATTCTGTTTCAGCCCCTCTGTTTCAGCCCCTCTGTTTCTCACACTCTGTTTCTCGCAATCTGTTTCTCGCACTCTGTTTCTCGCGCTCTGTTTCTGCCCCTCTGTTTCTCACACTCCGTTTCTCGCACTCCGTTTCAGCCCCTCTGTTTCTTGTACTCCGTTTCTCGCACTCTGCTTCAACCTCTCTGTTTCCCACACTCTCTTTCAGCCCAGCTGTTTCAACAGCTCTGTTTCTCGCACACTGTTTCAGGCACTCTGTTTCTCGCTCTCTGTTTCAGCCCCTCTGTTTCAGCCCCTCTGTTTCAGCCCCTCTGTTTCAGCCTCTCAGTTTCTCGCACTCTGTTTCTCGCACTCTGTTTCAGCCCCTCTGTTTCTCGCTCTCTGTTTCAGCCCCTCTGTTTCAGCCCCTCTGTTTCAGCCCCTCTGTTTCAGCCTCTCAGTTTCTCGCACTCTGTTTCTCGCACTCTGTTTCAGCTCCCCTGTTTCTCGCACTCTGTTTCTCATACTCTGTTTCAGGCACTCAGTTTCTCTCACTCGGTTTCTCGCACTCTGATTCAACCTCTCTGTTTCTCGCACTCTGTTTTATGCTGTCAGTTTCAAGCGCACTTTTTCAGCCCCTCTGTTGCTCACATTCTGTTTCTAGCACTCTGTTTCAGCCCCTCTGTTTCAGACCCTCTGTTTCTCGCACCCTGTCTCAGCCCCTCTGTTTCTCGCACTCTGTTTCTCGCACTCTGTTTCAGCCCCTCTGTTTCAGACCCTCTGTTTCTCGAACTCTGTCTCCAACCCTCGGTTTCTCGCACTCTGTTTCTCGCACTCTGTTTCAGCCCCTCTGTTTCAGACCCTCTGTTTCTCGCACTCTGTCTCCAACCCTCTGTTTCTCGCACTCTGTTTCTCGCACTCTGTTTCAGCCCCTCTGTTTCTTG
>NW_025965690.1:286817-287816 GCF_021869965.1 Rhincodon typus
TCTGTTTCTCACACTCTGTTTCTAGCACTCTGTTTCAGCCCCTCTTTATCAGACCCTCTGTTTCTCGCACTCTGTTTCTCGCATTCTGTTTCTTCCCCTCTATTTCAGCCCCTCTGTTTCGCGGACTCTGTTTCTCGCAATCTGTTTCTCGCACTCTGTTTCTCGCGCTCTGTTTCAGCCCCTCTGTTTCTTGTACTCTGTTTCTCGCACTCTGCTTCAACCTCTCTGTTTCCCGCACTCTGTATCAGCCCCTCTGTGTCTCGCACTCTTTTTCAGTACCTCTGTTCCTCGCACTCTGTTTCTCGCACTCTGCTTCAACCTCTCTGTTTCTCGCACTCTGTTCTACTCCGTCAGTTTCGAGCACACTTTTTCAGCCCCTCTGTTTCTTGCATTGTTTCAGGCTCTCTGTTTCAGCCTCTCTGTTTCTTGCACTCTGTTTCTCGCACTCTGTTTCAGCTCCTCTGTTTCAGGCCCTCTGTTTCTCGCACTCTGTTTCTCTCACTCTTTTTCAGCCCATCTGTTTCAGCCCTTCTTTTTCAGCCTCTCTGTTTCTCACACTCTTTTTGTCGCAATCGCTTTCTCGCACTCTGTTTCAGACCCTCTGTTTCTCGCACTCTGTTTCTCACACTCTGCTTCAACCTCTCTGTTTCTCGCACTCTGTTTAACGCACTCAGTTTCTAGCACTCTTTTTCAGCCCTTCTGTTTCTCGCATTCTGTTACTGGCACTCTGTTTCAGCCCCTCTCTTTCTTGCACTCTGTTTCTCACACTCTGTTTCAGCCACGCTCTTTCTCGCACTCTGTTTCTCGCACTCTTTTTCAGCCACTCTGTTTCAGCCCCTCTCTTTCAGCCCGTCCGTTTCAACAGCTCTGTTTCTCGCACTCTGTTTCAGCCCCTCTGTTTCAGCCCCTC
Organism: Rhincodon typus; assembly: GCF_021869965.1. Classification (NCBI taxonomy): domain Eukaryota; kingdom Metazoa; phylum Chordata; class Chondrichthyes; order Orectolobiformes; family Rhincodontidae; genus Rhincodon; species Rhincodon typus. Next base: position 287,728 of record NW_025965690.1, read on the forward strand.
TGTTTCAGCCTCTCAGTTTCTCGCACTCTGTTTCAGGCACTTTGTTTCTCGCACGCTGTTTCAGCCCCTCTGTTTCAGCCCCTCTGTTT
>NW_025965690.1:288316-289636 GCF_021869965.1 Rhincodon typus
TGAACTCTGTTTCTCGCAATCGGTTTCTCGCACTCTGTTTCAGCCACTCTATTTCTCGCACTCTGTTTCAGCCCCTTTGTTTCAGCCCCTATGTTTCTCGCACTCTGTTTCAGCCCCTCTGTTTCAGTCCCTCTGTTTCTCGCACTCTGTTTCAGCCCCTGAGTTTCTCACACTCTGTTTCTCACACTCTGTTTATGCCCTCTGTTTCTCGCATTCTGTTTCAGCAACTCTGTTTAGGCACCTCTGTTTCAGTCATTCTTTTTCAGCCCCTGTGTTTCTCGTACTCTGTTTCTCACACTCTGTTTCAGCCCCTCTGTGTCTCGCACACTGTTTCAGCCCCTCTGTTTCTCGCACTCTGTTTCTCACCCTCTGTTTCTGCCCCTCAGTTTCTCGCACTCTGTTTCAGCCCCTCTGTTTAGGCCCCTCTTTTTCAGCTCCTCTGTTTCTCGCACTCTGTTTCTCACACTCTGTTACTGCCCTTCTGTTTCTCGCACTCTGTTTCAGCCCCTCTGTTTCAGCCCCACTTTTTCAGCCCCTCTGTTTCAAGCGCTCTGTTTCTCGCACTCTGTTTCAGCCCCTCTGTTTCAGCCTCTCACTTTGTTGCACTCTGTTTCTCGCAATCGGTTTCTCGCACTCTGTTTCAGTCCCTCTGTTTCTCACACTCTGTTTCAGCCCCTCTGTGTCTCGCACTCTGTTTCAGCCACTCTCTTTCTCGCACTCTCTTTTTCGCACTCGTTTTCTCACACTCTTTTGGAGCCCCTCTGTTTCTTGCACTCTGTTTCTCGCACTCTGCTTCAACCACACTGTTTCTCGCACTCTGTTTCTGCCCCTCTGTGCCTCGCACTCTGTTTCAGCCACTCTCTTTCTCGCACTCTGTTTTTCGCACTCAGTTTCTCGCACTCTTTTTCAGCCCCTCTGTTTCTCGCATTCTGTTTCTAGCACTTTGTTTCAGCCCTTCTGTTTCAGACCCATTGTTTCTCACACTCTTTCTCGCACTCTGTTTCAGACCCTCTGTTTCTCGCACTCTGTATCTCGCACTCTGTTTCAGCTCCTTTGTTTCAGCCCCTCGGTTTCTCGCACTCTGTTTCTCACTCTCTGTTTCAGCCCCTATGTTTCTCGCACTCTGTTTCAGGCACTCTTTTTCTCGCACTCTGTGTCTCGCACTCGGTTTCGGCCCCTCTGTTTCTGCCCCTCTGTTTCTCGCACACTGTTTCAGCCCCTCTGTTTCTCGCACTCTGTTTCTCACACTCTGTTTCTGCCCCTCTGTTTCTCGCACTCTGTTTCAGCCCCTCTGTTTCTCGCACACTGTTTCTCGCACTC
>NW_025965690.1:290136-290764 GCF_021869965.1 Rhincodon typus
TGAACTCTGTTTCTCGCAATCGGTTTCTCGCACTCTGTTTCAGCCACACTATTTCTCGCACTCTGTTTCAGCCCCTTTGTTTCAGCCCCTATGTTTCTCGCACTCTGTTTCAGCCCCTCTGTTTCAGTCCCTCTGTTTCTCGCACTCTGTTTCAGCTCCTGAGTTTCTCACACTCTGTTTCTCGCACTCTGTTTCAGCCCCTCTGTTTCTCGCACTCTGTTTCAGCCCCTTTGTTTCAGCCCCTCGGTATCTCGCACTCTGTTTCTCACTCCTGTTTCAGCCCCTATGTTTCTCGCACTCTGTTTCAGGCACACTTTTTCTCACACTCTGTGTCTCGCACTCTGTTTCAGCCCTTCTGTTTCAGCCCCTCTGTTTCTCGCACACTGTTTCAGCCCCTCTGTTTCTCGCACTCTGTTCTCAAACTCTGTTCCTGCCCCTCTGTTTCTCGCACTCTGCTTCAGCCCATCTGTTTAGGCCCCCCATTTTCAGCCCCTCTTTTTCAGCTCCTATGTTTCAAGCGCTCTGTTTATCGCACTCTGTTTCAGCCCCTCTGTTTCAGCCTCTCAGTTTCTCGCACTATGTTTCTCGCATTCGGTTACTCGCACTCTGTTTCAGTCCCTCTGTTTCT
>NW_025965690.1:291264-292221 GCF_021869965.1 Rhincodon typus
CCCTCTGTTTCAGCCCCTCTGTTCCTCGCCCTCTGTTTCAGTTCCTATGTTTTGGCCCCTCTGTTTCCGCCCCTCAATTTCGTGCACTCTACTTCTCGCACTCAGTTTGTCGCACTCTGATTCTCGCATTTTGTTTCTCGCACTCTGTTTCAGCCCCTCTGTTTCTCGCACTCTGTTTCAGCCCATCTGTTTCAGCCCCTCTGTTCCTCGCACTCTGTTTCATCCCCTCTGTTTCAGCCCATCTATTTATCGCATCCTGTTTCAGCCCCTTTCTTTCTTGTACTCTGCTTCAGCCCATCTGTTTCAGCACCTCTCTTTCAGCCCCTCTGCTTCAGGCCCGCTGTTTCCGCCCCTCTCTGCCTTGCACTTTGTTTCTTGCCTTCTTATTCAGCACCTCTGTTTCTCTCTCAGTGTTTCTCGCACTCTGCTTCTCGCACTCAGTTTCTCGCACTCTGATTCTCGCATTCTGTTTCTCGCACTCTGTTTCTTGCACTCTGTTTCTAACACTCTGTTTCAGCACTTCAGTTCCGGCCCCTCTGTTTCAGCCCCTCAATTTGTCGCACTCTGATTCTCGCACTCTGTTCCTCGCACTATGTTTCAGCCCCTCTGTTTCGCGCACTCTGTTTCTCGCACTCTGTTTCAGCCCCACTGTTTCTTGCACTCTGTTTCAGCCCCTCTGTTTCAGCCCCTCTGTTCCTCGCCCTCTGTTTCAGTTCCTATGTTTTGGCCCCTCTGTTTCCGCCCCTCAATTTCGTGCACTCTACTTCTCGCACTCAGTTTGTCGCACTCTGATTCTCGCATTTTGTTTCTCGCACTCTGTTTCAGCCCCTCTGTTTCTCGCACTCTGTTTCAGCCCATCTGTTTCAGCCCCTCTGTTCCTCGCACTCTGTTTCATCCCCTCTGTTTCAGCCCATCTATTTATCGCATCCTGTTTCAGCCCCTTTCTTTCTTGTACTC
>NW_025965690.1:292721-293385 GCF_021869965.1 Rhincodon typus
GTTTCTCGCACTCTGTTTCAGCCCTACTGTTTCTTGCACTCTGTTTCAGCCCCTCTGTTCCTCGCACTCTGTTTCAGCCCATCTGTTTCTCGCACACCATTTCTCGCACTCTGTTTCAGCCCCACTGTTTCTTGCACTCTGTTTCAGCCTCTCTGTTTCAGCCCCTCAGTTTCTCGCACTCTGTTTCTCGCACTCTGTTTCAGCCCCACTGTTTCTCGCATTCTGTTTCAGACCCTCTGTTTCTCGCACTCTCTTTCTCGCATTTTGTTTCAGCCCCACTGTTTCAGCCTCTCTGTTTCTCACACTCGGTTTCTCGCACTCTGTTTCTAGCACTCTGTTTTGGACCCTCTGTTTCAGGCAATCTGTTTCTCGCACTCTGTTTCTCGCACTCTGTTTCTACCACTCTGTTTTGGACCCTCTGTTTCAGCCCTTCTGTTTCTCGCACTCTGTGTCTCGCACTCTGTTTCAGCCCCTCTTTTTCAGTCCCTCTGCTTCTCGCACTCTGTTTCAGAACCTCTGTTTCAGACCCTCTGCTTCTCGCATTCTGTTTCTCGCACTCTGTTTCAGCCCCTCTGTTTCTCGCACTCTGTTACTTGCACTCTGTTTCTAGCACTCTGTTTCAGCCCCACTGTTTCTCACACTCGGTTTCTCGCACTCTGTTTCT
>NW_025965690.1:293885-293972 GCF_021869965.1 Rhincodon typus
GGAACAGAGTGCGAGAAACAGGGAGGCTGAAACAGAGTGTGAGAAAGTGAGAGGCTGTAACAGAGTGCGAGAAACAGAGGGTCTGAA
>NW_025965690.1:294072-294517 GCF_021869965.1 Rhincodon typus
AGAGGTGCTGTAACAGAGGGTCTGAAACAGAGTGTGAGAAACAGAGGTGATGAAACAGAGTCTGAAAAACAGAAGGGCTGAAACAGAGTGCGAGAAGCAGAAGGGCTGAATCACAGTGCGAGAAACAGAGTGTGAGAAACAGTGGGGCTGAACCAGAGTGAGAGGAACAGAGTGCTAGAAACAGAGTGCTAGAAATAGAGTGCGACAAACAGGGAGGCTGAAACAGAGTGCGAGAAACAGAGGGTCTGAAATAGAGTGAGAGGAACAGAGGTGATGAAACAGAGTCTGAAAAACAGAGGGGCTGAAACAGACTGCGAGAAACAGAGGTGCTGAAACAGAGGGGCTGAAACAGAGTGCGAGAAAACGAGAGGCTGTAAAAGAGTGTGAGAAACAGAGGATCTGAAACAGAGGGTCTGAAACAGAGGGTCTGAAACAGAGCGAGAGA
>NW_025965690.1:294617-295060 GCF_021869965.1 Rhincodon typus
CAGAGTGTGAGAAACAGATTGTGAGAAACAGAGTACGAGACAATGAGGGCAAGAAACAGTGTGCGAGAAACAGAAGGGCTGAAACAGAGTGCGAGAAACAGAGGGGCTGAAACAGACTGCGAGAAACATATGGGCTCAAACAGAGTGCGAGAAACAGAGGTGCTGAAACAGAGGGGCTGAAACAGAGTGCGAGAAAACGAGAGGCTGTAAATGAGTGTGAGAAACAGAGGGTCTGAAACAGAGGGTCTGAAACAGAGTGAGAGAAACGGAGGTGATGAAACAGAGTCTGAAAAACAGAGGGGCTGAAACAGAGTGCGAGAAACGGGCGGCTGAAACAGAGTGAGAGAAACGGAGTGCTAGAAACAGAGTGCGAGGAACAGAGTGTGAGAAACAGATGGTGAGAAACAGAGTACGAGACAATGAGTGCAAGAAACAGTGTGCGA
>NW_025965690.1:295560-296151 GCF_021869965.1 Rhincodon typus
GCACTCTGTTTCAGCCCCTCTGTTTTTCAGACTCTGTTTCATCACCTTTGTTTCTCGCACTCTGTTTCAGCCCCTCTTTTCCAGCCCCTCTGTTTCAGACCCAATGTTTCTCGCACTTTGTTTCAGCCCGTATGTTTCTCGCACTTTGTTCCAGCCCCTCTTTTTCTCGCACTCTGTTTCAGCCCTTCTGTTTTTCAGACTCTGTTTCATCACCTCTGTTTCTCTCACTCTGTTTCAGCCTCACTGTTTCTCACACGCTGTTTCTCGCACTCTGTTTCAACCCTTCTGTTTCTCGCACACTGTTTCTTGCACTCATTTTCTCGTACTCTGTTTCTCACAATCTGTTTCTCACACTCTATTCCTCGTACTCTGTTTCTAGCATTCTGTTTCTAGCACTCTGTTCCTCTCACTCTGTTACAGCCCCACTGTTTCTCACACTCTGTTTCTCACACTCTGTTTCAGCCCTTCTGTTTCTCGCACACTGTTTCTCGCACTCATTTTCTCATACTCTGTTTCTCACAATCTGTTTCTCACACTCTTTTCGTCGCACTCTGTTTCTGGCACTCTGTTTCCCTCACTCTGTTTCAGACC
>NW_025965690.1:296651-297599 GCF_021869965.1 Rhincodon typus
ACAGAGGGGCTGGAAAAGAGGGGCTGAAACAGAGTGCGTGAAACAGGTGCTGAAACAGAGGGTCTGAAACAGAGTGAGAGAAACAGAGGAGATGAAACATAGTCTGAAAAACAGAGGGGCTGAAACAGTGTGCGAGAAACAGAGTGTGAGAAACAGTGGGGTGGAAACAGAGTGCAAGAAACAGAGGGGCGGGAGCATAGGGGCTGCAACGTAGTGCGTGAAAATGTGGGGCTGAAACAGAGTTCAAGAAAAAGTGGGGCTGAAACAGAGTGCGAGAAACAGTGTGCGAGAAACAGAAGGGCAGAAACAGAGTGCGAGAAACAGAGGGGCTGGAACAGAGTGCGAGAAAGAGAGGGCGAGAAACCGAGGGGATGAAACAGAGGGCAAGAAACAGCGGGGTGAAACAGAGTGAAAGAAACAGAGGGGCCGGAGCAGAGGGGCTGGAGCAGAGGGGCTGCAATATAGTGCGTGAAAAAGAGGGGTTGAAACAGAGTGCAAGAAAATGAGAGGCTGAAAAAGAGTGCGAGAAACAGAGGGGCTGAAACAGACTGCGAGGAACATAATGGGCTGAAACAGAGTGCGAAAAACAGGGAGGCTGAAACAGAGTTTGAGAAAGCGAGAGGCCGTAACAGAGTGCAAGATACAGAGGGTCTGAAACGCAGTGAGAGAAACAGAGGTGATGAAACAGAGTCTGAAAAACAGAGCGGCTGGAACTGATTGTGAGAAAAAGAGGGGCTGAAACAGAGTGCGAGAAACAGAGGGGCTGAAACAGACAGCAAGAAACATATGGGCTGAAACAGACTGCGACAAACAGTGGGTCTGAAACAGAGGTGCTGGAAAAGATGGGCTGAAACAGAGTGCGAGAAACAGAGGTGCTGAAACAGAGGGGCTGGAACAGAGTGCGAGAAACGGGGAGGCTGAAACAGAGTGTGAGAAAGTGAGATGCTG
>NW_025965690.1:298099-298628 GCF_021869965.1 Rhincodon typus
CCTCTGTTTCTCGCCCTCTCTTTCTCGCACTCTGTTCCAGCACCTCTGTTTCTCGCACTCTGTTTCTGCCCTTCTGTTTCTCGCACACTGTTTCTCGCACTCTGTTTCAGCCCCTCTTTTTCTTGCACTCTGTTTCAGCACCTCTTTTCCAGCCCCTCTGTTTCAGACCCTCTGTTTCTCGCACACTGTTTCAGCCTATATGTTTCTCGCAGTCTGTTTCAGCCCCTCTGTTCCTCGCACTCTGTTTCAGCCCCACTTTTTCTTGAACTCTGTTTCAGCCCATCTTTTCCAAGCCCTCTGTTTAAGACCCTCTGTTTCTCGCACTCTGTTTCTCGCACTCTGTTTCTCTCACTCTGTTTCAGCCCCCCGTTTCTCGCACTCTGTTTCTCACACTCTGTTTCTCGCACTCGGTTCCTCGCACTCTGTTTCTCGCACTCCGGTTCTCTCACTCAGTTTCAGCCAACGTTTCTCGCACTCTGTTTCAGCCCTTCTGTTTCTCGCACACTGTTTCTTGCACTCATTGTCTCGT
>NW_025965690.1:299128-300103 GCF_021869965.1 Rhincodon typus
GTTTCTCGCACACTGTTTCAGCCCCTCTGTCTCTTGCACTCTGTTTCAGCCCCTCAGTTTATCGCACTCTGTTTCAGCCCCTCTGTTTCTTGCACTCTGTTTCACGCACTCTGTTTCTCGCACTCTGTTTCTCCCCTCCTGTTTCTCGCACTCCGTTTCTCGCACACTGTTTCAGCCCCTCTGTTTCTTGCACTCTGTTTCAGCCCCTCAGTTTATCGCACTCTGTATCGTACACTCTGTTTCTCCCCTCCTGTTTTTCACACTCTGTTTCTTGCTCACTGTTTCAGCCTCTCTGATTCTCGCACTCTGTTTCGCGCACTCTGTTTCTCGCACTCTGTTTCAGCCCTTCTGCTTCTCGCACTCTGTTTCTCGCGCACTGTTTTGCACACTCTCTTCCTCGCACTCTGTTTCAGCTCCTCTGTTTCTCGCACTCTGTTTCTTGCACTCTGTTTCACACACTCTCTTTCTCGCACTCTGTTTCTCCCCTCCTGTTTCTCGCACTCTGTTTCTCGCACACTGTTTCAGCCCCTCTGTCTCTTGCACTCTGTTTCAGCCCCTCAGTTTATCGCACTCTGTTTCACACACTCTGTTTCTCGCACTCTGCTTCTCCCCTCCTGTTTCTCACACACTGTTTTGAGCACTCTCTTCCTCGCACTCTGTTTCAGCTCCTGTGTTTCTCGCGTTCTGTTTTTCGGACTCTGTTTCTCGTACTCTATTTCTCGCGCTCTCTTTCCCGCACTCTTTTTCAGCCTCTCTGTTTCTCGCGCTTTGTTTCGCGCACTCTGTTTATCGCACACTGTTCCAGCCCCTATGTTTCTCACACACTATTTCAGCTCCTCTGTTTCTCCCCTTCTGTTTCTCACACTCTGTTTCTCGCACACTGTTCCAGCCCCTCTGTTTCTCCCACTCTGTTTTTCGGACTCTGTTTCTCGCACTTTATTTCTCGCACTCTGTTTCTCGCACACTTTTTCAGCC
>NW_025965690.1:300603-301301 GCF_021869965.1 Rhincodon typus
CTGAAACAGGATCGAGAAACAGACGGGCTTAAACAGAGTCCGAGAAACAGAGGGGCTGGAGCAGAGTGCAAGAAAAAGAGGGGCTGAAACAGAGTGAAAGAAAAAGAGGGGCTGAAACAGAGGGGATGAAACAGAGTGCGAGAAACATACGGGCTGAAACAGAGTGCGAGAAACATACGGGCTGAAACAGAGTGCGAAAAACAGAGGGTCTGAAACAGAGGGGCTTGAAAAGAAGGGCTGAAGCAGACTGCGAGAAACAGAGGTGCTGAAACAGAGGGGCTGAAACAGAATGCGAGAAACAGAGACTCTGAAACAGAATGTCAGGAACCGAGGGGCTGGAACAAAGTGAGAGAAACAGAAGTGATGAAACAGAGTCTGAAAAACAGAGGGGCTGAAACAGAGTGCAAGAAACAGAGGTGCTGAAACAGAGTGCGAGAAACCGGGGTGCTGAAACAGAGTGCAAGAAACAGAGGGGCTGAAACGGTGTGCTTGAAACAGAGGTGCTGGAACATAGTGCAAGATACAGAGGGGTTGAAACAAAGGGGCTGGATCAGAGTGTGAGAAACAGCGGGGCTGAAACAGAGGCCCTGAAACAGAATCGAGAAACAGACGGGCTGAAAGAGAGTCCGAGAAACAGTGGGGCTGGAACAGAGGAGCTGCAACATAGTGCGAGAAAAAGAGGGGCTGAAGCAGAGTGC
>NW_025965690.1:301801-302325 GCF_021869965.1 Rhincodon typus
ACTCCGTTTCTCTCACTCTGTTTCAGCCCCCCGTTTCTCGCACTCTGCTTCAGCCCCACTGTTTTTCAGACTCTGTTTCATCACTTCCGTTTCTCTCACTCTGTTTCAGCCACTCTGTTTCTCGCACTCTGTTTCATCACCTTTGTTTCTCTCACTCTGTTTCAGCCACTCTGTTTCTCGCACTCTGTTTCAGCCCCACTGTTTCTCGCACTCTGTTCAAGCCATGCTGTTTCAGCCCCTCTGTTTCAACCCCTCTTTTTCTTGCACTCCGTTTCAACCCTCTGTTTCAGCCCCTCTGTTTCTCGCACTCTGTTTCAGCCACTCTGTTTCGGTACCTCTGTTTCTTGCACTCTGTTTCAGCCCCTCTGTATCTCGCACTCTGTTTCAGCCCTCTGTTTCAGCCCCTCTATTTCTCGCACTCTATTTCAGCCCCTCCGTTTCTCGCACTCTGTTTCCGCCCATCTGTTTCAGCACCTTTGTTTCTCGCACTTTGTTTCAGCCCCTCTTTTCCAGCCCTTCTGTTT
>NW_025965690.1:302825-303345 GCF_021869965.1 Rhincodon typus
TCAGCCCTCTGTTTCAGCCCCTCTGTTTCTTGCACTCTATTTCAGCCCCTCCGTTTCTCGCACTCTGTTTCCGCCCCTCTTTTTCAGCACCTCTGTTTCTCGCACTATGTTTCAATCCCTCTTTTCCAGCCCCGCTGTTTCACACCCTCTGTTTCTCGCATTCTGTTTCAGCCCGTATGTTTCTCGCACTCTGTTTCATCCCCTCTGTTTCTGCCCCTCTTTTTCTTGCACTCTGTTTCAGCCCCTCTTTTTCTTGCACTCTGCTTCAGCCCCTCTTTTTCTTGCACTATGTTGCAGCTCCTCTGTTCCAGCCCCTCTGTTTCTCGGACTCTGTTTAAGCCCGTCTGTTTCTCGATCCTGTTTCAGTGCCTCTGTTTCAGCCACACTGTTTCTCGCACTCTGTTTGAGCCCTGCTGTTTCTCGCACTCTGATCCAGCCCCTCTGCTTCAACCCCTCTGTATCTTGCACTATGTTTCAGCACCTGTGTTTCAAGCACACCGTTTCAGCCCCTCTGTATCTC
>NW_025965690.1:303845-304527 GCF_021869965.1 Rhincodon typus
AAACAGAGGGGCTGAAACAGAGTGTGAGATACAGAGGGGCTGAAAAGGTGTTCTTGAAACACACGTGCTGAAACATAGTGCAAGATACAGAGGGGTTGAAACAGAGGGCCTGGATCAGAGTGCGAGAAACAGCAGGCCTGAAACAGAGTGCGAGAAACAGTGTGGCTGAAACAGAGGCACTGAAACAGGATCGAGAAACAGACGGGCGGAAACAGAGTCCGAGAAACAGAGGGGCTGGAACAGAGGAGCTGCAACATAGTGCGAGAAAACGAGGGGCTGAAGCAGAGTGCAAGAAAAAGAGGGGCTGAAACAGAGTGCGAGAAAAAGAGAGGCTGAAACAGAGGGCTGAAACAGAATGTGAGAAACAGAGAGGCTGATATCAGATGGGCTGAAACAGAGTGCGAGAAACAGTGGGGCTGAAACTGAGTCCGAGAAACAGAGGGGCTGAAACAGTGAGCGAGAAACAGAGGGGCTGAAACAGCAAGGCTGAAACGGAGTGCGAGAAACAGTGGGGCCGAAACAGAGTGCGAGAAACAGAGGGTGTGAAACAGAAGGGCTGGAAAAGAGGGGCTGAAACAAAGTGCTAGAAACAGAGGTGCTGAAACAGAGGGGCGGAAACAGAGTGCGAGAAACGGCGGGGCTGAAATAGAGTGCAAGAAACAGAGGGGCTGAAACAGAGGGC
>NW_025965690.1:305027-305547 GCF_021869965.1 Rhincodon typus
CCTTCTGTTTCTCGCATTCTGTTTCAGCCCCTCTGTTTCAGCCTCTCTGTTTCTTGCACTCTGTTTCAGCCCCTCTGTTTCTCGCACTCTATTTCAGACCCTCCGTTTCTCACACTCTGTTTCCGCCCCTCTGCTTCTGACACTCTGTTTCAGACTCTCTGTTTCTCGCACTCTACTTCAGCCCCTCCGTTTCTCGCACTCTGTTTCTGCCCCTCTGTTTCAGCACCTCTGTTTCTCTCACTCTGTTTCACACTCTCTGTTTCTCGCACTCTGTTACAGCCTCTCGCTTTCTCAAACGCTGTTTCAGCCTCGCTGTTTCTCACAGTCTGTTTCAGCCTCGCTGTTTCTCACAGTCTGTTTCAGCCCCTCGGTTTCTGACACTCTGTTTCAGCCCCTCTGTTTCTCACACTCTGTTACTGAAACTCTGTTTCAGCCCCTCTGTTTCTCACACTCTGTTTCTCGCACTCTGTTTCAACCTCTCTGTTTCTCGCATTCTGTTTCAGCCCTTCTGTTTCTCGCA
>NW_025965690.1:306047-306751 GCF_021869965.1 Rhincodon typus
GCGAGAAACAGAGGTGCTGAAACGGAGTGGCTGAAACAGAGTGCGAGAAACAGAGGGCTGAAACAGAGTTCGAATAAAAAGAGGGGTTGAAAGAGAGTGTAAGAAAAAGAGGGGTTGAAACAGAGGGCTGAAACAGAGTGCGAGAAACAGAGGGGCTGAAACAGAGCATCAGAAACAGAGGGGCTGAAACAGACGGTGAGAAACGGGAGGCTGAAACAGCGTTTGAGAAAGCGAGAGGCTGTAACAGAGTGCGAGAAACAGAGGGTGTGAAACAGAGTGAGAGAAACAGAGGTGATGAAACAGAGTCTGAAAAGCAGGGGCTGAAACAGAGTGCGAGAAACAGAGGTGCTGAAACGGAGTTGCTGAAACAGAGTGCGAGTAACAGAGGGGCTGAAACAGAGTGTGAGAAACGGAGGGGCTGAAATAGAGTGCGAGAAACAGAGGTGCTGAAACAGAGTGCGAGAAACAGAGGTGCTGAAACAGAGGGGCGGAAACAGAGTGAGAGAAACGGAGGGGCTGAAATAGAATGCGAGAAACAGAGAGTCTGAAACAGAGTGTCAGAAACAAAGGGGCTGGAACAGAATGCGATTAACAGGGAGGCTGATACAGAGTTTGAGAAAGCCAGAGGCTGAATCAGAGTTCGAGAAACAGAGGGGCTGAAAGAGTGGGGCAGAAACAGCAAGGCTGAAACAGAGTGCGAGATA
>NW_025965690.1:307251-308542 GCF_021869965.1 Rhincodon typus
ACAGCAGGGCTGAAACAGAGTGCGAGAAACAGAGTGGCTGAAACAGAAGCCCTGAAACAGAATTGAGAAACAGACGGGCTGAAACAGAGTGCGAGAAACAGAGGGGCTGGAGCAGAGTGGCTGCAACATAGTGCGTGAAAAAGAGGGGCTGAAACAGAGTGCCAGAAAAAGAGGTGCTGAAACAGAGTGCGAGAAACAGAGGAGCTGAAACAGACTGCGAGAAACATACGGGCTGAAACAGAGTGCGAGAAACAGGGAGGCTGAAACAGAGTGTGAGATAGCGAGAGGCTGTAACAGAGTGCGAGAAACAGAGGGTCTGAAACAGACTACGAGAAACATACGGGCTGAAACAGAGTGAGAGACACAGAGGTGATGAAACAGAGTCTGAAAAACAGAGGGGCTGAAACGGAGTGCGAGAAACAGGGGGGCTGAAACAGAGTGAGAGAAACAGAGTGCTAGAAACAGAGTGCGAGGAAGAGAGTGTGAGAAACAGAATACGAGAAAATGAGTGCGATAAACAGTGTGCGAGAAACAGAGGGGCTGAAACAGAGTGTGAGAAACAGAGGGGCTGAAACAGACTGCGAGAAACAGAGGTGCTGAAACAGAGGGACTGAAACAGAGTGTGAGAAAAGAGCGCGAGAAACACAGGGGCCGAAACAGAGTGCTAGAAACATATAGGCTGAAACAGAGTGCGTGAAACAGAGGGTCCGAAACAGAGGTGCTGGAAATGAGGGCTGAAACAGACTGCGAGAAACAGAGGGGCTGAAACAGAGTGCAAGATACAGAGGTGTTGAAACAGAGTCTGAAAAACAGAGGGGCTGAAACAGAGCGCAAGAAACAGAGAGGCTGAAAAAGAGGGACTGAAACAGAGTGTGAGAAACAGAGGGGCTGAAACAGAGCGCGAGAAACACAGGGGCTGACGGGCTGAAACAGAGTGAGAGACACAGAGGTGATGAAACAGAGTCTGAAAAACAGAGGGGCTGAAACAGAGTGCGAGAAACAGGGAGGCTGAAACAGAGTGAGAGAAACAGAGTGCTAGAAACAGAGTGCGAGGAACAGAGTGTGAGAAACAGATTGTGAGAAACAGAGTATGAGAAAATGAGTGCGAGAAACAGTGTGAGAGAAACAGAGGGGCTGAAACAGAGTGTGAGAAACAGAGGTGATGCAACAGAGTCTGAAAAACAGAGGTGCTGAAACATAGTGCGAGATACAGAGGTGTTGAAACAGAGCACGAGAAACAGAGGGGCTGAAACAGAGTGCGAGAAACAGAGGATCTGAAACAGAGGGGCTG
>NW_025965690.1:309042-309484 GCF_021869965.1 Rhincodon typus
AAACAGTGGGTCTGAGACAGAGCGGCTGGAAAAGAGGGGCTGAAACAGACCGCGAGAAACAGAGGTGATGAAACAGAGTCTGAAAAACAGAGTGGCTGAAACAGAATGCGAGAAAAAGAGGGGCTGAAACAGAATGCGAGAAACATACGGCCTGAAACAGAGTACGAGAAACAGTGGGTCTGAAACAGAGGGGCTGGACATGATGGGCTGAAACAGAGTGCGTGAAACAGTGGTGCTGAAGCCGAGGGTCTTAAACAGAGTGAGAGAAACAGAGGTGGTGAAACAGAGTGCGAGAAACGGGGGGCTGAAACAGAGTGAGAGAAGCAGAGTGCCAGAAACAGAGTGCGAGGAACAGAGTGTGAGAAACAGATTGTGAGAAACAGAGTACGAGACAATGAGTGCGAGAAACAGAAGGGCTGAAACAGAGTTCGAGAAAGAGAGG
>NW_025965690.1:309584-310077 GCF_021869965.1 Rhincodon typus
GAAACAGACTGCGAGAAACATACGGGCTGAAACAGACTGCGAGAAACTGTGAGTTAGAAACAGAGGTGCTGGAAAAGATGGGCTGAAACAGACTGCGAGAAACAGAGGTGCTGAAACAGAGGGTCTGAAACAGAGTGCGAGAAACGGGGGGCTGAAACACGGTGAGGGAAACAGGGTGCTAGAAACAGAGTGCGAGGAACAGAGTGTGAGAAACAGATTCTGAGAAACAGAGTACGAGAAAATGAGTGCGAGAAACAGAGTGTGAGAAACAGTGGGGCTGAAACAGTGTGAGAGAAACAGAGGTGATGAAACAGAGTCTGAAAAACAGAGGGGCTGAAACAGAGTGCGAGAAAAAGAGGGGCCAAAACAGAGTACGAGAAACATACGGGCTGAAACAGAGTGCGAGAAACAATGGGTCTGAAACAGAGCGGCTGGAAAAGAGGGGATGAAACAGACTGCGAGAAACAGAGGTGATGAAACAGAGTCTGAAAAA
>NW_025965690.1:310577-311012 GCF_021869965.1 Rhincodon typus
TCGCACACTGTTTCTCGCACTCATTTTCTCGTACTCTGTTTCTCACAATCTGTTTCTCACACTCTGTTCCTCGCACTGTGTTTCTAGCACTCTGTTTCTCACACTCTGTTTCAGCCCCCCTGTTTCTCGCACTCTGTTGCAGCCTTGCTGTTTCAGCCCCTCTGTTGCAGCCCCTCTGTTTCTCGCACTCTGTTTTAGCCTGGCTGTTTCAGCACCTCTGTTTCAGCCCCTCTGTTTCTCGCACTCTGTTTCAGCCTCTCTGTATCTCGTACTTTGTTTCAGCTCCACTGTTTCTCGCACTCTGTTTCAGCCTTGCTGTTTCAGCCCCTCTGTTTGAGCCCCTCTGATTCTCGCTCACTGTTTCAGCCCCTCTGCTTCTTGCACTATCTTTCAGACTCTCTGCTTTAGCCCCTCTGTTTCTTGCACTCTGTTTCA
>NW_025965690.1:311112-311856 GCF_021869965.1 Rhincodon typus
CACTCTGTTTCATCCCCTCTGTTTCTCGCTCACTGTTTCTCGCACTCTGTTTCAGCCCTTCTGTTTCTCGCACACTGTTTCTCGGATTCATTTTCTCGTACTCTGTTTCTCACACTCTGTTTCAGCCCAACTGTTTCTGGCACTCTGTTTCAGAAACCGTTGTTTCTCACACTCTGTTTCTCGCACTCTGTTTCAGCCCGTCCGTTTCTCGCACTCTGTTTCATCCCCTCTGTTTCTCGCTCACTGTTTCTCGCACTCATTTTCTCGTACTCTGTTTCTCACAATCTGTTTCTCACACTCTGTTCCTCGCACTCTGTTTCTAGCACTCAGTTTCTCTCACTCTGTTTCAGTCCCCCGTTTCTCTCACTCTGTTTCAGCACCTCTGTTTCTTGCACTCTGTTTCAGCAGCTCTTTTCCAGCAACTCTGTTTCAGACCCTCCGTTTCTCGCACTCTGTTTCAGCCCCTCTGTTTCTCACACTCTGTTTCTGGCACTCTGTTTCATCCCCTCTGTTTCTCGCACTCTGTTTCAGCCCCTCTGTTTCTCGCACTCTGTTTCGGCCCCACTGTTTCTCGCACTCTGTTTCAGCCTTGCTGTTTCAGCCCCTCTGTTTCGCGCTCACTGTTTCAGCCCCTCTGCTTCTTGCACTATCTTTCAGACTCTCTGTTTCAGCACCTCTGTTTCTCGTTCTCGGTTTCAGTCCTCTGTTTCAGCCTCTCTGTTTCTTGCACTCTGCTTCAGCCCC
>NW_025965690.1:312356-315370 GCF_021869965.1 Rhincodon typus
GAGGTGCTGAAACAGAGGGGCTGAAACAGAGTGCGAGAAACAGGGAGGCTGAAACAGCGTGTGAGAAAGTGAGTGGCTGTAACAAAGTGCGAGAAACAGAGCGTCTGAAACAGAGGGAGAGAAACTGAGTGCTAGAAACAGAGTGCGAGGAACAGAGTGTGTGAAACAGATTGTGAGAAACAGAGTTCGAGAAAATGTGTGCGAGAAATTGTGTGCGAGAAACAGAAGGGCTGAAACAGAGTGCGAGAAACAGAGTGTGAGAAACAGAGGGGCTGGGACAGAGTGAGAGAAACAGAGTGCGAGAAACAGAGGTGCTGAAACAGAGGGCGAGAAACAGAGGGGCTGAAACGAAGTGTCGTAAACAGAGCATGTGAAACCATGTGAGAAAAACAGAGTGCAAGAAACAGAGGGCGAGAAACAGCAGGGTTGAAACAGAGTGAAAGAAACAGAGGGGCTGGAACACAGTGCAAGAAAATGAGGGGCTGAAACAGAGTGCGAGAAACAGAGGGGCTGAACCAGAGTGCGAGAAACATACGGGCAGAAACAGAGTGCGAGAAACAGTGGGTCTGAAACAGAGTGTCAGAAACAGAAGGTTTGAAACAGAGTGTGAGAAACAGAGGGGTTGAAACATAGTGTGAGAAACAGAGTGCGAGAAACAGAGGGGATGAAACAGAGGGCGAGAAACAGAGGGGCTGAAACAAAGTGCCAAAAACAGAGTGTGTGAAACAGTGTGAGAGAAACAGAGTGCGATAAACAGAGTGTGAGAAATGGAGGGTTTGTAACAGAGTGTTAGAAACAGAGAGGGTAAAATAGAGGGGCTGAAACAGAGTGTGAGATACAGGGGGGCTGAAACGGTGTGCTTGAAACAGAGGTGATGAAACAGAGTGCGAGATACAGAGGGGCTGAAACAGAGGGGCTGCAACAGAGTGCGAGAAAAAGAGGGGCTGAAGCAGAGTGCAAGAAAAAGAGGGGCTGAAACAGAGGGGCTGAAACAGAGTGCGAGAAACATACGGGCTGAAACAGAGTGCGAGAAACAGAGGGTCTGAAACAGAGTGTCAGAAACAGAGGGTTTGAAACAGAGTGAGAGAAACTGAGTGCTAGAAACAGAGTGCGAGGAACAGAGTGTGCGAAACAGATTGTGAGAAACAGAGAACGAGAAAATGAGTGCGAGAAACAGTGTGCGAAAAACAGAAGGGCTGAAACAGAGTGCGAGAAGCAGAGTGTGAGAAACAGAGGGGTTGAAACAAAGTGCGAGAAACAGAGTGCGAGAAAGAGAGGGGATGAAATAGAGGGGCTGGAACAAAGTGCCATAAACACAGTGCGTGTAACTGTGTGAGAGAAACAGTGTGCGAGAAACAGAGTGTGAGAAACAGAGAGGGTAAAATAGAGGGGCAGAAACAGAGTGCGAGATACAGAGGGGCTGAAACAGCGTGCTTAAAACAGAGGTGCTGAAACATAGTGCGAGATACAGAGGGGTTGAAACAGAGGGGCTGGATCAGAGTGCGAGAAACAGAATGGCTGAAACAGAGTGTGAGAACGCGAGAGGCTGTAACAGAGTGCGAGATACAGAGGGTCTGAAACGGAGTGAGAGAAACAGAGGTGATGAAACAGAGTCTGAAAAACAGAGCAGCTGGAACAGAGTGAGAGAAAAAGAGGGGCTGAAACAGAGTGCGAGAAACAGAGGGGCTGAAACAGACTGCGAGAAACATATGGGCTGAAACAGACTGCGAGAAACAGTGGGTCTGAAACAGAGGTGCTGGAAAAGATGGGCTGAAACAGAGTGCGAGAAACAGTGGTGCTGAAACAGAGGGGCTGAAACAGAGTGTGAGAAACAGGGAGACTGAAACAGAGTGGGAGAAAGTGAGAGGCTGTAACAGAGTGCGAGAAACAGAGGGTCTGAAACAGAGTGAGAGAAACAGAGGTGATGAAACAGAGTCTGAAAAACAGAGGGGCTGAAACAGAGTGCGAGAAAATGAGGGGCTGAAACAGAGTACGAGAAACATACGGGCTGAAAAAGAGTGCGAGAAACAGTGGGTCTGAATCAGAGGGGCTGGAAAAGAGGGGCTGAAACAGACTGCGAGAAACAGAGGTGATGAAACAGAGTCTGAAAAACAGAGGGGCTGAAACAGAGTGCGAGAAAAAGAGGGGCTGAAGCAGAATGCGAGAAACATACGGCCTGAAACAGAGTGCGTGAAACAGAGGTGCTGAAACAGAGGGTCTGAAACATAGTGAGAGAAACAGAGGTGGTGAAACAGAGTCTGAAAAACTGAGGGGCTGAAACAGAGTGCAAGAAACGGGGTGCCGAAACGGAGTGAGAGAACCGGAGTGCTAGAAACAGAGTGCGTGGAACAGAGTCTGAGAAACAGATGGTGAGAAACAGAGTACGAGACAATGAGTGCGAGAAACAGTGTGCGAGAAACAGAAGGGCTGAAACAGAGTGCGAGAAACAGAGTGTGAGAAAGAGCGGGGCTGAAACAGAGTGCGAGACACAGAGTGCGAGAAACAGAGGGGATGAAACAGAGGGCGAGAAACAGCGGAGCTGAAACAGAGTGCAAGAAACAGAGGGGCGGGAGCAGAGGGGCTGCAACATACTGCGTGAAAAGGTGGGGCTGAAAAAGAGTTCAAGAAAAAGAGGTGCTGTAACAGAGCGCGAGAAACAGAGGGGCTGAAACAGGCTTCGAGAAACATACGGGTTGGAACAGACTGCGAGAAACAGAGGGTCTGAAACAGAGCGGCTGGAAAAGAGGGGCTGAAACAGAGTGCGAGAAACAGTGTGCGAGAAACAGAAGGGCTGAAACAGAGTGCGAGAAACAGAGGGGATGAAACAGAGGGAGAGAAACAGAGGGGCTGAAACAGAGTGCAAGAAAATGAGGGGCTGAAACAGAGTGCGAGAAACAGAAGGGCTGAAACAGACTGCGAGAAACATACGGGCTGAAACAGGGCGCGAAAAACAGAGGGTCTGAAACGGAGGGGCTGGAAAAGAGGGGCTGAAACAGAGTGCGAGAAACAGAGGT
>NW_025965690.1:315870-316839 GCF_021869965.1 Rhincodon typus
CAGCCCTTCTGTTTCTCGCACACAATTTCTCGCACTCATTTTCTCGAACTCTGTTTCTCACAATCTGTTTCTCACACTCTGTTCCTCGCACTCTGTTTCAGCACCTCTGTTTCTCGCACTCTTTTTCAGCCCGCATGTTTCTCGCACTCTGTTTCAGCCCCTCTTTTCCAGCCCCTCTGTTTCAGACCCTCTGTTTCTAGGACTCTGTTTCAGCTCATATGTTTCTCTCATTCTGTTTCAGCCCCTCTGTATCTCACACTCTGTTTCAACCCCTCTTTTTCTCGCACTCTGTTTCAGCCCTTCTGTTTTTCAGACTCTGTTTCATCACCTCTGTTTCTCTCACTCTATTTCAGACCCTCTGTTTCTCGCACTCTGTTGCAGCCTCTCGCTTTCTAAAACTCTGTTTCAGCCTCCCTGTTTCTCGCACTCTGTTTCAGCCCCTCTGTTTCTGACACTCTGTTTCAGACTCTCTGTTTCTCGCATTCTGTTTCAGACCCTCTGTTTCAGCGCCTCTGTTTCTCGCAGTCTGTTTCAGCCCCTCTTTTCCAGCCCCTCTGTTTCAGACCCTCTGTCTTTCGCACTCTGTTTCAGCCCGGAAGTTTCTCGCAGTCTGTTTCAACCCTTCTGCTTCTCGCACTCTGTTTCAGCCCCTCATTTTCTAGCACTCTGTTCCAGCCCCTCTGTTTCTTGCACTCTGTTTCAGCCCCGCTGTTTCTCGCGCTCTGTTTCATCCCCTCTGTTTCTCGCACTCTGTTTCTCGCTTTCTGTTTCAGCCCCTCTGTTTGTCAGGCTCTGTTTCATCACCTCTGTTTCTCTCACTCCGTTTCAGACCCTCTGTTTCTCGCACTCCGTTACAGCCTCTCGCTTTCGCACACTCTGTTTCAGCCTCCCTGTTTCTCGCACTCTGTTTCAGCCCCTCTGTTTCTGACACTCTGTTTCAGACTCTCTGTTTCTCACACTCTGTTTCTC
>NW_025965690.1:317339-317635 GCF_021869965.1 Rhincodon typus
TCTGTTTCAGCCCCTCTGTTTCAACTCCTCTTTTTCTGGCACTCTGTTCCAGCTCTTCTGTTTCAGCCCCACTGTTTCATACCTCTGTTTCTCGCACTCTGTTTCTCACATGCTGTTTCTCACAGTCTGTTTTTCGCACTCTGTTTCACCCCTCTGTTTCTCGCACTCTGTTTCACACATGCTGTTTCAGCTCCTCTGTTTATCGCACTCTGTTTCTCGCAGTCTTTTTCAACCCCTTTGTTTCAACCACTCTGTTTTTCGCACTCTGTTTCTCGCTCTCTGTTTCAGCCCCTTTG
>NW_025965690.1:317735-318134 GCF_021869965.1 Rhincodon typus
CTGTTTCACCCCCTCTGTTTCTCGCACTCTGTTTCTCACATGCTGTTTCAGCTCCTCTGTTTATCGCACTCTGTTTCTCGCACTCTTTTTCAACCCCTTTGTTTCAACCACTCTGTTTTTTGCACTCTGTTTCTCGCTCTCTGTTTCAGCCCCTCTGTTTCAACTCCTCTTTTTCTCGCTCTCTGTTTCTGCCCTTCTGTTTCAGCCCCACTGTTTCATACCTCTGTTTCTTGCATTCTGTTTCACCCCCTCTGTTTCTCGCACTCTGTTTCTCACATGCTGTTTCAGCTCCTCTGTTTATCGCAGTCTGTTTCTCGCACTCTTTTTCAACCCCTTTGTTTCAACCACTCTGTTTTTTGCACTCTGTTTCTCGCTCTCTGTTTCAGCCCCTCTGTTTCA
>NW_025965690.1:318234-318530 GCF_021869965.1 Rhincodon typus
GCCCCTCTGTTTTTTGCACTCTGTTTCTGGCACTCTGTTTCACCCCCTCTGTTTCTCGCACTCTGTTTCTCGCACTCTGTTTCAGTCCCTCTGTTTCAGCCCCCCTGTTTTTTGCACTCTGTTTCTGGCACTCTGTTTCAGCACCTCTGTTTCTGGCACTCTGTTTCTGGCTCTCTGTTTCTCGCTCTCTGTGTCGGCCCCTCTGTTTCAATTCCTCTTTTTCTCGCATTCTGTTTCAGCCCTTCTGTTTCAGCCCCACTGTTTCATACCTCTGTTTCTCGAACTCTGCTTCTCAC
>NW_025965690.1:319030-319566 GCF_021869965.1 Rhincodon typus
AGAGTGCGAGATACAGAGTGCGAGAAACAGAGTGCGAGAAGCAGAGGAGCTGAAACAGAGTGCGAGAAGCAGAGTGTGTGAAACAGCATATGAGAAACAGTGGGGCTGAAACAGAAGGGCTGAAACCGAGAGCGAGAAACAGAGTGCGAGCAACAGAGTGTGAGAAAGAGAGTGCTAGAAACAGAGTGCGAGAAACAGAGTGCAACAAACAGAGGGGCTGAAACAGAGTGCGAGAAACAGAGTGTGAGAAACAGCATGTGAGAAACAGAGTGCGAGAAACAGAGGCATGAAACAGTGGTGCTGAAACACAGAGCGAGAAACAGAGTGCGAGAAACAGAGTGCGAGAAACAGAGGGGCTGAAACAGAGTACGAGAAACAGCGTGCGAGAAACAGAGGGTCTGAAACAGAGTGCGAGAAGCAGAGAGTAAGAAACCGAGTGCGCAAAACAGAGTGCGAGAAACAGAGTGTGAGAAACAGCATGTGAGAAAAAGAGTGCGAGAAACGGAGGTATGAAACAGTGGGGCTGAAACAGAAGG
>NW_025965690.1:320066-320596 GCF_021869965.1 Rhincodon typus
CTGTTTCAGCACCTCTGTTTCTCGCACTCTAATTCTCGCACTGTGTTTCAGCCCCTCTGTTTCTCGCACTCTGTTTCAGACCCTCTGTTTCTCGCACTCTGTTTCCAGCACTCTGTTTCTCATACTCTGTTTCTCGCACTCTGTTTCTCGCTCTCTGTTTCAGCCCCTTTGTTTCAACTCCTCTTTTTCGCGTGCTCTGTTTCAGCCCCGCTGTTTCAGCCCCTCTGTTTCATACCTCTGTTTCTCGCAGTCTGTTTCTCACATGCTGTTTCTCACACTCTGTTTCTCGCACTCTGTTTTGCGCACTCGGTTTCAGACCCTCTGTTTCGCGCCCTCTGTTTCAGCCCCTCTGTTTCTCGCACTCTGTTTCAGCACCTTTGTTTCAGCCCCGCTGTTACAGGCCCTCTGTTTCTCGCACTCTGTTTCTCGCACTCTGTTTCAGTCCCTCTGTTTCAGCCCCTCTGTTTCTCGCACTCTGTTTCAGCACCTTTGTTTCAGGCCCCCTGTTACAGGCCCTCAGTTTCTCGCAC
>NW_025965690.1:321096-321674 GCF_021869965.1 Rhincodon typus
GAGTGCGAGAAACAGAGTGCGAGAAACAAAGGGGATGTAACAGACGTGCTGAAACTGATTGCGAGAAACAAGGGTGGTGAGACAGAGTGCGAGAAACAGAGTGTGAGAAACAGCATGCGAGAAACAGAGTGCGAGAAACAGAGTGCGAAAAACAGAAGGGCTGAAACAGGTGGCGAGAAACAGAGCACGAGAAACAGGGGGCGAGAAACAGAGGGGCTGAAACAGAGGGCGAGAAACAGAGGAGCTGAAACAGAGTGCGAGAAACAGAGGAGCTGAAACTGACGGGGTGAAACAGATTGCGAGAAACAGAGGGGCTGAAACAGAGTGTGAGAAAAAGAGTATGAGACACAGAGTGTGAGAAACTGAGGGGCTGATACAGATGGTCTGAAACTGAATGTGAGCAACAGAGGGGCTGAAACAGAGCGCGAGAAACAAAGTCAGCGAAAGAGAGTGCAAGATACAGAGTGCGAGAAACAGAGTACAAGAAACAGAGGGCTTGAAACAGAGGGGGTGAAACAGAGTGCGAGAATTAGAGGGCATGAAACAGGGAGGCTGAAACAAAGGTGCTGAAACAGAGT
>NW_025965690.1:322174-322583 GCF_021869965.1 Rhincodon typus
TGTTTCTAGCACTCTGTTTCTCACACTCTGTTTCTAGCACTCTGTTTAGGGCTCTCTGTTTCAGCCTCTCTGTTTCTCGCTCTCTGTTTCTTGCACTCTGTTTCTAGCACTCTGTTTCTCGCACTCTGTTTCAGCCCTTCTGTTTCAGCCCCCCTGTTTCATACCTCTGTTTCTGGCACTCTGTTTCTCACACTCTGTTTCTCGCTTTGTGTTTCAACCCCTCTGTTTGAACTCTTGATTTTCTCGCACTCTGTTTCAGCCACACTGTTTGATACCTCAGTTTCTCGCACTCTGTTTCTCACATGCTGTTTCAGCTCCTCTATTCTCGCACTCTTTTTCAGCCCCTTTGTTTCAACCACTCTGTTTCTTGCTCTCTGTTTCAGCCACTCTGTTTCAACTCCTCTTTTTC
>NW_025965690.1:322683-323167 GCF_021869965.1 Rhincodon typus
GTTTCTCGCATTCTGTTTCAGCCCCTTTGTTTCAACCACTCTGTTTTTCGCACTCTGTTTCTCGCTCTCTGTTTCAGCCCCTCTGTTTCAACTCCTCTTTTTCTCGCACTCTGTTTCAGCCACACTGTTTCAGACCCACTGTTTCATACCTCTGTTTCTCACACTCTGTTTCTCACGTGCAGTTTCTCACACTCTGTGTCTTCCCTTCTGTTTCTCACACTCTGATTCTCGTACTCTGTTTCTAGCACTCTGTTTCTCACACTCTGTTTCTCGCACTCTTTTTCAGCCCGTTTGTTTCAACCACTCTGTTTTTCGCTCTCTGTTTCTTGATCTCTGTTTCAGCCCCTCTGCTTCAACTCCTCTTTGTCTCGCTCTCTGATTGAGCCCTTCTGTTTCAGCCACACTGTTTCATACCTCTGTTTCTCGCACTCTGTCTCTCACATGCTGTTTCTCACACTCTGTTTCAGCCCCTCTGTTTCTCACT
>NW_025965690.1:323667-324111 GCF_021869965.1 Rhincodon typus
TTTCTCACTCTCTGTTTCTCGCAGTCTGTTTCTAGCACTCTGTTTCTCACACTCTGTTTCTCGCACTCTGTTTAGGGCTCTCTGTTTCAGCCTCTCTGTTTCTCACTCTCTGTTTCATGCACTCTGTTTCTAGCACTCTGTTTCTCGCACTCTGTTTCAGCCCTTCTGTTTCAGCCCCCCTGTTTCATACCTCTGTTTCTGGCACTCTGTTTCTCACATGCTGTTTCCACACTTTGTTTCTCACATTCTGTTTCTCACTTTGTGTTTCAGCCCCTCTGTTTCAACTCTTGATTTTCTCGCACTCTGTTTCAGCCACACTGTTTCATACCTCAGTTTCTCGCACTCTGTTTCTCACATGCTGTTTCAGCTCCTCTATTCTCGCACTCTTTTTCAGCCCCTTTGTTTCAACCACTCTGTTTCTTGCTCTCTGTTTCAGCCCCTCTG
>NW_025965690.1:324211-324766 GCF_021869965.1 Rhincodon typus
CCTTTGTTTCTCGCATTCTGTTTCAGCCCCTTTGTTTCAACCACTCTGTTTTTCGCTCTCTGTTTCTCGCTCTCTGTTTCAGCCCCTCTGCTTCAACTCCTCTTTTTCTCGCTCTCTGATTCAGCCCTTCTGTTTCAGCCACACTGTTTCATACCTCTGTTTCTCGCACTCTGTCTCTCACATGCTGTTTCTCACACTCTGCTTCAGCCCTTCTGTTTCTCACTCTCTGTTTCTCGCATTCTGTTTCAGACCCTCTGTTTCAACTCCTCTTTTTCTCGCACTCTGTTTCTCGCACTCATTTTCAGCCCCTTTGTTTCAACCACTCTGTTTTTCGCTCTCTGTTTCTCGCTCTCTGTTTCAGCCCCTCTGTTTCAAATCCTCTTTTTCTCGCACTCTGTTTCAGCCCTTCTGTTTCAGCCCCACTGTTTCATACCTCTGTTTCTCGCACTCTGTTTCACGCATGCTCTTTCTCACACTCTGTTTCAGACCCTCTGTTTCTCACTCTCTTTTTCTCGCAGTCTGTTTCTAGCACTCTGTTTCTCACACTCTGTTTCT
>NW_025965690.1:325266-325769 GCF_021869965.1 Rhincodon typus
AGGAGTTGAAACAGAGGGGCTGAAACAGAGAGCAAGAAACAGAGTGCCAGAAACAGAGTGGTTGAAACAAAGGGGCTGAAACAGAGTGCGAGAAACAGAGTGCGAGAAACAGAGGAGCTGAAACAGCATGTGAGAAACAGAGTGTGAGAAACAGAGGTATGAAGCAGTGGGGCTGAAACAGAGTGCGAGAAAAAGAGGAGTTGAAACAGAGGGTCTGAAGCAGAGTGCGAGAAACAGACAGTGAGAAACAGAAGGGCTGAAACAGCATGTGAGAAACCGCATGTGAGAGACAGAGTGCGAGAAACAGAGGTATGAAACAGTGTGGCTGAAACAGAAGGGCTGAATCAGAGAGCGAGAAAAAGAGGAGTTGAAACAGAGGGGCTGAAACAGAGAGCAAGAAACAGAGAGCGAAAAACAGAGAGGTTGAAACAAAGGGGCTGAAACAGACTGCGAGAGACAGAGTGCGAGAAACAGAGGAGCTGAAACAGCATGTGAGAAACAGA
>NW_025965690.1:326269-327177 GCF_021869965.1 Rhincodon typus
CTCTGTTTCTCACATGCTCTTTCTCACACTCTGTTTCAGCCCCTCTGCTTCTCACTCTCTGTTTCTCGCAGTCTGTTTCTAGCACTCTGTTTCTCACACTCTGTTTCTCGCACTCTGTTTCTCGCTCTCTGTTTCATCCCTTCTGTTTCAACCCCACTGTTTCATACCTCTGTTTCTGGCACTCTGCTTCTCACATGCTGTTTCCACACTCTGTTTCTCGCACTCTGTTTCTCCCACTCTGTTTCTCACACTCTGTTTCTCGCTCTCTGTTTCAGCCCCTCTGTTTCAACTCTTGTTTTTCTCGCACTCTGTTTCAGCCACACTGTTTCATACCTCTGTTTCTCGCACTCTGTTTCTCACATGCTGTTTCAGCTCCTCTGTTTCTCGCACTCTTTTTCAGCCCCTTTGTTTCAACCACTCTGTCTTTCGCTCTCTGTTTCTTGCTCTCTGTTTCAGCCCCTCTGCTTCAACTCCTTTTTGTCTCGCTCTCTGATTCAGCCCTTCTGTTTCAGCCACACTGTTTCATACCTCTGTTTCTCGCACTCTGTTTAGGGCTCTCTGTTTCAGCCTCTCTGTTTCACACTCTCTGTTTCTTGCACTCTGTTTCTAGCACTCTGTTTCTCGCACTCTGTTTCAGCCCTTCTGTTTCAGCCCTCCTGTTTCATACCTCTGTTTCTGGCACTCTGTTTCTCACATGCTGTTTCCACACTCTGTTTCTCACACTCTGTTTCTCGCTTTGTGTTTCAGCCCCTCTGTTTCAACTCTTGATTTTCTCGCACTCTGTTTCAGCCACAGTGTTTCATATCTCAGTTTCTCGCACTCTGTTTCTCACATGCTGTTTCAGCAACTCTGTTTCTCGCACTCTTTTTCATCCCCTTTGTTTCAACCACTCTGTTTCTTGCTCTCTG
>NW_025965690.1:327677-328206 GCF_021869965.1 Rhincodon typus
CTTTGTTTCAACCACTCTGTTTTTCGCTCTCTGTTTCTTGCTCTCTGGTTCAGCCCCTCTGCTTCAACTCCTCTTTTTCTCGCTCTCTGATTCAGCCCTTCTGTTTCAGCCACACTGTTTCATACCTCTGTTTCTCGCACTCTGTCTCTCACATGCTGTTTCTCACATTCTGTTTCAGCCCTTCTGTTTCTCGCATTCTGCTTCAGCCCCTTTGTTTCAACCACTCTGTTTTTCGCACTCTGTCTTTCGCTCTCTGATTCAGCTCCTCTGTTTCAACTCCTCTTTTTCTAGCACTCTGTTTCTCACATGCAGTTTCTCACACTCTGTGTCAGCCCCTCAGTTTCTCGCAACTCTGTTTCTCGCTCTCTGTTTCTAGCACTCTGTTTCTAATACTCTGTTTCTCGCACTCTGTTTCTCGCTCTCTGTTTCAGCCCCTCTGTTTCAACTGCTCTTTTTCTTCCACTCTGTTTCAGCCCTTCTGTTTCTCACTCTCTGTTTCTCACTCTCTGTTTCTCGCAGTCTGTTTCTA
>NW_025965690.1:328706-329395 GCF_021869965.1 Rhincodon typus
GAGAAACAGAGTGCGAGAAACAGAGAGTGAGAAACAGAAGGGCTGAAACAGAGTGCGAGAAAAAGAGGAGTTGAAACAGAGGGGCTGAAACAGAGAGCGAGAAACAGAGGGCGAGAAACAGAGTATTAGAAACCGAGTGCTAGAAACATAGAGCGAGAAACAGAGTGTGAGAAACAGAGGGGCTGACACAGAGTGTGAGAAACTGCATGTGAGAAACAGAGTGCTAGAAAAAGAGGAGTTGAAACAGAGGAGCTGAATCAGAGACCGAGAAACAGAGTGCGAAAAACAGAGTGGTTGAAACAAAGGGGCTGAAAAAGAGTGTGAGAAACAGAGTAGCAGAACCAGCATGTGAGAAACAGAGTGCGAGAAACAGAGGTATGAATCAATGGGGCTGAAACAGAAGGGCTGAAACAGAGAGCGAGAAACAGAGTGCGAGAAACAGAATGTGAGAAACAGAGAGTGAGAAACAGAGTGCTAGAAAGAGAGTGCGAGAAACAGAGAGTGAGAAACAGAGAGGCTGAAACAGAGAGCGAGAAAAAGAGTGCGAGAAACAGAGTGTGAGAAGCAGAGTGCGAGAAACAGAGGGGGTGAAACAGAGTGCGAGAAACAGCATGTGAGAAACAGAGTGCGAGAAACAGAGGTATGAAACTGTGGGGCTGAAACAGAGGGTCTGAAACAGAGTGCGAGAA
>NW_025965690.1:329895-330400 GCF_021869965.1 Rhincodon typus
AGAGCGAGAAAAAGAGGAGTTGAAACAGAAGGGCTGAAACAGAGAGCAAGAAACAGAGTGCGAAAAACAGAGTGGTTGAAACAAAGGGGCTGAAAAAGAGTGCGAGAAACAGAGTGCGAGAAACCGAGGGGGTGAAACAGAGTATAAGAAACAGAGGTATGAAACAGTGGGGCTGAAACAGAGTGCAAGAAAAAGAGGAGTTGAAACAGGGTGGCTGAAACAGAGAGCAAGAAACAGAGTGCGAAAAACAGTGCGGTTGAAACAACGGGACTGAAAAAGAGTGCGAGAAACAGAGGAGCTGAAACAGCATGTGAGAAACAGAGTGCGAGAAGCAGAGGTATGAAACAGTGGGGCTGAAACAGAGTGCGAGAAAAACAAGAGTTGAAACAGAGGGGCTGAAACAGAGAGCGAGAAACAGTGTGTGAGAAACAGCATGTGAGAAACAGAGTGCGAGAAACAGAGGTATGAAACAGTGGGGCCGGAACAGAAGGGCTGAAACAGAGAG
>NW_025965690.1:330900-331453 GCF_021869965.1 Rhincodon typus
TTCTCGCACTCTGTTTCTCGCTCTCTATTTCAGCCTCTCTGTTTCTCACTCTCTGTTTCTCGCACTCTCTTTCTAGCACTCTGTTTCTCACTCTCTGTTTCTCACATTCTGTTTCTCGCACTCTGTTTCTCGCTCTCTGTTTCAGCCCTTCTGTTTCAGCCCCACTGTTTCATACCTCTGTATCTCGCACTCTGTTTCTCAAAAGCTGTTTCCACACTCTGTTTATCGCACTCTGTTTTATCCACTCTGTTTCTCCCACTCTGTTTCTCGCACTCTGTTTCACCCACTCTGTTTCTCCCAATCTGTTTCTCGCTCTCTGTTTCAGCCTCTCTGTTTCAACTCCTGTTTTTCTCGCACTCTGTTTCAGACCCACTGTTTCATACCTCTGTTTCTCGCACTCTGTTTCTCACATGCTGTTTCGGCTGCTCTGTTTCTCACACTCTTTTTCAGCCCCTTTGTTTCAGCCTCTCTGTTTCTCACTCTCTGTTTCTTGCACTCTGTTTCTTGCACTCTGTTTCTCGCACTCTGTTTCAGCCCTTCTGTTTCAGCCCCA
>NW_025965690.1:331953-332776 GCF_021869965.1 Rhincodon typus
TTCTCGCACTCTGTTTCAGACCCTCTGTTTCAGCCCCACAGTTTCATACCTCTGTTTCTCGCACTCTTTTTCTCACATGCTGTTTCTCGCACTCTGTTTCACCCCCTCTATTTCTCGCACTCTGCTTCTCACACTCTGTTTCAGCTCCTCTGTTTCTCGCACAATGTTTCTCGCTCTCTGTTTCTCACTCTCTGTTTCTCGCACTCTCTTTCTAGCACTCTGTTTCTCACTCTCTGTTTCTCACATTCTGTTTCTCGCACTCTGTTTCTCGCTCTCTGTTTCAGGCCATCTGTTTCAGCCCCACTGTTTCATACCTCTGTTTCTCGCACTCTGTTTCTCGAAAGCTGTTTCCACACTCTGTTTATCGCACTCTGTTTCACCTTACTCTGTTTCTCCCAATCAGTTTCTCGCACTTTGTGTCAGCCCCTCTGTTTTTCACACTCTGTTTCTCGCTCTCTGTTTCAAGCACACTGTTTCTAATACTCTGTTTCTCGCACTCTGTTTCTCGCTCTCTGTTTCAGCCCCTCTGTTTCAAATCCTCTTTTTCTCGCACTCTGTTTCAGCTCTTCTGTTTCTCACTCTCTGTTTCTCGCACTCTGTTTCTCACATGCTCTTTCTCACACTCTGTTTCAGCCCCTCTGTTTCTGACTCTCTGTTTCTTGCAGTCTGTTTCTAGCACTCTGTTTCTCACACTCTGTGTCTCGCTCTATGTTTCAGCCCTTCTGTTTCAGCCCCACTGTTTCATACCTCTGTTTCTGGCACGCTGTTTCTCACATGCTGTTTCCACACTCTGTTTCTCGCACTCTGTTTCACCCACTCTGTT
>NW_025965690.1:333276-333628 GCF_021869965.1 Rhincodon typus
GTTTCAGGTCCTCTGTTTCTCACACTCTGATTCTCGCACTCTGTTTCAGCCCCTCTGTTTCTCCCATTCTGTTTCAGACCCTCTGCTCCAGCCCCTCTGTTTATAGCAACTCAGTTTCTCGCCCTCTGTTTGAGCCAATCTGTGTCACCCCCTCCGTTTCTTGCACTCTGATTCTCGCCCTCTGTTTCAGCCCCTCTGTTTCTCGCACTCTGTTTCAGCCCCTCAGTTTCAACTCCTCTTTTTCTCGCACTCTGTTTCTGCACCTCTGTTTCTCACACGCTGTTGCTCGCACTCTGTTTCAGCCCCTCTGTTTCAGCCCCTCTGTTTCTCATACTCTGTTTCTTGCACTATG
>NW_025965690.1:333728-334108 GCF_021869965.1 Rhincodon typus
TATCTCGCACTCTGTTTCAGCCCCTTTGTTTCTCGCGCTCTGTTTCAGCCCCTCTGTTGCTCGCATTCAGTTTCAGACCATCTGTTTCAGCCCCGCTGTTTCAGCCCCTCTGTTTCTCGCACTCTGTATCTCGCACTCTGTTTCAGCCCCTTTGTTTCTCGCGCTCTGTTTCATCCCCTCTGTTGCTCGCATTCAGTTTCAGACCATTTGTTTCAGCCCCTCTGTCTCAGCCCTGCTGTTTCAGCCCCTCTGTTTCTCGCACTCTGCATCTCGCACTCTGTTTCTCGCATTGTTTCAGCTGCTCTGTTTCTCGCAATCTATTTCAGCCCGTCACTTTCAGCTCCTCTGTTTCTCGCCCTCTGTTTCAGCCCCTCTGTTTC
>NW_025965690.1:334608-335133 GCF_021869965.1 Rhincodon typus
CCCGCTGTTTCAGCCCCTCTGCTTCTCGCGCTCTGTTTCAGCCCCTCTGTTGCTCGCATTCAGTTTTAGACCATCTGTTTCAGCCCCGCTGTTTCAGCCCCTCTGTTTGTCGCACTCAGTATTTTGCTCTCTGTTTCCACCCCTTTGTTTCTCGAGATCTGCTTCAGCCCCTCTGTTGCTCGCATTCAGTTTCAGACCATCTGTTTCAGCAGCTCTGTTTCAGCCCCGCTGTTTCAGCCCCTCTGCTTCTCGCACTCTGTATTTCGCACTCTGTTTCTCGCACTTTGTTTCTCGTGCTCTGTTTCAACCCCTCTGTTGCTCGCATTCAGTTTCACTCCATCTGTTTCAGCCCCTCTGTTTCAGCCCTGCTGTTTCAGCCCCTCTGTTTCTCGCACTCTGCATCTCACACTCTGTTTCTCGCACTGTTTCAGCCCCTCTGTTTCTCACAATCTATTTCAGCCCGTCTGTTTCAGCCCCGCTGTTTCAACCCCTCTGTTTCTCGCACTCTGTATCTCGCACACTGTT
>NW_025965690.1:335633-336204 GCF_021869965.1 Rhincodon typus
TGAGGGGCTGAAACAGAGGTCGAGAAACAGAGTGCGAGAAACAGAGGGGCTGAAACAGAGGGCGAGAAACAGAGGAGCTGAAACTGACGGGCTGAAATAGATTGCGAGAAACAGAGCGGCTGAAACAATGCGAGAAACAGAATACGAGATGCAGAGTGCGAGAAACAGAGGGGCTGAAACAGCAGGGCTGAGACAGAGGGGCTGAAATAGATGGTCTGAAACTGAATGCGAGCAACAGAGGGGCTGAAACAGAGCGCGAGAAACAAATGGGCTGAAACAGAGTGCGAGATACAGAGTGCGAGAAACAGAGTGGCTGAAACAGCGGGGCTGAAACAGAGGGGCTGAAACAGATGGTCTGAAACTTAATGCGAGCAACAGAGGGGCTGAAACAGAGTGCGAGAAACAGAGGGGCTGAAACATAGTGCAAGAAACAGAGTATGAGAAACAGAGGGGCTGAAACAGAGGGGCTGAAAGAGAGTGCGAGCAACAGCGTGTGAGAAACAGAGGTGCAGAAGCAGAGTACGAGAAAAAGAGGAGTTGAAACTGAGGGGCTGAAACAGAGTGCGAGAAA
>NW_025965690.1:336704-337160 GCF_021869965.1 Rhincodon typus
TTTCTCGAACTCTGTTTCGCGCACTCCGTTTCTCACTCTCTGTTTCTGACTCTCTGTTTCTTGCACTCTGTTTCAGACCCTCTGTTTCTCGCACTCTGTTTAAGCACCTCTGTTTCAATTCCTCTCTTTCTCGCCCTCTGTTTCAGCCCCTCTGTTTCTCTCACTTTGTTTCAACCCCTCTGTTTCAAACTCTCTGCTTCTTGCACTCTGTTTCCGACCCTCTGTTTCTCGCACTCTGTTTCAGCCCCTCTGTTTTTTGCACTCTGTTTCTGGCACTCTGTATCAGCACCTCTGTTTCTCACACTCTGTTTCTCGCACTCTGATTTTCGCTCTATGTTTCAGCCCTTCTGTTTCAGCCCCACTGTTTCATACCTCTGTTTCTGGCACGCTGTTTCTCACATGCTGTTTCCACACTCTGTTTCTCACACTCTGTTTTTCGCACTCTGTTTCTCACAC
>NW_025965690.1:337260-338093 GCF_021869965.1 Rhincodon typus
CTCGCAGTCTGTTTCTAGCACTCTGTTTCTCACACTCTGTTTCTCGCACTCTGTTTAGCGCTCTGTTTCAGCCTCTCTGTTTCTCTCTCTCTCTTTCTTGCTCTCTGTTTCAGCTCCACTGTTTCATACTTCTGTTTCTCGCACTCTGTTTCTCACATGCTGTTTCCACACTCTGTTTCTCGCACTCTGTTTCACCCACTCTGTTTCTCACACTCTGTTTCTCGCTCTCTGTTCCAGCCCCTCTGTTTCAACTCCTGTTTTTCTCGCACTCTGTTTCAGCCCCACTGTTTCATACCTCTGTTTCTCGCACTCTGTTTCTCACATGCTGTTTCCGCTCCTCTGTTTCTCGCACTCTTTTTCAGCCCCTTTGTTTCAACCACTCTGTTTTTCGCTCCCTGTTCCTCGCACTCTGTTTCAGCCCCTCTGTATCAACTCCTCTTTTTCTCGCAATCTGTTACAGCCCTTCTGGTTCAGCCCCACTGTTTCATACCTCTGTTTCTCGCACTCTGTTTCACCCCCTCTGTTTCTAGCACATTGTTTCTCGCACTCTGTTTCAATCCCTCTGATTCAGCCCCTCTGTTTATTCACTCTGTTTCTCGCCCTCTGTTACAGCCCCTCTGTTTCTCTCACTCGGCTTCTCTCACTCTCTTTCTCTCACTCTGTTTCTCGCACTCTGTTTCAGCCCCACAGTTTCATACCTCTGTTTCTCGCACTCTGTTTCTCACATGCTGTTTCTCGCACTCTGTTTCACCCACTCTGTTTCTCGCACTCTGCTTCTCACACTCTGTTTCAGCTCCTCTGTTTCTCGCACAATGTTTCTCGCTCTCTGTTTC
>NW_025965690.1:338193-338884 GCF_021869965.1 Rhincodon typus
CTCGCACTCTGTTTCACCCACTCTGTTTCTCCCACTCTGTTTCTCGCTCTCTGTTTCAGCCTCTCTGTTTCAACTCCTGTTTTTCTCGCACTCTGTTTCAGACCCACTGTTTCATACCTCTGTTTCTCGCACTCTGTTTCTCACATGCTGTTTCAGCTACTCTGTTTCTCACACTCTTTTTCAGCCCCTTTGTTTCTCCCACTCTGTTTCTCGCACTCTGTTTCACACACTCTGTTTCTCCCACTCTGTTTCTCGCTCTCTGATTCAGCTCCTCTGTTTCAACTCCTCTTTTTCTCGCACTGTGTTTCAGCCACACTGTTTCAGACCCACTGTTTCATACCTCTGTTTCTCACACTCTGTTTCTCACATGCAGTTTCTCACACTCTGCGTCAGCCCTTCTGTTTCTCACTCTCTGTTTCTTGCACTCTGTTTCTAGCACTCTGTTTCTCGCACTCTGCTTCAGCCCTTCTGTTTCAGCCCCACTGTTTCATACCTCTGTTTCTGGCACTCTGTTTCTCACATGCTGTTTCCATACTCTGTTTCTCACACTCTGTTTCTCGCTCTCTGCTTCAGCCCCTCTGTTTCAACTCTTGTTTTTCTCGCACTCTGTTTCAGCCCCACTGTTTCTTACCTCTGTTTCTCGCACTCTGTTTCTCACATGCTGTTTCAGCTCCTCTGTTTCTCGCACTCT
>NW_025965690.1:339384-339775 GCF_021869965.1 Rhincodon typus
CAGAGGGACTGAAACAGAGAGCGAGAAACATAGTGCAAGAAACAGAGTGTGAGAAACAGAGGGGCTGAAACAGAGTGTGAGAAACAGAGTGTGAGAAACAGCATGCGAGAAACAGAGTGCGAGAAACAGAGGTATGAAACAGTGGGGCTGAAACAGAATGCGAGCAAGAGAGTGCGAGAAACAGAGGGGCTGAAACAGAGTGCGAGAAACAGCGTACGAGAAACAGAGGAGCTGAAACAGAATGCGAGAAACAAAGTGCGAGAAACAGAGTTTGAGAAACAGAGGGGTTGAAACTGAGTTCGAGAAACAGAGTGCGAAAAACAGAGGAGCTAAAACAGAGTGCGAGATACCGAGTGTGAGAAACAGATGTGCTGAAACAGAGTGCCAGAAA
>NW_025965690.1:339875-340207 GCF_021869965.1 Rhincodon typus
AGATACCGAGTGTGAGAAACAGATGTGCTGAAACAGAGTGCCAGAAACAGACAGTCAGAAACAGAAGGGCTGAAACATAGGGACTGAAACAGAGTGCGAGAAACAGAGGAGCTGAAACAGAGGGGCTGAAACATAGAGCGCGAATCAGAGTGCGAGAAATAGAGGTGCTCAAAAGGAGTGCGAGAAACAGAGTTCGAGAAACAGAGCGTGAGAAACAGAGGAGCTGAAACAGAGTGCGAGAAGCAGAGTGCGAGAAACAGAGGTATGAAACAGTGGGGCTGAAACAGAAGGGCTGAAACAGAGAGCGAGAAACAGAGTGCGAGAAACAGAGT
>NW_025965690.1:340307-340698 GCF_021869965.1 Rhincodon typus
CAGAGGGACTGAAACAGAGAGCGAGAAACATAGTGCAAGAAACAGAGTGTGAGAAACAGAGGGGCTGAAACAGAGTGTGAGAAACAGAGTGTGAGAAACAGCATGCGAGAAACAGAGTGCGAGAAACAGAGGTATGAAACAGTGGGGCTGAAACAGAATGCGAGCAAGAGAGTGCGAGAAACAGAGGGGCTGAAACAGAGTGCGAGAAACAGCGTACGAGAAACAGAGGAGCTGAAACAGAATGCGAGAAACAAAGTGCGAGAAACAGAGTTTGAGAAACAGAGGGGTTGAAACTGAGTTCGAGAAACAGAGTGCGAAAAACAGAGGAGCTAAAACAGAGTGCGAGATACCGAGTGTGAGAAACAGATGTGCTGAAACAGAGTGCCAGAAA
>NW_025965690.1:341198-341521 GCF_021869965.1 Rhincodon typus
AACAGAGAGCGAGAAACAGAGTGTGAGAAAGAGAGGGCCTGAAACAGGGGGGCTGAAACAAAGGTGCTGAAACAGAGTACCAGAATCAGACTGCATGAAACAGAGGGAGTGAGGCAGAGTGCAAGAAACAGAGTGCAAGAAACAGAGGAGCTGAAACAGAGTGCGAGAAACAAAGTGCGAGGAACAGAGTGCGAGATACAGAGTGTGAGAAACAGAGGTGCTAAAACAGAGTGCCAGAAACATAGAGCCAGAAACAGAAGAGCTGAAACAGAGGGACTGAAACAGAGTGCGAGAAACAGAGGAGCTGAAACAGAGTGCGAAAA
>NW_025965690.1:341621-341995 GCF_021869965.1 Rhincodon typus
GCTGAAACAGAGTGCGAGAAGCAGAGTGCGAGAAACAGAGGTATGAAACAGTGGGGCTGAAACAGAAGGGCTGAAACAGAGCACGCGAAAAAGAGGAGTTGAAACAGAGGGGCTGAAACAGAGAGCGAGAAACAGAGTGCGAGAAATAAAGGTGGTGAGACAGACTGTGAGAAACAGAGTGTGAGAAACAGCATGCGAGAAACAGAGGGGCTGAAACAGAGTGTGAGAAGCAGCATGTGAGAAACAGAGTGCGAGAAGCAGAGGGGCTGAAACAGAGTGTGAGAAACACAGGGGCTGAAACAGGTGGCGAGAAACAGAGCACGAGAAACAGAGTGTGAGAAACAGAGGGGCTGAAACAGAGTATGAGAAACAGA
>NW_025965690.1:342495-343616 GCF_021869965.1 Rhincodon typus
CGAGAAACAGTGGGGCTGAAAAAGAGTGCGAGAAACTGAGTGCAAAAAACAGAGTGCGAGAAAGAGAGTGGCTGAAACAAAGTGCGAGAAACAGAGAGTTTGAAGCAGAGTGCGAGAAACAGAGTGTGAGAAACAGAGGGGCTGAAACAAAGTATGAGAAACAAGTGCGAGAAACAGAGGGTCTGAAACAGAGGGGCTGAAACAGGGAGGCTGATACAGAGTGCAAGAAACAGGGGGGGCTGAAACAGAGCGCGAGAAACAGACGGGCTGAAACAGAGTGCGAGAAACAGAGGGACTGAAACAGAAGGGCTGAAACAGAGTGCGAGAAACAGAGAGTTTGAATCAGAATTCGAGGAACAGAGTGCGAGAAACAGAGGGGCTGAAACAGAGTGCGAGAAACAGAGTGCAAGGAGCAGAGTGCGCGAAACAGACGGGCTAAAGCAGAGTGCGAGAAACAGAGCGCGTGAAACAGAGGGGCTGACAAAGAGGGGCGGAAACAGAGTGCGAGAAACAGAGGGGCTGAAACAGAGTGTGAGAAACAGAGAGTGAGAAACACGGGCTGAAACAGAGTGCGAGAAACAGAGGGGCTGAAACAGAGTGCGAGGAACAGAGTGCCTGAAACAGAGTGCGAGAAACATAGGGGCTGAAACAGAGTGTGAGAAACCAAGGAGCTGAAACAAAGGGGCTGAAACAGAGTGCGAGAAACAGAGTGGCTGAAACAGAGTGCGAGAAACCGATTGCGAGAAACAGAGTGCAAGAAACTGAGAGGCTGAGACAGAGGGGCTGAAACAGAGGGGCTGAAACAGAGTGTGCGAAACAGAGGGTCCGAAACAGAGAGCGAGAAACACAGTGCGAGAAAAAGAGGGGCTGAAACAGAGGGGCTGAAACAGAGAGGTTGAAACAGACTGCGAGAAAAAAGGAGGGCTGAAACAGAGTACGAGAAACAGAGGGGCTGAAACAGAGTGAGAGAAAAATAGGGGCTGAAACAGAGTGCGAGAAACAGAGTGCGAGAAACCGAGGGTCTGAAACAAAGGGGCTGAAACAGGGAGGCTGATACAGGATGCAAGAAACAGGGGTGCTGAAACAGAGCACGAGAAACAGACGGGCTGAAACAGAGTGCG
>NW_025965690.1:343716-344202 GCF_021869965.1 Rhincodon typus
GAAACAGAGTGCGAGAAACTGAGTGCGAGAAACAGAGGGGCTGAAAAAGTGTGCTCGAAACTGACTGAGTAGAAAAGAGTGCGAGAAACAGAGAGGTTGAAGCAGAGTGCGAGAAACAGAGTGCGAGAAACAGAGGGGCTGAAACAGAGTGCAAGAAACTGAGATGCCGAGACAGAGGGGCTGAAACAGAGTGTGCGAAACAGAGGGTCCGAAACAGAGAGCGAGAAACACAGTGCGAGAAAAAGAGGGGCTGGAACAGAGGGGCTGAAACAGAGAGGTTGAAACAGACTGCGAGAAAAAAGGAGGGCTGAAACAGAGTACGAGAAACAGAGGGGCTGAAACATATGGATTGAAACAGAGTGCGAGAATCAGAGTGCGAGAAATAGAGGGGCTGAAAAAGACTGTGAGAAACTGAGTGCGAAAAACAGAGTATGAGAAATAGAGGGGCTGAAACGGAGTGCGAGAAACAGAGTGCGAGAAATAGAG
>NW_025965690.1:344702-345272 GCF_021869965.1 Rhincodon typus
TTCTCACACTCTGTTTCTCGCACTCTGTTTCAGCCCTTCTCATTCTCATACTCTGTTTATCGCACTCTGTTTCAGCCCCTCTGTTTTGCGCACACTGTTTCAGCCCATCTCTTTCTCACACATGATTTCAGCCCGTCTGTTTCTCGCGCTCTGTTTCTCACACTCTCTTTCTTGCACTCTGTTTCTCGCACTCTGTTTCTGCCCCTCTGTTTCTCGCACTCTGTTTCTCGCACTCAGTTTCTCACCCTCGTTTTCTCACCCTCTGTCTCTGTCCCTCTGTTTCTCATCCTTGGTTTCGCATCTGCTGTTTCTGCGCCAGTTTCTGCCCCACTGTTTCTCTTTCTCACCTTACACCCCCCTGTTTCTCATGATCTGTTTCTCATCCTCTGTTTCTAAATTTCTGTTTCTCATCCTGTCTTTCTGCCCCGTTTCTCATTCTCTGTCCCTCGGTTTCTGCCCCTCTATTTCTCATCTTCTGTTTCTCAACCTCTTCTTGTTACCCTGTTTCTCACCCTGTGTATTTCATCATCTGATATCGCCGCTCTGTTTCTCAACAACTGTTTCTGCCAC
>NW_025965690.1:345772-346294 GCF_021869965.1 Rhincodon typus
GGTCTCTGTTTCTCGCACTCTGTTTCAGCCCCTCTGTTTCTCGCACTCTGCTTCTCGCACTTTGTTTCAGCTCCTCTGTTTCTCGCACTCTGTTTCTCGCACTCTGTTTCAGCCCCACTGTTTCTCGCACTCTGTTTCTCGCATTCTGTTACAGCCACTCTGTTTCAGCCCCTCTGTTTCAGCTCCCCTGTTGCTCGCACACTTTTTCAGCCCCTCTGTTCCTCACACTCTGTTTCAGCCCCTCTGTTTTAGCCACTCTGTTTCAGCCTCTCAGTTTCTTGCACTCTGTTTCTCGCATTCTGTTTCTCGCGCTCTGTTTCAGCCACTCTGTTTCTCACACTCTATTTCAGCCCGTCTGTTTCTCACACTCTGTTTCAGCCCCCATGTTTCTCGCACTCTGTTTCAGCCCCTCTCATTTGGCCCCTCTGTTTCAGCCCCTCAATTTTGTGCACTCTGTTTCTCTCACTCAGTTTCTCGCACTCTGATTCTCGCATTCTGTTTCTCGCACTCTTTTTCAGCACC
>NW_025965690.1:346794-347219 GCF_021869965.1 Rhincodon typus
CACTCTGTTTCTCACATGCTGTTTCTCACACTTTGTTTCTCGCACTCTGTTTCACCCCCTCTGTTTCTCGTACTCTGCTTCTCGCACTCTGTTTCAGCTCCTCTGTTTCTAGCACTCTGTTTCTCGCACTTTGTTTCTTGCCACCTATTCCAGCCCGCCCGATTCTCGCACTCTGTTTCTCACACTCTGTTTCAGTCCCTCTGTTTCTCGCACTCTGTTTCTCGCACTTTGTTTCAACTCCTCTGTTTGGCGCCCTCTGTTTCAGCCCCCCTGTTTCTCGCACTCTGTTTCAGCCCCTCTGTTTCTCACACTCTGTTTCAGCCCCTCTGTTTAACCCCCCCTGTTTCAGTCCCTCTGTTTCTCGCACTCTGTTTCTCGCACTCTTTTTCAGCCCTGCCTTTTCAGTACCTCTGTTTCTCACACTC
>NW_025965690.1:347319-347711 GCF_021869965.1 Rhincodon typus
CTGTTTCTCACACTCTGTTTCTCGCTCTCTGTTTCAGCCCATCAGTTTCAACTCCTCTTTTTCTGGCACTGTGTTTCAGCCCTTCTGTTTCAGCCCCATTGTTTCATACCTCTGTTTCTCGCACGTGCTGTTTCTCACTCTCTGTTTCTCGCACTCTGTTTCACCCCCTCTGTTTCTCGCACTCTGCTTCTCGCACTTTGTTCCAACTCCTCTGTTTCGCGCACTCTGTTTCAGCCCCTCTGTTTCTCGCACTCTGTTTCAGCACCTTTGTTTCAGTCCCCCTGTTTCAGGCCCTCTGTTTTTCGCACTCTTTTTCAGCCCCTTTGTTTCAACCCCTCTGTTTTTCGCACTCTGTTTCTCGCACTCAGTTTCAGCCCCTCTGTTTCTGCCCC
>NW_025965690.1:348211-348736 GCF_021869965.1 Rhincodon typus
GAGAAACAGCATGTGAGAAACAGCATGTGAGAAACAGAGTGAAAGCAAGAGAGTGCGAGAAACAGACGGGCTGAAACAGAGGGGCTGAAACTGGGTGCGAGAAACAGAGTGCAAAAAACAGAGGGGTTGAAACAAAGGGGCTGAAAAAGAGTGCGAGAAACAGAGTGCGAGAAACAGAGGGCCTCAAACAGGGAGGCTGAAACAAAAGTGCTGAAACAGAGTGGGAGAAGCAGCGGGGCTGAAACAGAGTGCGCGAAACAGAGGAGTTGAAACAAAGTGCGAGAAACAGAGTGCGTGATACAGAGTGCGAGAAACAGAGTGCGAGAAACAGAGGAGCTGAAACAGAGTGCGAGAAGCAGAGTGTGTGAAACAGCATATGAGAAACAGTGGGGCTGAAACAGAAGGGCTGAAACAGAGAGCGAGAAACAGATTGCGAGCAACAGAGTGTGAGAAAGAGAGTGCTAGAAACAGAGTGCGAGAAACAGAGTGTGCGAAACAGAGGTGCTGAAACAGAGTGCCAGAAAC
>NW_025965690.1:348836-349241 GCF_021869965.1 Rhincodon typus
ACAGAGGTGCTGAAACAGAGTGCCAGAAACAGAGTGCAAAAAATAGAGGGACTGAAACAGAATGCGAGCAAGAGAGTGCGAGAAACAGAGGGACTGAAACAGAGTGCGAGAAACAGGGAGTGAGAAACAGAGGGGCTGAAACAGAGTGTGAGAAACAGCATGTGAGAAACAGCATGTGAGAAACAGAGTGCGAGCAAGAGAGTGTGAGAAACAGACGGGCTGAAACAGAGGGGCTGAAACTGGGTGCGAGAAACAGTGTGCAAAAAACAGAGGGTTTGAAACAAAGGGGCTGAAAAAGAGTGCGAGAAACAGAGTGCGAGAAACAGAGGGCCTCAAACAAGGGGGCTGAAACAAAAGTGCTGAAACAGAGTGTGAGAAACAGAGGGGCTGAAACAGAGTGCACGA
>NW_025965690.1:349741-350670 GCF_021869965.1 Rhincodon typus
GAGTGCGAGAAACAGCGTGCGAGAAACAGAGGGGCTGAAACAGAGTGCGAGAAACAGAGTGCGAGAAACAGAGCGGCTGAAACAGAGTGCGAGATGCAGAGTGCGAAAAACAGAGGGGCTGAAACAGAGAGCGAGAAACAGAGTGCGAGAAACAGAGGGTCTGAAACAGTGCGAGAAACAGAGAGTGAGAAACAGAGTGTGAGAAACAGAGTGTGAGAAACAGAGAGGCTGAAACAGCAGGGCTGATACAGAGGAGCTGAAACAGATGGTCTGAAACTGAATGCGAGCAGCAGAGTGGCTGAATCAGAGCGCGAGAAACAGAGGTATGAAACAGTGGGGCTGAAACAGAAGTGCTGAAACAGAGTGTGAGAAACAGAGGAGTTGAAACAGAGGGCGAGAAACAGAGGGGGTGAAACAGAGCGCGAGAATCAGAGGCATGAAACAATGGGGCTGAAACAGAAGGGCTGAAACAGAGTGTGAGAAACAGAGGTACTGAAAAGGCAGGGCTGAAAAAGGGTGCGAGAAACAGAATGTGAGAAACAGAGGGCCTGAAACAGGGGGGCTGGAACAGAGGTGCTGAAACAGAGTGTGAGAAACAGAGGGGCTGAAACAGAGGGCGTCAAACAGAGGAGTTGAAACAAAGTGCGAGAAACAGAGTGCGAGAAACAGAGGAGCTGAAACAAAGTGTGAGAAGCAGAGTGCAAGAAACAGAGGGGGTGAGACAGGGTGTAGAAACAGAGCAGACAAACAGCATGCGAGAAACAGAGGTACTGAAAAGGTGGGCCTGAACCCGAGGGGCTGAAACAGAGTGCGAGAAACATAGTGGGAGAATCAGGGGTGCTGAAACAGGTGGCGAGAAACAGAGTACGAGAATCAGGGGGTCTGAAACAGAGGGTCTCAAACACAGTGTGAGAAACAGAGAGGCTGAA
>NW_025965690.1:350680-351609 GCF_021869965.1 Rhincodon typus
GAGTGCGAGAAACAGCGTGCGAGAAACAGAGGGGCTGAAACAGAGTGCGAGAAACAGAGTGCGAGAAACAGAGCGGCTGAAACAGAGTGCGAGATGCAGAGTGCGAAAAACAGAGGGGCTGAAACAGAGAGCGAGAAACAGAGTGCGAGAAACAGAGGGTCTGAAACAGTGCGAGAAACAGAGAGTGAGAAACAGAGTGTGAGAAACAGAGTGTGAGAAACAGAGAGGCTGAAACAGCAGGGCTGATACAGAGGAGCTGAAACAGATGGTCTGAAACTGAATGCGAGCAGCAGAGTGGCTGAATCAGAGCGCGAGAAACAGAGGTATGAAACAGTGGGGCTGAAACAGAAGTGCTGAAACAGAGTGTGAGAAACAGAGGAGTTGAAACAGAGGGCGAGAAACAGAGGGGGTGAAACAGAGCGCGAGAATCAGAGGCATGAAACAATGGGGCTGAAACAGAAGGGCTGAAACAGAGTGTGAGAAACAGAGGTACTGAAAAGGCAGGGCTGAAAAAGGGTGCGAGAAACAGAATGTGAGAAACAGAGGGCCTGAAACAGGGGGGCTGGAACAGAGGTGCTGAAACAGAGTGTGAGAAACAGAGGGGCTGAAACAGAGGGCGTCAAACAGAGGAGTTGAAACAAAGTGCGAGAAACAGAGTGCGAGAAACAGAGGAGCTGAAACAAAGTGTGAGAAGCAGAGTGCAAGAAACAGAGGGGGTGAGACAGGGTGTAGAAACAGAGCAGACAAACAGCATGCGAGAAACAGAGGTACTGAAAAGGTGGGCCTGAACCCGAGGGGCTGAAACAGAGTGCGAGAAACATAGTGGGAGAATCAGGGGTGCTGAAACAGGTGGCGAGAAACAGAGTACGAGAATCAGGGGGTCTGAAACAGAGGGTCTCAAACACAGTGTGAGAAACAGAGAGGCTGAA
>NW_025965690.1:352109-352750 GCF_021869965.1 Rhincodon typus
AAACAGAGGCATGAAACAGTGGGGCTGAAACAGAAGGGCTGAAACAGAGTGTGAGAAACAGAGGTACTGAAAAGGCAGGGCTGAAAAAGGGTGCGAGAAACAGAATGCGAGATACAGAGTGGGAGAATCAGGGGGGCTGAAACAGGTGGCGAGAAACAGAGTGCGAGAATCAGGGGTGCTGAAACAGAGGGGCAGAAATAGAGTGCGAGAAACAGAGTGAGAGAAACTGAGTGCGAGAAACAGAGGTGGTGAGACAGGGTGTGAGAAAAAGAGTGTGAGAAACAGCATGCGAGAAACAGAGGTACTGAAAAGGTGGACCTGAACCCGAGGGGCTGAAACAGGGCGCGAGAAACAGAGAGGCTGAAACAGAGGGGCTGAAACTGAGTGCGAGAAACAGAGGTACTGAAAATGTGGGGCTGAACCCGAGGGGCTGAAACGGAGTGCGAGAAACAGAGTGGGAGAATCAGGGGGGCTGAAACAGGTGGCGAGAAACAGAGTGCTAGAATCGGGGGGCTGAAACAGAGGGGCAGAAACAGAGTGCGAGAAACAGAGTGAGAGAAACAGAGCGCGAGAAACAGAGAGGCTGAAAAAGATGGGCAGAAACAGCATGCGAGAAACAGAGGTACTGAAAATGTGGGGCT
>NW_025965690.1:353250-353555 GCF_021869965.1 Rhincodon typus
TCCAACTCCTCTGTTTCGCGCCCTCTGTTTCAGCCCCTCTGTTTCTCGCACTCTGTTTCAGCACCTTTGTTTCAGCCTCCCTGTTTCATGCCCTCTGTTTCTCGCACTCTGTTTCTCACACTCTTTTTCAGCCCCTTTGTTTCAACCCCTCTGTTTTTCGCACTCTGTTTCTCGCACTCAGTTTCAGCCCCTCTGTTTCAGCCCCTCTGTTTCAACCCCTCTGTTTTTCGCACTCTGTTTTTCGCACTCTGTTTCAGTCCCTCTGTTTCAGTCCCTCTGTTTCTTGCAATCTGCTTCTCGCACTT
>NW_025965690.1:353655-353983 GCF_021869965.1 Rhincodon typus
TTCAGTACCTCTGTTTCTCACACTCTGTTTCAGCCCTTCTGTTTCAGTCCCACTGTTTCATACCTCTGTTTCTCGCACTCTGTTTCACCCCATCTGTTTCTCGCACTCTGCTTCTCGCACTCTGTTTCAGCTCCTCTGTTTCTCGCACTCTGTTTCTCGGAATTTGTTTCAGCCCTTCTGTTTCTCACACTCTGTTTCAACCCTTCTGTTTCAACCCCTCTGTTTCTCGCACTCTGCTTCTCACACTCTGTTTCAGCACCTCTGTTTCTCACACTCTGTTTCTCGCTCTCTGTTTCAGCCCATCAGTTTCAACTCCTCTTTTTCTGGC
>NW_025965690.1:354083-354388 GCF_021869965.1 Rhincodon typus
TCCAACTCCTCTGTTTCGCGCCCTCTGTTTCAGCCCCTCTGTTTCTCGCACTCTGTTTCAGCACCTTTGTTTCAGCCTCCCTGTTTCATGCCCTCTGTTTCTCGCACTCTGTTTCTCACACTCTTTTTCAGCCCCTTTGTTTCAACCCCTCTGTTTTTCGCACTCTGTTTCTCGCACTCAGTTTCAGCCCCTCTGTTTCAGCCCCTCTGTTTCAACCCCTCTGTTTTTCGCACTCTGTTTTTCGCACTCTGTTTCAGTCCCTCTGTTTCAGTCCCTCTGTTTCTTGCAATCTGCTTCTCGCACTT
>NW_025965690.1:354888-355510 GCF_021869965.1 Rhincodon typus
CAGAGGGGCTGAAACAGAGGGCCCGAAACAGAGGAGTTGAAATAAAGTGCGAGCAAGAGAGTGCGAGAAACAGAGGGCCTGAAACAGACTGCGAGCAACAGCGTGCGAGAAACAGAGGGGCTGAAACAGAGTGCGAGCAACAGTGTGCGAGAGACAGAGGGCCTGAAACAGAGTGAGAGAAACAGAGTGCGAAAAACAGAGGGGTTTAAACAGGGGGGCTCAAAGAGAGTGCGAGAAACAGAGTGCGAGAAACAGAGGGCCTGAAACGGGGGCTGAAACAAAGGTGGTGAAACAGATTGGGAGAAACAGAGGGGCTGAAACAGATGGCCCGAAACAAAGGAGTTGAAATAAAGTGCGAGCAAGAGAGTGCGAGAAACAGAGGGCCTGAAACAGAGTGCGAGCAACAGCGTGCGAGAGACAGAGGGGCTGAAACAGAGTGCGAGAAACAGTGTGCGAGAAACAGGGGGGCTGAAACAGAGTGAGAGAAACAGAGTGCGAAAAACAGAGGGGTTGAAACAAAGGGGCTGAAAAAGAGTGCGAGAAACAGAGTGTGAGAAACAGAGGGCCTGAAACAAGGGGGCTGAAACAAAGGTGCTGAAAGAGAGTGCGAGAATCAGAGTGC
>NW_025965690.1:356010-356533 GCF_021869965.1 Rhincodon typus
TAGAGGGGCTGAAACAGAGGGGTTGAAACTGAGTGCGAGAAACAGAGCGTGAAAAACAGAGGGATTGAAACATAGGTGCTGAAACAGAGTGCGAGAAACAGAGGGGCTGAAACAGAGGGTGCGAAACAGAGGAGCTGAAACAAAGTGGAAGAAACAGAGTGCGAGAAACAGGGTGCGAGAAACA
The DNA here is from genome assembly GCF_021869965.1 of Rhincodon typus. Taxonomy (NCBI): domain Eukaryota; kingdom Metazoa; phylum Chordata; class Chondrichthyes; order Orectolobiformes; family Rhincodontidae; genus Rhincodon; species Rhincodon typus. The sequence goes on from NW_025965690.1 coordinate 356,195, forward strand.
GAGGGGCTGAAACAGAGGGGCTGTAACAGAGTGCGAGAAAAAGAGGAGTTGAAACAGAGGGGCTGAAACAGAGAGCGAGAAACAGAGTGCGAGAAACAGAGTGTGAGAATCAGAGTGCAAGAAAGAGAGGGGATGTAACAGAGGGCGAGAAATGGAGGCGCTGAAACAAAGTGTGAGAAACAGAGTGCGAGAATCAGAGTGCAAGAAAGAGACAGGCTGAAACAGAGGGTCTCAAACACAGTGTGAGAAACAGACGGTCTGAAACAGACCGCGAGAAACAGAGTGAGAGAAAGAGAGTGCGAGATACAGAGTGCAAGAAACCGAGTGCGTGAAACGGAG
>NW_025965690.1:357033-357632 GCF_021869965.1 Rhincodon typus
TTCAACCCCTCTGTTTTTCGCACTCTGTTTCACGCACTCAGTTTCAGACCCTCTGTTTCTCGAACTCTGTTTCTCGCACTCTGTTTCAGCCCCTCTGTCTCTCGCACGCTGTTGCTCGCGCTCTGTTTCAGCCCCTCTGTTTCTCGCACGCTGTTGCTCGCACTCTGTTTCAGGCCCTCTGTTTCTCGCACTCTGTTTTAGATCCTCTGTTTCTCGCACTCTGTTTAAGCCAATCTGTGTCAGACCCTCTGTTTCTCGTTCTCCATTTCACGCACTCGGTTCCTTGCACTCTGTATCTCGCACTCTCTTACTCTCACTCTGTTTCTCGCGGTCTGTTTCAGCCCGTCTGTTTCTCACACTCTGTTTCTCGCACTCTCTTTCAGCCCCTCGGGTTCAGGCCCACCTTTTCAGTACCTCTGTTTCTCGCATGCTGTTTGTCACACTCTGTTTCTCACACCCTGTCTCATCACCTCTGTTTCTCGCACTCTGTTTCTTGCGCTCTGTCTCACCTCCTCTGTTTCTTGCGCTCTGCTTCTCGCACTTTGTTTCAGCTCCTCTGTTTCTCGCACTCTGTTTCAGCCCCTCTGTTTCTCGCACAT
>NW_025965690.1:358132-358638 GCF_021869965.1 Rhincodon typus
GTTTCTCGCACTCTGTTTCAGCCCCTCTGTTTCTCGCACTCTGATTCTCGCACTCTGTTTCAGCCCCTCTGTTTCAGCTCCTCTGTTTCAGCCTCTCTGTTTCTCACACTGTGTTTGAGACCCTCTGTTTCAGCCCCGCTGATTCTCGTACTCTGTTTCTCGCCACCTGTTTCCGCACCCCTGCTTCTCCCACTCTGTTTCTCGCACTCTGTTTCAGCCCCTCGGGTTCAGGCCCACCTTTTCAGTACCTCTGTTTCTCGCATGCTTTTTGTCACACTCTGTTTCTCACACCCTGTCTCATCACCTCTGTTTCTCGCACTCTGTTTCTTGCACTCTGTCTCACCCCCTCTGTTTTTCACACTTTGCGTCTCGCACTTTTTGTCAGCTCCTCTGTTTCTCGCACTCTGTTTCTCGCACTTTGTTTCAACCCCTCTGTTTCTCGCACTCAGTTTCAGCCCCTCTGTTTCAGCCCCTTTGTTTCTCACACTCTGTTTCTCGCACACTGT
>NW_025965690.1:359138-359530 GCF_021869965.1 Rhincodon typus
CCTCTGTTTCTCGCATGCTGTTTCTGCCCCTCTGTTTCAGCCCCCCCGATTCTCGTACTCTGTTTCTCGCCACCTGTTTCAGCACCCCTGATTCTCCCACTCTGTTTCTCGCACTCTGTTTCAGGCCCTCGGGTTCAGGCCCACCTTTTCAGTACTTCTGTTTCTCGCAATCTGTTTGTCACACTCTGTTTCTCACACCCTGTCTCATCACCTCTGTTTCTTGCACTCTGTTTCTTGCACTCTGTCTCACCCCCTGTTTCTTGCACTCTGCTTCTCTCGCTTTGTTTCAGCTCCTCTGTTTCTCGCACTCTGTTTCTCGCACTTTGTTTCAACTCCTCTGTTTGGCGCCCTCTGTTTCAGCCCCTCTGTTTCTCACACTCTGTTTCTCGCAC
>NW_025965690.1:359630-360001 GCF_021869965.1 Rhincodon typus
TTTCAGCCCCTCTGTTTCTCGCAATCTGTTTCAGCCCTTCTGCTTCTCGCGCTCTGTTTCAGAACCTCTGTTTCTGCCCCCCTGTTTCAGGCCCTCTGTTTCTCACACTCTGTTTCTCGCAAACTTTTTCAGCCCCTTTGTTTCAACCCCTCTGTTTCTCGCACTCAGTTTCAGCCACCCTGTTTCAGGCCCTCTGTTTCTCGCACTCTGATTCTCGCACTCTCTTTCAGCCCCTCTGTTTCAGCTCCTCTGTTTCAGCCACTCTGTTTCTCACGCTGTGTTTGAGACCCTCTGTTTCAGCCCCCCTGATTCTCCCACTCTGTTTCTCGCACTCTGTTTCAGCCCCTCGGGTTCAGGCCCATCTTTTCAGT
>NW_025965690.1:360501-360798 GCF_021869965.1 Rhincodon typus
GTGGGCCTGAACCCGAGGGGCTGAAACAGAGTGCGAGAAACAGAGTGGGAGAATCAGGGGTGCTGAAACAGGTGGCGAGAAACAGAGTACGAGAATCGGGGGGCTGAAACAGAGGGGCAGAAACAGCATGCGAGAAACAGAGGTACTGAAAATGTGGGGCTGAACCCGAGGGGCTTAAACAGAGTGCGAGAAACAGAGTGGGAGAATCAGGGGGGCTGAAACAGGTGGCGAGAAACAGAGTGCGAGAATCGGGGGGCTGAAACAGAGGGACAGAAACAGAGTGCGAGAAACAGAGTG
>NW_025965690.1:360898-361157 GCF_021869965.1 Rhincodon typus
GAGGAGTTGAAACAAAGTGCGAGAAACAGAGTGCGAGAACCAGAGTGAGAGAAACAGAGCGCGAGAAACAGAGAGGCTGAAACATTTGGGCTGAAACTGAGTGCGAGAAACAGAGTGCGAAAAACAGAGGGGTTGAAACAAAGGGGCTGAAAAAGAGTGCGAGAAACAGAGGGCCTGAAACAGGGGGGCTGAAACAAAGGGGCTGAAACAGAGTGCGAGAAACAGAGGGGGTGAGACAGAGTGCAAGAAACAGAGTGCG
>NW_025965690.1:361657-362031 GCF_021869965.1 Rhincodon typus
TGAAAAAGAGTGCGAGAAACAGAGTGGCAGAATCAGGGGGGCTGAAAGAGAGTGCGAGAAACAGAGTGTGAGAAGAAGAGGGGCTGAAACAGCGGGTCTCAAACACAGCGTGAGAAACAGAGAGGCTGAAACAGAGTGCGAGAAACAGTGTGCGAGAAACAGAGTGCGAGAAACAGAGTGCGAGAAACAGAGGGGCTGAAAGAGAGTGCGAGAATCAGAGTGCGAGAAACAGAGGTACTGAAAAGGTGGGCCTGAACCCGAGGGGCTGAAACAGAGTGCGAGAAACAGAGTGGGAGAATCAAGGGGGCTGAAAGAGAGTGCGAGAACCAGAGTGTGAGAAGAAGAGGGGCTGAAACAGAGGGTCTCAAACACAG
>NW_025965690.1:362131-362404 GCF_021869965.1 Rhincodon typus
TGCGAGAAACAGAGTGCGAAAAACAGAGGGGCTGAAACAGTGAGCGAGAAACAGAGTGCGTGAAACAGAGGGTCTGAAACAGTGAGAGAAACAGATTGTGAGAAACAGAGGAGCTGAAACAGCAGGGCTGATACAGAGGGGCTGAAACAGATGGTCTGAAACTGAATGCGAGCAACAGAGTGGCTGAATCAGAGTGCGAGAAACAGAGGTATGAAACAGTGGGGCTGAAACAGAAGGGCTGAAACAGAGTGCGAGAAAAAGAGGAGTTGAAAC
>NW_025965690.1:362904-363503 GCF_021869965.1 Rhincodon typus
AGGGGCTGAAAAAGAGTGCGAGAAACAGAGGGCCTGAAACAGGGGGGCTGAAACAAAGGTGCTGAATCAGTGCGAGAAACAGAGGGCGCGAACCAGAGGAGTTGTAACAAAGTGCGAGAAACAGAGTGCGAGAACCAGAGTGCAAGAAACAGATGAGCTGAAACAGAGTGCGAGAAGCAGAGTGCGAGAAACAGAGGGGATGAAACAGAGTGCGAGAAACAGAGTGCGAGAAACAGAGGGGCTGAAACAGAGTGTGAGAAACAGAGTGTGAGAAACAGCATGCGAGAAACAGAGGTACTGAAAAGGTGGACCTGAACCCGAGGGGCTGAAACAGGGTGCGAGAAACAGAGTGGGAGAATCAGGGGGGCTGAAACAGCGGGGCAGAAACAGCATGCGAGAAACAGAGGTACTGAAAAGGTGTGGCTGAACCCGAGGGGCTGAAACAGAGTGCGAGAAACAGAGTGGGAGAATCAGGGTGGCTGAAACAGGTGGCGAGAAACAGAGTGCGAGAATCGGGGGGCTGAAACAGAGGGGCAGAAACAGAGTGCGAGAAACAGAGTGAGAGAAACAGAGCGCGAGAAACAGAGAGGCTGAAACAG
>NW_025965690.1:363513-364112 GCF_021869965.1 Rhincodon typus
AGGGGCTGAAAAAGAGTGCGAGAAACAGAGGGCCTGAAACAGGGGGGCTGAAACAAAGGTGCTGAATCAGTGCGAGAAACAGAGGGCGCGAACCAGAGGAGTTGTAACAAAGTGCGAGAAACAGAGTGCGAGAACCAGAGTGCAAGAAACAGATGAGCTGAAACAGAGTGCGAGAAGCAGAGTGCGAGAAACAGAGGGGATGAAACAGAGTGCGAGAAACAGAGTGCGAGAAACAGAGGGGCTGAAACAGAGTGTGAGAAACAGAGTGTGAGAAACAGCATGCGAGAAACAGAGGTACTGAAAAGGTGGACCTGAACCCGAGGGGCTGAAACAGGGTGCGAGAAACAGAGTGGGAGAATCAGGGGGGCTGAAACAGCGGGGCAGAAACAGCATGCGAGAAACAGAGGTACTGAAAAGGTGTGGCTGAACCCGAGGGGCTGAAACAGAGTGCGAGAAACAGAGTGGGAGAATCAGGGTGGCTGAAACAGGTGGCGAGAAACAGAGTGCGAGAATCGGGGGGCTGAAACAGAGGGGCAGAAACAGAGTGCGAGAAACAGAGTGAGAGAAACAGAGCGCGAGAAACAGAGAGGCTGAAACAG
>NW_025965690.1:364612-365655 GCF_021869965.1 Rhincodon typus
GCACTCTGTTTCTCGCACTCTGTTTCTTGCACTTTGTTTCAGCTCCTTTATTTCTCGCCCTCTGTTTCTGCCCTTCTGTTTCTCGCACTCTGTTTCAGCACCTCTGTTTCAGCCCCCCTGTTTCAGGCCCTCTGTTTCAACCCCTCTGTTTTTCACACTCTGTTTCTCGCACTCAGTTTCAGCCCCGCTGTTTCAGCCCCTCTGTTTCTCGCACTCTGTTTCTCGCACTCTGTTTCTCGCACTCTGTTTCTCGCACACTGTTTCTCGCACACTGTTTCAGCCCCTCTGCTTCTCGCACTCTGATTCTCGCACTCTCTTTCAGCCCTTCTGTTTCAGCTCCTCTGTTTCAGCCTCTCTGTTTCTCACACTGTGTTTGAGACCCTCTGTTTCAGCCCCTCTTTTTCTCACACTCTGTTTCTCGCACTCTCTTTCAGCCCCTCATTTTCTCGCACTCTGTTTCAGCCCCTCTGTTTCTCGCACTCTGTTTCTGCCCCTCTGTTTATTCCCCTCTCTTTGTCATTCTTCTGTTCTCATTCTCTGATTCTCATCCTCTGTTTCATATCCTCTGTATCTGCCCCGCTGTTGATGCACATCTGTTTCTACCCCTCAATTTCTCCTCCTCTGTTTCTCCTCCTCTGTTTTGCATCATCTGTTTCTGCCCCTTTGTATCTCATCCTCTCCTTCTCACCCTCTATTTCTATGCCTTTGTTTCTCATGCTGTGTTTCTGACCCTCTGTTTCTCATCCTATGTTTCTCATCCCCTTTTTCTCATCCTCTTTTTCTCATTCGTTGATTGTTATCCTTTGTTTCTGCCCCTCCAGTTCTCAGACTCTGTTTGTCATCCTCTGTTTCTGAAACACTGTTGATCATCCTGTGTTTCTCCTCCCTGTTTCTGCACCACTCTTTCTACCCTTCTGTTTCTGCCACACTGTTTCCCATTCTCTGATTTTGCCCCATTGTTTCTGCCTCTCTGTTTCTCATTGTCTATTACTCACCCTCCATTTCACATCCTCTATTTCACTCTCTATGTTACTCATCCTGTT
>NW_025965690.1:365755-371432 GCF_021869965.1 Rhincodon typus
TCTCATCCTCTGTTTCTCATCCTTTGTTTCTCACCCTCTATTTTGCATTCTCTGTTTCTGCCCCTCAGTTTATTGGCATCTGTTTGTCCTTCTCTGCTCCTCATTCTCTGTTTCCCAACCTCAGTTTCTGAATTGTTGTTTTTGCCCTTCTGTTTCTGTCACTCCATATCTCATGCTCTGATTCTCATATTCTGTATCTCATTCTATGTTTCTGCCACTCTGTGGCTGTTCCTCTGTTTCTCATCCTCTGTTTCTCACACCTCTGTTTTGCATTCTCTTTTTCTCACCCTTTGTTTATTCCCCTCTGTTTGTCATTCTCTGCTTCTCATTCTCTTTTTCTCAACCTCTCTTTCTGCTCCTCTGTGCCTACCCTTCTGTTTCTGCACCACTTTTTCTGCCCCTCTGTTTCTGCTGCTCTGTTCCTCATCCTCCGTTTCTGCACATCTCATTCTGCCCCTCTGTTTCTCGTCCACACTTTCTTATTCTCTATTTCTAATCCTCTGTTTCTCATCCTTTGTTTCTGCCCCTCTGTTCCTCAACCTCTGTTTCTCATTCTCTGTTTCTGAAACTTTCTTTCTCATCCGCTGTTCTGCATCTCTGTTTTTGCCTCTGTTTTTTTTTTTCCCCTTTGCTTCTCATTTTCTGTTTCTCATCATCTATTTCTGCTCCTCTGTATCTCATTGTCTGTTTCTCATCCTCTGTTTCTGCCCCACTGTTTCTCATCTTCTGTTCTCATTCTCTGTTTGTCATCCTCTGTTTCTTATCCTCTGCTTCTGCCCCAGAGTTTCTGCATTTCTGTTTCTCATTATCTGTTTCTCATCTGTTGTTTCTCATTCTCTGTTTCTCACCCTCTGTTTCTGCATTTTTCTTTCTGCCTCTTTCTTTCTCATCAGTGCTCCTGTCCCTGTGTTTCTTGTCCACTACTTCTCATCCACTATTTCTAATTCTCTGTTTCTCATTTTCTCTTTCTGACCCTTTATTTCATATCCCCGGTTTCTCGTCCTTTGTTTCTCATCCTGTTTCGCATTCTCTATTTCTGCACCTCTGTTTCTGCCCCTCTCCTTTTCATTCTCTATTTCTCATCCTGAATTTCTTATCCTGTTTCAACTCTCTGTGTCTGCTTCTTTGTTTCTCATCCTCTGTTAACTCACTTCTTTTCTCGTCCTCTTCTTCTCATTCACTATTCCTTATCCTTTGCCTCTCATCCTCCATTTCTGATGCTCTGTTTCACATCGTTTGTTTCTCATCCTCTGTTTCTCACCCTCTGTTTCTGCACCTCATTTCTGTCCTTCTGTTTCTCATCCTCCGTTTCTGCCTCTCTGTTTCTGCCCCTCTGTTTCTTGCCCTCTGTTTCTTCCCCTCTGTATCTCCACCTCTGTTCCTGCCTTTCTTTATTCCCCTCTGTTTGTCATTCTTTGCTTCTCATTCTCTGTTTCTCATCATCTGTTTCTCATTCTCTGTTTTTGCCCCTCTATTTCTGTCCCTCTGTTTCTCATCCTCTGTTTGTCATATTCTGTTTCTCATTCTCTGTTTCTGCCACCCTGTTTTTGTTCCTATGTTTATCATTCTCTGTTTCTTGCTCCTTTGTTTTGCACTCTCTCATTGGGCCCTCTTTTTATTCCCCTCTCTTTTCATTCTCTGCTTCTCATTCTCTTTTTATCATCCTCTCTTTCTCAGCCAGAATATCTGCATCTCTGTTTCAGCTCCTCTGTTTCTGCCACTTTTTTTTTCTCATCCTCTGTTTCTCATACACTGTTTCTGCCCCTCTGCATCTCATCCTCACTTTCTGCATCTCTGTTTCTCATTATGAGTTTTGTCATCCTGTGTACCTCAGTTTCTGTTTCTGCCACCCTGTTTCTGCTCCTTTGTTTCTCATCCCCTGTTTCTGTACCTCTGTGTTGCATTCTCTGTTGTTGCCCCTCTTTTTATTCCCCTTTGCTTGTCATTCTCTGCTTTTCATTCTCTGTTTGTCATCCTCTGTTTCTTAACCTCTGTATCTGCCCCTCTGCTACTGCTCCACTGTCTCTGCCTCTCTGTTTCTGTCGCTCTGTTTCTCATTCTGTGTTTCTGCCCCTCTATTTCTCATCCTGTATTGCTAATCCTTTCTTTCTCATCCTCTGTTTCTGCTCCTCCGTTTCTCATCCTCTGTTTCTGCCCCTCTGTTTCTCACCCTCTCTTTCTCATCCTCTGTTTCGCACTCTTTGTTTCTCATGGTCTGTGTCTGCTCCTCTGTTTCTCATCTTCTGTTTCTCATCCTCTGCTTCTCATTTTGTGATTCTGCCCTCTGTTTCTGCCACATGGTTTATCATCATCTGTTTCTGCCCCTCTGTTTCTGATTCTCTGTTTCTCATCTTCTGAGTCTAATCCTCTGTATTTCATCCTCTGTTTCTCTTCCTCTGTTTCTCATTCTCTGTTTCTGCTCTTCTGTTACTCTTCCTCTGTTTCTGCCACTCTTTTTCTAATTCTCCGTTTCTGCATTTCTGTTTCTGATCCTTTGTTTCTCATCCTCTGTTTCTACCCCTCTGCTGAAACAGAGTGGTGAAACAAAGAATGAGTAACAGAGGATGAGAAGATGAGGAGCAGAAACAGAGGAAGAAGAGAAAATGAGAAACAGAGAATAAGAAACAAAGCAGCAGAAACAGATGAGAAACAGCATGAGAAACAGAACATGATAAATGGAGGGGCAGAAACAAAGGATGAAGAACAGGAATGAGAAACAGAGGAGCAGAAACAGAGAATGACAAACAATGTGAGAGACAGAGGGGTAGAAACAGAGTGGTGAAACATAAGATAAGAAACAGGGTATGAGAAACTGACAGGCAGAAACAGAGAGCAGAAACAGCTGAGAAGAACCTGAGGGCCTGCGACGGAGGATGAGAAACAAAAAATGAGAAACAGAGAAGGAGTAACAGAAGGATCTAAACAAAAATTGATAGCCAGAGGGGCAGAAATAAAGGGTCCAAAATGAGAAATAGAGGATGAGTAACAGAGAATGAGATACAGAAGGGCAGAAACAGAGGCATAGAAATGGAAGCTGAGAAACAGACAATGATAAACAGAGGATGCAAAACAGATGATGAGAAACAGCGTGTGAGAAACTGACTGTGAGAAACTGAGTGTGTGAAACTGAGCGTGAGAAACTGGGTGTCAGAAATTGGGTTGTAGAAACTAAGGGACAGAAATTGAGTGTGAGAAACTGAGGGGCAGAAACTGAGGGTCAGAAACAGAGAATGAGAAACAGATGATGAGAACCACAGTAGCAGCACCAGATGATGAGAAAAAGAGGGACAGAAACAAAGAATGAGAAACAGATCATGAGAAACATAGGATGAGAAACAGATGGCCAGAAACAGAGGATGAGAACAGAGGATAAGAAACGGATGGGCAGAAACGGAAGTACAGCAACAGAGGGTGACAAACAGATGAGAAACAGAGGGTCTGCAACAGAGGATGAGAAACAGACAGGCAGAAACAGAGGGTCAGAAATAGAGAATGAGAAACAGAAGATGAGAAACAGATGAACACAAGCAGAGGATGAGAAACAGATAATGTGAAACAGATAATGAGAAACAGATGAGCAGAAACTGAGGACAAGAAAAAGAGAATGACAAACAAGGGGTCAGAAACAGAGGATGACAAACTGAGTGTGAGAATCAGGGGGCAGAAACAGAGAGGCGGAAGCAGAGGATATGAAACAGAGGGGCAGAAACAAGTGGTGGAAGCAGAGAATAAGAAACAGAGGGTGTTAAACAGAGTGTGAGAAACAGATGGGCTGAAACAGATGATGAGAAACTGAGAAGCAGAAATGGAGGGGCAGAAATGAAGGGGCAGAAACAGAGGGACAGAAACTGAGGATGAGAACCATAGGGGCAGAACCAGTGGATGAGAATGAGAGGGGCAGAAACAGAGGATGAGAAACAGAAGATGTGAAACAGAGTGGGAGAAACAGAGGATGTGAAACAGAGTGTGAAAGAGAGAGGATGAGAAACAGAGGACAAGAAACAGAGAAGGAGAAAGAGAGACAGAAACAGAGGGTCAGAAACAGAGAATGAGAAACAAAGGATGGAAAGCAGAGTGGCAGAAAACGAGGTTCAGAAACAGAGGACAATAACCAGAGGGGTAGATACAGAGGGTCAGAAACAGAGAACTGGAAACAATGGAAGAGAAAGAGAATGTCTGAAACAGAGGGGCAGAAGCAGAGGGGCAAAAGCAGAGGATGAGAAACAGAGTGTCAGAAACTGGAAATGAGAAACAGTGGGGCAGAGAAAGAGGATGAGAAACAGAGCTTTAGAAATAGAGTGTGAGAAATGGAGGGATAAAAATGGAGTATGAAAAACAGAGAATGTGAAGCACAGGAGCAGAAATAATGAATGATGAATGGAGGATAAGAAACATAGCGGCAGAAACAAAAGATGAGAATCAGAGTTTGAGAAACAGAGAATGAGAAACAAGGGATGAGAAACAGGGGGTCTGAAAGAGATGGGCAGAAACTGAGGACCAGAAAAAGAGAATGAGAAACAAGGGGTTGGAAACAGAGGATGACAAACAGAGTGTGAGAATCAGAGGGGCAGAAAAAGAGATGCAGAAACAGAGAATGAGAAACAGATGGGCAGAAACAGAGGAAGCGAAACACAGGGGCAGAAACAGAGGATGAGAAAGAGAGGGGCAGAAACAAAGGATAAGATACAGAAGTGCAGAAACAGGTTGAGTAACTGAGCATGACAAACAGAAAGTGAGAAATGGAGGGACAGAAACAGAGGATGATAAACAGGGAATGAGAAACAAAGGAGCAGATACAGAGAATGAGAAAGAGGGCATGAGAATCGTACGGTCCAAAATAGATGGACAGAAAGTAAGGACCATAAACAAGGAATGAGAAACTGAGCAGTCGAAAGAGCGAGGAGAAACAGGGGGGCTGAAACAGAGGGGCAGAAGCAGAGGAGCAGAAACAGACAGGCAGAAATAGAGGATGAGAAACAAAGGGGCAGTAGCAGAAGCGCAACAACAGAGGATGAGAAACAAAGGGTCAGAAGCAGGGGATGATAAACAGGGGCAGAAACAGAGGGACAGAAACAGAGGATGAGAAACAGAGGATGCACGACAGCAGAGTAGAAAAAGAGAGGCAGAAAAAGAGGATGAGAAACAGAGCTTGAGAAATAGAGAGTGAGAAACAGAGAGACAGAAATGAAGAATGAAGAACAGAGAATGAGAAACAAAGGAGCATAAACAGAGAATGATAAACAGAGGATAAGAAATAGAGTGACAGAAACAAAGGTTGAGAATCAGGGTTTGAGAAACAGAGAATGAGAAACAAGGGATGAGAAACAGGGGTGCAGAACAAAGAATGAGAAACAGGGTGAGAAACAGATGGTCAGAAGCAGAGGATGAGAAACAAAGGGTCAGACACAGGGGATGAGGAATAGAGGGGCAAAGAAAGAGGATGACAAACAGAGCTTGAGAAATAGGAGCGAGAAATGGAGGGACAGAAATGGAGGATGAAGGATAGAGATTGAGAAACAGAAGAGCAGAAATAGTGAATGATAAACAGAGGATAAGAAACAGAGCAGCAGAAAGAAAGGATGAGAATCACAGTTTGAGAAACAGAGAATGAGAAACAAGGGATAAGAAACAGGGGGTCTGAGAGATGGGCAGCAGCTGAGGATCAGAAAAAGAGAAT
>NW_025965690.1:371932-373986 GCF_021869965.1 Rhincodon typus
CCCCTCTGTTTCTGCAACTGTGTTTCTGCAACTGTGTTTCTGCAACTGTATTTCTGCAACTGTGTTTCTTCACCTCTGTTTCAGCCCATCTGTTTCAGCTCCTCTGTTTCTCGTGCTCTGTTTCTTGTGCTGTTTCTCGCGCTCTGTTTCTCGCACTCTGGTTCTTGTGCTCTGTTTCTTGTGCTGTTTCTCGCGCTCTGTTTCTCGCGCTCTGTTTCTCGCGCTCTGTTTCTCGCACTCTGTTTCTTGCACTCTGTTTCTTGCTCTCTGTTTCTCGCACTCTGTTTCTCGCTCTCTGTTTCAGCCCCTCTGTTTCGGCCCCTCTGTTTCACGCACTCTGTTTCTCGCACACTGTTTCTCACACACTGTTTCTCGCCGTCTGTTTCTTGCTCTCTGTTTCTAGCACTCTGTTTCTGGAACTCTGTTTCTGCCACTCTGTTTCTGCAACTTTGTTCCTGCAACTCTGTTTTGCGCGCTCTGCTTCGCGCGCTCTGTCGCGCTCTGTTTCACGCACTCTGTTTCACGCACTGTGTTTCACGCACCCTGTTTCATGCGCCCTGTTTCTCGCACTCTGTTTCTCTCACTTTGTTTTAGCCCCTCTGTTTCAGCCCCTCTGTGTCTCACATTCTGTCTCGCACTCTGTGTCTCGCACCCTGTGTCTCGCACTCTGTTTCTCGCTCTCTGTTTCAGCCCCTCTATTTCCCGCACTCTGTTTCAGGCCCTCTGCTTCTCGCTCTCTGTTTCACCCCCTTTGCTTCATGCACTCTACTTCAGCCCCTCTGCTTCAGCCCCTCTGCTTCAGCCCCTCTGCTTCAGCCCCTCTGTTTCAGCCCCTCTGTTTCCGCCCCTCTGTTTCAGCTCCACTATTTCCCGCGCTCTGTTTCCGGCCCTCTGTTTCAGCTCCTCTGTTTCTCACTCTCTGTTTCTCGCTCTCTGTTTCACCCCCTCTGCTTCATGCACTCTACTTCAGCCCCTCTGCTTCGGCCCCTCTGCTTCAGCCCCTCTGCTTCTGCCCCTCTGTTTCAGCCCCTCTGTTTCTGCCCCTCAGTTTCAGCCCCTCTATTTCCCTCACTCTGTTTCAGGCCCTCTGTTTCAGCACCTCTGTTTCTCACTCTCTGTTTCTCGCTCTCTGTTTCATCCCTTCTGCTTCATGCACTCTGCTTCAGCCCCTCTGCTTCAGCCCCTCTGCTTCAGCCCCTCTGTTTTAGCCCCTCTGTTTCAACCCTTCTGTTTCAACCCTTCCGTTTCAACCCTTCTGTTTCAGCCCCTCTGTTTCAGCCCCTCTGTTTCAGCCCCTCTGTTTCAGTCCCTCTGTTTCAACCCTTCTGTTTCAGCCCCTCTTTTTCAGCCCCTCTGTTTTTCGCACTCTGTTTCTCGCTCTCTGTTTCACCCCCTTTGCTTCATGCACTCTAATTCAGCCCCTCTGCTTCGGCTCCTCTACTTCAGCCCCTCTGCTTCAGCCCCTCTGTTTCAGCCCCTCTGTTTCCGCCCCTCTGTTTCAGCCCCTCTATTTCCCACGCTCTGTTTCAGGCCCTCTGTTTCAGCTCCTCTGTTTCTCACTCTCTGTTTCTCGCTCTCTGTTTCACCCCCTCTGCTTCATGCACTCTACTTCAGCCCCTCTGCTTCGGCCCCTCTGCTTCAGCCCCTCTGCTTCTGCCCCTCTGTTTCAGCCCCTCTGTTTCTGCCCCTCTGTTTCAGCCCCTCTATTTCCCGCACTCTGTTTCAGGCCCTCTGTTTCAACCCTTCTGTTTCAGCCCCTCTTTTTCAGCCCCTCTGTTTTTCGCACTCTGTTTCTCGCACTCTGTTTCTCTCACTCTGTTTCTCACCCTCGGTTTCAGCCCCTCGGTTTCAGCCGCTCTGTTTCAGCCCCTCTGTTTCAGCATCTCTGTGTCAGCCCCTTTGTTACAACCCCTCTGTTTCTGGCACTCTGTTTCTGCCACTCTGTTTCTCGCACTGTGTTTCAGCCCCTTTGCTTCACACACTGTGTTTCAGCCCCTCTGTTTCAGTCCCTCTATTTCCCGCACTCTGTTTCAGACCCTCTGTTTCAGCCCCTC
>NW_025965690.1:374486-375080 GCF_021869965.1 Rhincodon typus
GAAACAGAGGGGCTGAAGCTGAGTCCGAGAAACAGAGTGCGAGAAACAGTGGGGCTGAAACAGAGAGCGAGAAACAGAATGCGAGAAACTGAGTGCGAGAAACAGAGTGCGCGAAATTGAAGGGATGAAACAGAGGGGCCAAAACAGAAGGGCTGAAACAGAGTGCGAGGAACAGAGGGGCTGAAACACCGGGGCGGAAACAGAGTGCGAGAAACAGAGTGCGAGAAACAGAGGGGCTGAAACAGAGTGCGGGAAACAGAATGCGAGAATCAGAGTGCGAGAAACTGAGTGCTAGAAACAGAGTGCGAGAAATTGAGAGGCTGAAACAGAGGGGCCGAAACAGGAGGGCTGAAACAGACTGTGAGAAACAGAGTGCAAGAAACAGAGTGCGAGAAACACTGTGCGAGAAACAGAGGGGCTGAATCAGAGTGCGAGAAACAAAGTGGGAGAAACAGAGGGACTGAATCAGAGAGCGAGAAACAGAGGGGCTGAAAGAGAGGGGCTGAACCAGATGGGCTGCAGCAGAGTGCGAGAAAGAGAGGGGCTCAAACAGGGTGCGATAAACAGAGGGGCTGAAAGAGAGGGGCTGAAACA
>NW_025965690.1:375580-376736 GCF_021869965.1 Rhincodon typus
TCTGTTTCTCAGACACTATTTCTCACACTCTGTTTCTTGCATTCTGTTTCAGCTCCTCTGTTTCTTGCACTTTGTTTCAGCCCGTCTGTTTCTCGCACTCTGTTTCTCGCACTCTATTTCTGACCCTCTCTCTCTCACAGTCTGTTTCCTGCACACTTTTTCAGCCCGTCTGTTTATCACACTCTGTTTCAGCCCCTCTGTTTCTCGAGCTCTGTTTCAGCCACTCTGTTTCTCACGCTCTGTTTCAACTCCTGTCTTTCTCACACTCTGTTTCTCACACTCTGTTTTAGCCCCTCTCTATCTCACGCACAATTTAAGCCCCTCTGTTTTTCACACTCTGTTTCTCGCACTCGGTTTCTGGCACTCTGTTTCTCGCACTCTGTTTCTCACACTCTGTTTCAGCCCCTCTGTTTCTCGCACACAATTTCAGCTCCTCGGTTTCTTGCACTCTGTTTCAGCTCCTCTATTTCTCACGCACAATTTCAGCCCGTCTGTTTTTCCCACTCTGTTTCTCGCACTCTGTTTCTCGCACACAATTTCAGCTCATTTGTTTCTCGCACTCTGTTTCAGCTCCTCTATTTCTCGCACTCTCTTTCTCGCACTCTGCTTCTCGCACTCTATTTCTGACCCCATCTGTTTCTCGCACTCTGTTCCTCGCACTCTATTTCTGACCCTCTCTCTCTCACAGTCTGTTTCCTGCACACTTTTTCAGCCCGTCTGTTTATCACACTCTGTTTCAGCCCCTCTGTTTCTTGCAATCTGTTTCAACTCCTCTGTTTCTCGCACTCTGATTCAGCTTCTGTTTCTCAGACACTATTTCTCACACTCTGTTTCTTGCACTCTGTTTCAGCTCCTCTGTTACTTGCACTCTGTTTCAGCCCGTCTGTTTCTCGCACTCTGATTCAGCTTCTGTTTCTCAGACACTATTTCTCACACTCTGTTTCTTGCACTCTGTTTCAGCTCCTCTGTTTCTTGCACTCTGTTTCAGCCCGTCTGTTTCTCGCACTCTGATTCAGCTTCTCTGTTTCTCGCACTCTGTTTCTCGGACACTATTTCTCACACTCTGTTTCTTGCACTCTGTTTCTCGCACACAATTTCAGCTCATCCGTTTCTCGCACTCAGTTTCAGCTCCTCTATTTCTCGCACTCTCTTTCTC
>NW_025965690.1:377236-377805 GCF_021869965.1 Rhincodon typus
GGCTGAAACAGAGTGTGAGTAACAGAGTGCGAGTAACAGAGTGCGAGAAATAGAGGGGTTGAAACAGAGTGCGAGATACAGAGTTCGAGAAACAGAGGGGCTGAAACAGAGTTCGAGAAACAGACGGGCTGAAAAAGTGTGCAGGAAACAGAGTGTGACAGAGAGAGGGTCAGAAATAGAGTGCGAGAAACAGAGGGCGAGGAACAGAATGTGAGAAACAGATGGGGTGAAAGAGAGTGCGAGAAGCAGAGCGCGAGAAAGAGAGTGCGAGAAATAGAGGAGCTGAAACAGAGTGCGAGAAACAGATGAGCTGAAATTGTGTGCGAGAAACCGAGTGCGAGAAACAGAGTGGGAAAAACAGACGGGCTGAAATTGTGTGCGAGATACAGAGAGGCTGAAACAGAGTGCGAGAAACAGAGGGGCTGAAACAGAGTGCAAGAAACAGAGGGGCTGAAACAGCATGCAACAAACCCAGGGGCTGAATCAGAGTGCGAGAAACAAAGGGGCTGAAACAGAATGTGAGTAACAGAGTGCGAGAAATAGAGGGGTTGAAACAGAGTGCGAGATAC
>NW_025965690.1:378305-378540 GCF_021869965.1 Rhincodon typus
GAGGGACTGAAACAGAGTGTGAGAAACAGAGGGGCTGAAACAGAGTGAAAGAAACAGAGTGTGAGAAATAGTGTCTGAGAAACAGAGTGCGAGAAACAAAGGGGCTGAAACAGAGTGCAAGAAACAGAGAGGCCGAAACAGCATGCAACAAACCCGGGGCTGAATCAGAGTGTGAGAAACAGAGGGGCTGAAACAGAGTGTGAGTAACAGAGTGCGAGTAACAGAGTGTGAGAAA
>NW_025965690.1:378640-379036 GCF_021869965.1 Rhincodon typus
ACAGAGTGTGAGAAATAGTGTCCGAGAAACAGAGAAGCTGAATCAGAGTGCGAGAAACAGAGGGGCTGAAACAGAGTGCAAGAAACAGAGGGGCTGAAACAGCATGCAACAAACCCGGGGCTGAATCAGAGTGCGAGAAACAAAGGGGCTGAAACAGAGTGTGAGTAACAGAGTGCGAGTAACAGAGTGCGAGAAATAGAGGGGTTGAAACAGAGTGCGAGATACAGAGTTCGAGAAACAGTGTGCGAGAAACAGAGGAGCTGAAACAGAGTGCGAGAAACAGACGGGCTGAAAAAGTGTGCAGGAAACAGACTGTGAGAGAGAGAGGGTCAGAAATAGAGTGCGAGAAACAGAATGTGAGAAATAGATGGGGTGAAACAGAGTGCGAGAAGCAGC
>NW_025965690.1:379536-380599 GCF_021869965.1 Rhincodon typus
CTCTGTTACTCACACTCTGTTTCAGCCCCTCTGTTTCTCACACTCTGATTCAGCCCCGGGTTTGTTGCATGCTGTTTCGGCCTCTCTGTTTCTTGCACTCTGTTTCAGCCCCTTTGTTTCTCGCACTCTGTTTCTCAGACACTATTTCTCACACTCTGTTTCTTGCACTCTGTTTCAGCCCCTCTGTTTCTCACACTCTGTTTCAGTCCCTCTGTTTCTCTCACTCTGTTTCTCCCGCTCTGTTTCTCGCATTCCGTTTATTAGACTCTGTTTCTCGCACTCAGTTCCTCGCCCTCTGTTTCTCACACTCTATTTCTCACACCCTGTTACAGCCCCTCTGTTTCTCACACTCTGTTTCAGCCCCTCTGTATCGCGCACACAATTTCAGGCCTTCTGTTTTTCCCACTCTGTTTCTCGCACTCGGTTTCTCGAACTGTGTATCTCGCACTCTGTTTCAACCCCTCTGTATCTCGCACACAATTTCAGTCCGTCTGTTTTTCCCACTCTGTTTCTTGCACTCTGTTTCTCGCACACAATTTCAGCTCATCTGTTTCTCGCACTCTGTTTCAGCTCCTCTATTTCTCGCACTCTCTTTCTTGCACTCTGCTTCTCGCACTCGGTTTCACCCCATCTGTTTCTCGCACTCTGTTCCTCGCCCTCTGTTTCTCGCACTCTATTTCTGACCTTCTCTCTCTCACAGTCTGTTTCCTGCACATTTTTTCAGCCCGTCTGTTTCTCACATTCTGTTTTAGCCCCTCTGTTTCGCTCACTCTGTTTCTCAAACTCTGTATCTCGCACTCTGTTTCAACCCCTCTATTTCTCGCACCTGTTACTCGCACTCTGTTACTCACACTCTGTTTCACCTCCTTTGTTTCTCGCACTCTGATTCAGCCCCTGGGTTTCTTGCATGCTGTTTCAGCCCCTCTGTTTCTCGCACTCTGATTCAACTTCTGTTTCTCGGACACTATTTCTCACACTCTGTTTCTTGCATTCTGTTTCAGCTCCTCTGTTTCTTGCACTCTGTTTCAGCCCCTCTGTTTCTCGCACTCTGATTCAGCTTCTC
>NW_025965690.1:381099-381532 GCF_021869965.1 Rhincodon typus
TTCTACCCCTCTATTTCTCGCACTCTGTTACTCACACTCTGTTTCAGCCCCTTTGTTTCTCGCACTCTGATTCAGCCCCTGGGTTTGTTGCATGCTGTTTCAGCCCCTCTGTTTCTTGCACTCTGTTTCAGCCCCTCTGTTTCTTGCACTCTGATTCAGCTTCTCTTTTTCTCGGACACTATTTCTCACACTCTGTTTCTTGCACTCTGTTTCAGCTCCTCTGTTTCTTGCACTCTCTTTCAGCCCCTCTGTTTCTTGCACTCTGATTCAGCTTCTCTGTTTCTCGCACTCTGTTTCTCAGACACTATTTCTCACACTCTGTTTCTTGCACTCTCTTTCAGCTCCTCTGTTTCTTGCACTCTGTTTCAACCCCTCCGTTTCTTGCACTCTGTTTCAGCCCCTCTGTTTCTCACACTCTGTTTCAGTCCCTCTG
>NW_025965690.1:381632-382151 GCF_021869965.1 Rhincodon typus
TTTCTTGCACTCTCTTTCAGCCCCTCTGTTTCTTGCACTCTGTTTCTCAGACACTATTTCTCACACTCTGTTTCTTGCACTCTCTTTCAGCTCCTCTGTTTCTTGCACTCTGTTTCAACCCCTCCGTTTCTTGCACTCTGTTTCAGCCCCTCTGTTTCTCACACTCTGTTTCAGTCCCTCTGTTTCTCGCACTCTGTTTCTCGCGCTCTGTTTCGCGCGTTCCATTTATCAGACTCCGTTTCTCGCACTCAGTTCCTCGCCCTCTGTTTCTCACACTCTATTTCTCACACTCTGTTACAGCCCCTCTGTTTCTCACACTCTGTTTCAGCCCCTCTGTATCTCGCACACAATTTCAGCCCGTCTGTTTTTCCCACTCTGTTTCTCGCACTCTGTTTCTCGCACACAATTTCAGCTCATCTGTTTCTCGCACTCTGTTTCTCGCACTCTGTTTCTCGCACTCTCTTTCTCGCACGCTGCTTCTCGCACTCTGTTTCACCCCATCTATTTCTCACATTCTGT
>NW_025965690.1:382651-383170 GCF_021869965.1 Rhincodon typus
TTCTCGGACACTATTTCTCACACTCTGTTTCTTGCATTCTGTTTCAGCCCCTCTGTTTCTCACACTCTGTTTCAGTCCCTCTGTTTCTCGCACTCTGTTTCTCGCGCTCTGTTTCTCGCATTCCTTTTATCAGACACTGTTTCTCGCACTCAGTTCCTCGCCCTCTGTTTCTCACACTCTATTTCTCACACTCTGTTACAGACCCTATGTTTCTCACACTCTGTTTCAGCCCCTCTATTTCTCGCACACAACTTCAGCTCATCTGTTTCTCGCACTCTGTTTCAGCTCCTCTATTTCTCGCACTCTCTTTCTCGCACTCTGTTTCAGCTCCTCTATTTCTCGCACTCTCTTTCTCGCACTCTCTTTCTCGCACTCTGCTTCTCGCACTCTGTTTCACCCCATCTGTTTCTCGTACTCTGTTCCTCGCACTCTATTTCTGACCCTCTCTCTCTCACAGTCTGTTTCCTGCGCATTTTTTCAGCGCATCTGGTTCTCGCACTCTTTTTCAGCCCCTCTGTT
>NW_025965690.1:383270-383566 GCF_021869965.1 Rhincodon typus
TTCTCGCACTCTGTTTCTCGCACACAATTTCAGCTCATCTGTTTCTCGCACTCTGTTTCAGCTCCTCTATTTCTCGCACTCTCTTTCTCGCACTCTGCTTCTCGCACTCTGTTTCACCCCATCTGTTTCTTGTACTCTGTTCCTCGCACTCTATTTCTGACCCTCTCTCTCTCACAGTCTGTTTCCTGCACATTTTTTCAGCGCATCTGTTTCTCGCACTCTGTTTCAGCCCCTCTGTTTCTCGCACTCTGTATCTTGCACTCTGTTTCAACCCCTCTGTTTCTCGCACTCTGTTT
>NW_025965690.1:384066-384638 GCF_021869965.1 Rhincodon typus
AAACAGAGTGCGAGAAACAGATGAGCTGAAATTGTGTGCGAGAAACAGAGTGCGAGAAACAGAGTGGGAAATACAGACGGGCTGAAATTGTGTGCGAGATACAGAGGGGTTGAAAGAGAGTGTGAGAAACAGAGGGGCTGAAATTGTGCGTGAGAAATAGAGGAGCTGAAACAGAGTGCAAGAAACAGAGGAGCTGAAATTGTGTGCAAGAAACAGAGGGGCTGAAACAGAGTTTGAGAAACAGAGTGAGAAACAGAGTGCCAGAACCAGAGTGCCAGAAACAGAGTGTGAAAAACAGAGGGGCTGAAATTGTGCGTGAGATAGAGAGGGGCTGAAACAGAGTGTGAGAAACACAGTGTGAGAAAGACAGGAGTTGAAACAGAGCGTGAGAAACAGAGTGGCTGAAACAGAGCTCGAGAAACAGAGGGGCTGAAACAGAGTGTGAGTAACAGAGTGCGAGTAACAGAGTGTGAGAAATAGAGGGGTTGAAACAGAGTGCGAGATACAGAGTTGGAGAAACAGAGTGCGAGAAACAGACGGGCTGAAAGAGAGTGCGAGAAACAGAGGGGCTG
>NW_025965690.1:385138-385743 GCF_021869965.1 Rhincodon typus
CTCGCACCCAGTTTCAGCCCCTCTGTTTCTCGCACTCTGTTTCTCGCACAATTTTTCTCGCTCTCTGTTTCTCGCACTCTTTTTCAGCCCTTCTGTTTCAACCCCTCCTTTTCAGCACCTCTGTTTCTTGCACTATGTTTCTGCCCCTCTGTTTCTGGCACTCTGATCCAGCCCCTCTGTTTCGGCCCATCTGTTTCTCGCACTCTGTTTCAGCCCCTCTGTTTCTCGCACTTTGTTTCAACCACTCTGTTTCTCGCATTCTGTTTCTCGCACCTCGTTTCAGCCCCTCTGTTTGTCCCCCTCCATTTCTCACATACTGTATCAGCTACTCTGTTTCTCACATTCTCTTTCAGCCCCTTCGTTTCTCGTTCTCGGTTTCAACCCTTCTGTTTCTTGGACTCTGTTTCAGCCCCTCATTTTCTCGCAATCTGTTTCAGCCCCTCTGTTTCTCGTACTCTGTTTCAGCCGATCTGCATCTCACAATCGGCATCTCACAGTCTGTTTCAGCCCCTCTGTTTCGGCCCCTCTGTTTCTCGTACTCTGTTTCTCGCACTCTGTTTCCGCCCCTCTGTTTCTCGCCCTCTGTTTCATCTGCTCTGTTTCTC
>NW_025965690.1:386243-386555 GCF_021869965.1 Rhincodon typus
CTCGCACTCTGTTTCTCACACTCTGTTTCAACCACTCTGTTTCTCGCACTCTTTTTCAGCCCCTCTGTTTCTCGCACTCTGTTTGTCTCACAATTTTTCTCGCACTCTGTTTCTCGCACACTGTTTCTCACACTCTGTTTCAACCACTCTGTTTCGTGCCCTCTGTTTCAACCCCTCTGTTTCTCACACTCTGTTTCTCGCACTCTGTTTCAGCTCCTCTGTTTCTCACCCTCTGTTTCAACCACTCTGTTTCTCGCATTCTGTTTCTCGCACTCTATTTCAACCCCTCTGTTTCTCGCACCCTGTTTCAGC
>NW_025965690.1:386655-387002 GCF_021869965.1 Rhincodon typus
TTCTGCCCATCTGATTCTCGTCCTCTGTTTCAACTACTCTGTTTCTCACATTCTGTTTCTCGCACTCTATTTCAACCCCTCTGTTTTTCACACTCTGTTTCAGCCCCTCTCTTTCTCGCCCGCTGTTTCAGCCCCTCTGTTTCTCGCACTCTGTTCCAACACCTCTGCTTCTCGCACACTGCTTCTGACACTCTTTTTCTTGTACTCTGTTTCAGCTCCTCTGTTTCTCGCCCTCTGTTTCAACCACTCTGTTTCTCGCATTCTGTTTCTCGCACTCTATTTCAACCCCTCTGTTTCTCTCACTCATTTTCAGCCCCTCTGTTTCAACCTCTCTGAATCAGCCCCTC
>NW_025965690.1:387102-387414 GCF_021869965.1 Rhincodon typus
CTCGCACTCTGTTTCTCACACTCTGTTTCAACCACTCTGTTTCTCGCACTCTTTTTCAGCCCCTCTGTTTCTCGCACTCTGTTTGTCTCACAATTTTTCTCGCACTCTGTTTCTCGCACACTGTTTCTCACACTCTGTTTCAACCACTCTGTTTCGTGCCCTCTGTTTCAACCCCTCTGTTTCTCACACTCTGTTTCTCGCACTCTGTTTCAGCTCCTCTGTTTCTCACCCTCTGTTTCAACCACTCTGTTTCTCGCATTCTGTTTCTCGCACTCTATTTCAACCCCTCTGTTTCTCGCACCCTGTTTCAGC
>NW_025965690.1:387914-388596 GCF_021869965.1 Rhincodon typus
CTCGCACTCTGTTTCGCGCAATCTGTTTCTCGCACTCTGTTTCAGACCCTCTGTTTCAGGCGCTCTGTTTCGCGCAATCTGTTTCTCGCACTCTGTTTCTCGCACTCTTTTTCTCGCACTCTGTTTCTCGCACTCTGTTTCAGCCCCTCTGTTTCTCGCAATCTGTTTCAGACACTCTATTTCTCGCTCTCTTTTTCCACCCATCTGTATTTAAGTCTCTGTTTCAGCCCCTCTATTTATCACACTCTGATTCTTGCGTTCTGTTTCTCAAACTCTGTTTCAGAACTGCTGTTTCTTGCACTCTGTTTCAGCTCCTCTGTTTCTCGCGCTCTGTTTCAGCCCATCTGTATTTCACACTCTGTTTCAGCCCCTCTATTTATTGCACTCGGTTTCAGCCCATCTATTTCTTGCTCTCTGTTTCTCGCAATCTGTTTCTCACACTCTGTTTCAGCCCCTCTTTTTCTTGCACTCTGTTTCAGCTCCTCTGTTTCTCGCACTCTGTTTCAGCCCATCTGTTTCTCGAACTCTTTTTCAGATCCTCCATTTCTCGCAGTCTTTTTCTCTCACTCTGTCTCTCAAACTCTGTTTCAGTCCCTCTGTTTCTCACACTCTGTTTCGCGCAATCTGTTTCTCGCACTCTGTTTCTCGCACTCTTTTTCAGCCCCTCTGTTTCTCGCGGTCT
>NW_025965690.1:389096-389958 GCF_021869965.1 Rhincodon typus
AGGCCCTCTGTTTCCATCCCTCTTTTTCTCGCACTCTGTTTCAGCTCCTCAAATTCAGCTGCCGTTTCTCACACTCAGTTTTAGCCACTCAGTTTCAGCTCCTCTGTTTCTTGCACTCTTTATCAGCACCTCTGTTTCTCGCACTTTGTTTTAGCCCATGTTTCTCGCACTCAGTTTCAGACCCTCTGTTTAGGCCCCTCTGTTTCTCGCACTCTGTATCAGTCCTTCTGTTTGACCACCTCTGTTTCTCGCACTCTGTTTCAGTCCTTCTGTTCGAGCCCCTCTGTTTCTTGCACTCTGTTTCAGCGCCTCTGTTTCAGAGACTCTTTTCCTCGCCCTCTGTTTCACCCCCTCTGATTCTCGCACTCTGTTTCAACCCCAATATTTCATCCCCTCTGTTTCAGAGCCGCCGTTTCTCCCACTTTGTTTCAGCCTCTCTGTTTCAGCCCCTCTGGTTCGCGCACTCTGTTTCAGCCCCACTATTTCAGCCCTTCTGTTTCAGAGCCTCTGTTTCTCGCACTGTTTCAGCCCCTCTGTTTGAGCCCCTCTGTTTCTCGCACTCTGTTTCAGCCCCTCTGTTTCTCACACTCTGTTTCAGCCCCTCTGTTTCCAGCACTCTGTTTCAGCCCCTCTGTTTCTCGCACTCTGTTTCAGCCCCTCTCTTTCATCCCCTCTGTTTCTATCACACCGTTTCAGCACCTCTTTTTCAGCCCCTCTGTTTCAGCCCCTCCGTTTCTTGCACTCTTTTTCAGCACCTCTGCGTCTCGCACTCTGTTTCGGCCCCTCGGTTTCAGCCCCTCTGTTTCTCGCACTCTGTTTCAGCACCTCTGTTTCTCTCACTCTGTTTCAGCCCCTCTGTTTC
>NW_025965690.1:390058-390781 GCF_021869965.1 Rhincodon typus
AGCCCCTCTGTTTCTTGCACTCTGTTTCAGCGCCTCTGTTTCAGAGACTCTTTTCCTCGCCCTCTGTTTCACCCCCTCTGATTCTCGCACTCTGTTTCAACCCCAATATTTCATCCCCTCTGTTTCAGAGCCGCCGTTTCTCCCACTTTGTTTCAGCCTCTCTGTTTCAGCCCCTCTGGTTCGCGCACTCTGTTTCAGCCCCACTATTTCAGCCCTTCTGTTTCAGAGCCTCTGTTTCTCGCACTGTTTCAGCCCCTCTGTTTGAGCCCCTCGGTTTCTCGCACTCTGTTTCAGCCCCTCTGTTTCTCGCACTCTGTTTCAGCCCCTCTGTTTCCAGCACTCTGTTTCAGCCCCTCTGTTTCTCGCACTCTGTTTCAGCCCCTCTCTTTCATCCCCTCTGTTTCTATCACACCGTTTCAGCACCTCTTTTTCAGCCCCTCTGTTTCAGCCCCTCCGTTTCTTGCACTCTTTTTCAGCACCTCTGCGTCTCGCACTCTGTTTCAGCCCCTCGGTTTCAGCCCCTCTGTTTCTCGCACTCTGTTTCAGCACCTCTGTTTCTCGCACTCTGTTTCAGCACCTCTGTTTCTCTCACTCTGTGTCAGCCCCTCTTTATCAACCCCCCTGTTTCTCGCACTCTGTTTCAGCCCCTCTATTTCTCACACTGTGTTTCAGCCCATCTCTTTCATCCCCTCTGTTTCTAGCACACTGTTTGAGCCCCTCTTT
>NW_025965690.1:391281-392060 GCF_021869965.1 Rhincodon typus
AGAGGGTCTGAAACAGAGTGCGAGAAACAGAGGGGCTGAAACAGAGTGTGAGAAACAGAGTGCGAGAAAAAGAGTGCGAGAAACAGATGGGCCAAAACAGAGTGCGAGAAACAGAGTGCGAGAAACAGATTGCGTGAAACAGAGTGTGAGAAACAGAGGGACTGAAACAGAGAGCGAGAAACAGAGTGCGAGAAACAGAGCATCTGAAACACAAGGTGAGAAACAGAGGGTCTGAAACAGAGTGCGAGAAAGAGAGTGTGAGAAACAGAGTGCAAGAAAGAGAGTGTCTGAAACAGAGTGTGAAAAACAGAGGTGTTGAAATTGTGTGCAAGAAACAGAAGGGCTGAAACAGAGTGCGAGAAAAAGAGTCCGAGAAATAGAGGGTCTGAAACAGAGTGTGAGAAACAGAGTGTGAGAAACAGAGTGCGCGAAAGAGAGTGTCTGAAACAGAGTGTGAAAAACAGAGGTGTTGAAATTGTGTGCAAGAAACAGAAGGACTGAAACAGAGTGTGAGAAACAGAGTGCGAGAAAAAGAGTGCGATAAATAGAGTTGCTGAAACAGAGTTCGAGAAACAGAGAGCGTGAAATAGAGGGGGAGAAACAGAGTGCGTGAAAAAGAGAGCGAGAAACAGATGGGCTGAAGCAGAGTGCGAGAAACAGAGTGTGAGAAACAGATTGCGCTAAATAGAGTGTGAGAAACAGAGGCTCTGAAACAGAGTGCGAGAAACAGAGGGGGCTGAAACAGAGTGCGAGAAAGAGAGGGGCTGAAACAGAGTGCG
>NW_025965690.1:392160-394334 GCF_021869965.1 Rhincodon typus
AAACAGAGTGCGTGAAAAAGAGAGCGAGAAACAGATGGGCTGAAACAAAGTGCGTGAAACAGAGTCTGAGAAACAGAGGGGCTGAAAAAGAGTGCGAGAAACAAAGGGTCTGAAACTGAGTGGGAGAAACAGAGTGCGAGAAAATGAGTGCGAGAAATAGACGGTCTGAAACAGAGTGCGAGAAACAGAGTGCAAGAAGCAGAGGGACTGAAACAGAGCACCAAAAACAGAGGTGATGAAATTAAGAGCGCGAAACAGAGGGGCTGAAACAGAGTGTGAGAAACAGAACGCAAGAATCATAGTGCGATAAATAGAGGGGCTGAAACAGAGTGCAAGTAACAGATTCTGAGAAAGAGAGGGTCTGAAACAGAGTGCGAGAAACAGATTGTGAGAAAGAGAGCGTCTGAAACAGTGCGAAAAACAGAGGGGCTGAAACTGAGTGCGAAAAACAGAGGGGCTTAAACAACGTGTGAGAAACAGAGTGCGAGAAAAAGACTGCGCGAAATAGAGGGGCTGAAACAGAGTGTGAGAAACAGATCACGAGAAACAGAAGGGGATGAAACAGAATGCGAGAAACAGAACGCAAGAATCATAGTGCGATAAATAGAGTGGCTGAAACAGAGTGCAAGAAATAGAGGGTCTGAAACAGAGGGTGAGAAACAAAGGTTCTGAAACAGAGTGTGAGAAACAGAACGCAAGAATCATAGTGCGATAAATAGAGGGGCTGAAACAGAGTGCAAGAAACAGAGGGTCTGAAACAGAGGGTGAGAAACAGAGGGACTGAAACAGAGTTTGAGAAACAGTGCGAGATAAAGAGTGCGAGAAATGGAGGATCTGAAAAAGAGTTCGAGCAACAGATGGTCTGAAACAGAGTGCAAGAAACAGAGGAGCTGAAACAGAGTGCAAGAAACAGAGGGGCTGAAACAGAGTGCGATAAACAGAGGGGCTGAAAAAGAGTGCTAGAAACAGCGGTCCAGAAACAGAGTGTGAGAAACAGAACGCAAGAATCAGAGGGGCAGAAACAGAGTCTGAGAAACAGAGGGGCTGAAACAGAGTTTGCGAAACAGGGTGCAAGAAACAGAGGTGCTGAAATAGAGCACGAGAAAAGGAGGGGCTGAAACAGAGTGCGAGAAACAAAGGGTCTGAAACTGAGTGGGAGAAACAGAGTGCGAGAAAATGAGTGCGAGAAATAGATGGTCTGAAACAGAGTGCGAGAAACAGAGTGCGAGACACAGCGGGGCTGAAACAAAGTGCGAGAAACAGAGTGGCTGAAACTGAATACGAGAAACAGGTTGCGAGAAACAGAGTTCAAGAAAAAGAGGGGCTGAAACAGAATGCGAGAAACAAAGACCGAAAAACAGAGTGTGAGGAAGAGAGTGTCTGAAACAGAAAGAGAAAAACTGAGGGCCTGAAATAATGCGCGCGAAACAGAGGGGCTGAAACTGAGTGAGAGAAACAGAGGGGCTGAAACCGAGTGCGAGAAACAGAGGTGGTGAAACACAATGTGAGAAACAGAGTGCGAGAAACAGAGGGACTGAAACAGAGCACCAAAAACAGAGGTGCTGAAATTATGCGTGCGAAACAGAGGGGCTGAAACAGAGTGAGAGAAACAGAGGTGCTGAAACAGAGTGTGAGAAACAGAACGCAAGAATCATAGTGCGATAAATAGAGGGGCTGAGACAGAGTGCAAGAAACAGAGGGTCTGAAACAGAGCTCGTGAAATAGAGGGGTTGAAACAGAGTGTGAGAAACAGAGTAGCTGAAACAGATTGCGAGAAACAGAGGGGCAGAGACAGAGTCTGAGAAACAGAGGGGCTGAAACAGAGTGTGTGAAACAGAGGTGCGGAAACAGAGTGCGAGAAACAGTGGATGTGAACCAGAATGTGAGAAACAGAGGAGCTGAAACAGAGTGCGAGAAATAGAGGGGCTGAAACACAGTGCGAGAAACAGAGTGTGAGAAAGAGAGGGTCTGAAACAGTGCGAAAAACAGAGGGGCTGAAATTGAGTGCGAGAAACAGAGAGGCTGAAACAGAGTTTGAGAAACAGAGTGTGAGATAAAGAGTGCGAGAAATGGAGGATCTGAAAAAGAGTTCGAGAAACAGATCGGCTGAAACAGAGTGCAAGAAACAGAGGGTCTGAAACAGAGTGCGAGAAACAGAGGGGCTGAAACAGAGT
>NW_025965690.1:394834-394966 GCF_021869965.1 Rhincodon typus
GCCCCTCTGTTTTTCGCACTCAGTTTCAGCCCCTCTGTTTTTCGCACTGTTTCAGACGCTCTCTTTCTCACAATCTGTTTCTCGTACTCTGTTTCAGACCCTCTCTTTCTCAGAGTCTGTTTCTTGCACTCT
>NW_025965690.1:395066-395937 GCF_021869965.1 Rhincodon typus
CTCTTTATCTCGCACTGTTTCTCAAACTCTGTTTCAGTCCCTCTGTTTCTCACCCTCTGTTTCAGACCCTCTGTTTCTTGCACTCTGTTTCAGCCCCTCTATTTATCGCACTATGATTCTTGCGTTCTGTTTCTCACACTCTGTTTCAGCACCTTTGTTTCTCACCCTCTGTTTCAGACCCTCTATTTCTTGCACTCTGTTTCAGCCACTCTATTTATCGCACTATGATTCTTGCGTTCTGTTTCTAGCATTCTGTTTCATCCCCTTCTGTTTCTCGTGATCTGTTTCTCACACTCTGTTTCAGCCCTTCTATTCCTCGCAGTCTTTTTCTCGCACTCTGTTTCTCACACTTTGTTTAAGCCCCTCTGTTTTTCGCACTCAGTTTCAGCCCCTCTGTTTTTCGCACTGTTTCAGACGCTCTCTATCTCACAATCTGTTTCTCGCACTCTGTTTCAGACCCTCTCTTTCTCAGAGTCTATTTCTTGCACTCTGTTTCAGCCCCTCTATTTATCGCGCTATGATTCTTGCGTTCTGTTTCTCACACTCTGTTTCAGCCCCTCTGTTTCGCGCTCTTAATTTCAGCACCTCTGTTTTTGGTGCTCTGTTTCAGTCCCTCTGCTTCTTGCACTCTGTTTCTCGCACTCTGTTTCAGACCGTCTATTTCTCGCACTCATTTTCTCGCACTCTGTTTCTCCCACTCAGTTTCAGACCCTTTGTTTCTCGCACTCTTTTTCAGCCCCTCTGTTTCTTGCTCCCTGTTTCTCAAACTCTGTTTCAGTCCCTCTGTTTCTCAGACTCTGTTTCACGCACTTTGTTTCAGCCCATCTGTTTCTCGCACTCTGTTTCAGACCCCCTCTTTCTCGCACTCTGT
>NW_025965690.1:396437-396834 GCF_021869965.1 Rhincodon typus
AAACAGAGTGTGTGAAACAGAGTGCGAGAAAAAGAGTGTGAGAAACAGAGTGGCTGAAACAGAGGGCGAGAAACAGAGGGGATGAAAAAGGGTGCGAGAAACAGAGTACGAGAAACAGAGTGAGAGAAACAGAGTGCGAGAAACCGAGGGGCTGAAACAGAGTGCGAGAAACAGAGTGCTAGAACAGAGTGCGAGAAACAGAGTGTGTGAAACAGAGTGCGAGAAACAGAGTATGAGAAAAAGAGGGGCTGAAAAAAAGTGTGAGGAACAGAGGGGCTGAAACAGAATGCCTGAAACAGAGGGGCTGAAACAGAGTGCGAGAAACAGAGTGCGAGATACAGAGTGCGAGAAACAGAGGTGCTGAATCAGAATGCCTGAAACAGAGGGGCTGAAACAG
>NW_025965690.1:396934-397612 GCF_021869965.1 Rhincodon typus
GAAACAAGAGTACGCGGAACAGAGGGTCTGATACAGAGTGCGAGAAACAGAGGAGCTGAAACAGAGTGCGAGGAAGAGAGTGCGAGAAGCAGAGTGGCTGAAACAGAGTGCGAGAAACAGAGTGTGAGAAACACAGCGCGCGAAACAGAGTGCAAGAAACAGAGGGGGAGAACAGAGTGCGAGAAACAGAGTGTGAGAAACAGAGTGGCTGAAACAGAGGGCGAGAAACAGAGGGGCTGAAAAAGAGTGCGAGAAACAGAGTGCGAGAAACAGAGTGTGACAAACAGAGTGTGTGAAACAGAGTGCGAGAAAAAGAGTGTGAGAAACAGAGTGGCTGAAACAGAGGGCGAGAAACAGAGGGGATGAAAAAGGGTGCGAGAAACAGAGTACGAGAAACAGAGTGAGAGAAACAGAGTGCGAGAAACCGAGGGGCTGAAACAGAGTGCGAGAAACAGAGTGCTAGAACAGAGTGCGAGAAACAGAGTGTGTGAAACAGAGTGCGAGAAACAGAGTATGAGAAAAAGAGGGGCTGAAAAAAAGTGTGAGGAACAGAGGGGCTGAAACAGAATGCCTGAAACAGAGGGGCTGAAACAGAGTGCGAGAAACAGAGTGCGAGATACAGAGTGCGAGAAACAGAGGTGCTGAATCAGAATGCCTGAAACAGAGGGGCTGAAACAG
>NW_025965690.1:398112-398652 GCF_021869965.1 Rhincodon typus
TTCGGACTCTGTTTCTCGCACTCTATTTCTCGCACACTGTTTCTCGCTCACTGTTTCAGCCCCTCTGTTTCTCGCACTTTGTTTTGCGCACTCTGTTTCTTGCACACTGTTTCAGCCCCTATGTTTCTCGCACTCTGTTTCAGCCCCTCTGTTTCTCCCCTTCTGTTTCACACACTCTGTTTCTTGCACACTGTTTCAACCCCTGTGTAACTCGCACCCTGTTTTTCGGACTCTGTTTCTTGCGGTCTATTGCTCGCACTCTGTTTCTCGCACTCTTTTTCAGCCCCTCTGTTTCTCGCACTCTGTTTCTCCCACTCTGTTTCTCGCACTCTATTTCAGCCCCTCTGTTTCGCGCGCTCTTTTTTTTCAGTCTGTTTCTTGCAGTCTATTGCTCACACTCTGTTTGTCACTCTCTGTTTCAGCCCCTCTGTTTCGCGCACTCTGTCTCTCGCGCACTGCTTCAGCTGCTTTGATTCACGCACTCTGTTTCAGCCCCTCTGTTTGAACACCTCTGTTTCCTGCACTCTGTTTCAGCCCCTC
>NW_025965690.1:399152-399957 GCF_021869965.1 Rhincodon typus
CTCACACTTTGTTTCAGCCCTGCTGTTTCACCCCTCTCTCTCAACTCCTCTGTTTCACGCACTCTATTTCTCTCACGCTGTTTCTCACACTCGATTTCAACCCCCGTTCCAGCCCCTCTGTTTTTTGCACCCTGCTTCACGCATTCTGTTTCAGCCCCTCAGTTTCAGCCCCTCTGTTTCAGCCTCTCTGTTTCAGCCCCTCGGTTTCTCGAACTCTATTTCTCGCACTCTGTTTCTCGCACTCTATTTCTCGCCCTCTCTTTCTTGCACATGATTTCTCACACTCTGTTTCATCCCCTCTGTTTCATCCCCTCTGTTTCAGCCCCTCTGTTTCAGTACCTTTGTTCCTCTCACACTGTTTCTCGCACTCTGTTTCTCGCACTCTGTTTATCGCACTTTGTTTCTCACACTCAGTTTCTCACAGTCCGTTTCTCGCAGTCTGTTTCAGCCCCTCTCTTTCAGCCCCTCTCTTTCAGCCACTCTCTCTCAGCTCCTCTGTTTATCGCACTCGATTTCTCGCACGCTGTTTCTCACACTCTGTTTCAACCCCTCTGTTTCAGCCCCTCTGTTTCTCGCACCCTTCTTCTCGCACTCTGCTTCAGCCCCTAAGTTTCAGCCCCTCTGTTTCAGCCCCTCTGTTTCTCGCACTCTGTTTCAGCCCCTCTGTTCCTCGCACTATGTTTCTCGAGCTCTGTTTCTCGCACTGTGTTTCTCACACTCTGTTTCTCGCACTCTATTTCAGCCCCTCTGTTTCAGCCCCTCTGTTTCTCGCACTCTGTTTCTCGCACTCTGTTGCAGCCCCTCT
>NW_025965690.1:400057-400585 GCF_021869965.1 Rhincodon typus
TCGCACTATGTTTCTCGAGCTCTGTTTCTCGCACTGTGTTTCTCACACTCTGTTTCTCGCACTCTATTTCAGCCCCTCTGTTTCAGTCCCTCTGTTTCCGTCACTCTGTTTCACCCTGTCTGTTTCAGCCCCTCTGTTTCTCGCACTCTGTTTCTCGCACTCTGTTGCAGCCCCTCTGTTTCTCGCACTCTGTTTCACACACTCTGTTTCTCGCACTCTGTTTCTCGCACTCTGTTTCTCACACTCTGTTTCAGCCCCTCTGTTTCCCGCACTCTGTTTCTCGCACTCTGTTTCACACACTCTGTTTCAGCCCCTCTGTTTCTTGCACTCTGTTTCTCACACTCTGTTGCAGCCCCTCTGTTTCTTGCACTCAGTTTCAGACCTTGTATTTCAGCCCCTCTGTTTCTCGCACTCTGTTTCTCGCACTTTGTTTCAGCCCCTGTGTTTCCCGCACTCTGTTTCTCGAACTCTGTTGCAGCCCCTCTGTTTCTTGCACTCAGTTTCAGACCCTGTAATTCAGCCCCTCTG
>NW_025965690.1:401085-401603 GCF_021869965.1 Rhincodon typus
ACAGATTGTGAGAAACAGAGTGCGAGAAACAGAGGGGCTGAAACAGAGGGGCTGCAAAAGAGTGGGAGAAACAGAGTGCGAGAAACAGTGTGCGAGAAACTGAGTACGAGAAACAGAGGGGCTGAAACAGACAGGCTGAAACAGACAGGCTGAAACAGAGTGACGGAAACAGAGGATCGGAAACAGAGTGCGAGAAACAGTGTGCAAGAAACACAGTGCGAGGAACACAGGGGTTGAAACAGAGTGCGAGAAAGAGAGGGGCTGAAACAGAGTGTGAGAAACGGAGTGCGAGAAAGAGAGGGGCTGAAACAGAGTGTGTGGAACAGAGTGTGAGAAACAGACAGCGAGAAACACAGTACAATAAACAGAGTGCGAGAAACAGAGGGGCTGAATTACAGGGTCTGAAACTGAGTGCAAGAAACAGAGGGGCTGCAACAGAGTGCGAGAAACAGAGTGCGAGAAACAGAGGTTCTGAAACAGTGTGCGAGAAAGAGAGGGGCTAAAACAGAGTGTGAGAA
>NW_025965690.1:402103-403127 GCF_021869965.1 Rhincodon typus
CAGAGGGCGTGAAACAGAGTGTGAGAAACAGAGCGCGAGAAACAGAGTGCGGGAAACAGAGGGTCTGAAACAGAGCTCGAGAAACAAAGGTTCTGAAACAGAGTGTGAGAAACAGAGGGGCTGAAACAGACGGGCTAAAACAGAGTGACGGCAACAGAGGGACTGAAACAGAGTGCGAGAAACAGAGTGCAAGAAACATAGTGCGAGAAACAGAGTGGCTGAAACAGAGTGCGCGAAACAGAGTGTGAGAAACCAAGTGCGAGAAACAAAGTGCGATAAACAGAGTGCGAGAAACAGAGGGGCTGAAACAGACAGGCTGAAACAGACAGGCTGATACAGAGTGACGGAAACAGAGGATCTGAAACAGAGTGCGAGAAACAGTGTGCAAGAAACACAGTGCGGGGAACACAGGGGTTGAAACAGAGTGCGAGAAACAGAGGGGCTGGGACAGTGCGCGAGAAAGAGAGGGGCTGAAACAGAGTGTGTGAAACAGAGTGTGAGAAACAGACAGCGAGAAACACAGTGCAATAAACAGAGTGCGAGAAACAGAGGGGCTGAATTACAGGGTCTGAAACTGAGTGTGAGAAATGGAGTGCGAGAAACAGAGGGGCTGGGACAGTGTGCGAGAAAGAGAGGGGCTGAAACAGTGTGTGGAACAGAGTGTGAGAAACAGAAAGCGAGAAACACAGTGCAATAAACAGAGTGCGAGAAACAGAGGGGCTGAATTACAGGGTCTGAAACTGAGTGCAAGAAACAGAGGGGCTGCAACAGTGTGCGAGAAAGAGAGGGGCTAAAACAGAGTGTGTGAAACAGAGTGTGAGAAACAGAGTGCGAGAAACACAGTGCGGGAAACATAGGTCCTGAAACAGAGCGCGAGAAACAAAGGTTCTGAAACAGAGTGTGAGAAACAGAGGGTATGAAACAGAGTGCGAGAAACAGAGTGCGAGAAACAGAGTGCGAGAAACAGAGAGCGAGAAACAGAGGGGCTGAAACAGACGGGCTGAAACAGAGTGATGGAAACAGA
>NW_025965690.1:403627-404104 GCF_021869965.1 Rhincodon typus
CTCGGTTTCAGTCCCTCTGTTTCTCGCACTCTGTTTCACGCAATCTGTTTCAGTCCCTCTGATTCTCACACTCTGTTTCGCGCAATCTGTTCCTCGCACTCTGTTTCAGACCCTCTGTTTCTCACCCTCTGTTTCAGACCCTCTGTTTCTCACCCTCTGTTTCAGACGCTCCGTTTCTCGCACTCTGTTTCAGCCCCTCTGTTTCTCGCACTCTGTTTCTGTCCCTCAGTTCCTCACGCTCTGTTTCAGTCCCTCTGTTTCACACCCTCTGCTTCAGTCCCTCTGTTTCTCACCCTCTGTTTCAGACCCTCTATTTCTCGCACTCTGTTTCTCTCACTCTGTTTCTCGAACTCTGTTTCAGCCCCTCTATTTCTCGCACTTTTTTTCTCGCACTCTGTTTCTCACACTCTGTTTCAGCCTTTCTGTTTCTTGCACACAATTTCAGCACCTCTGTTTTTTGCACTCTGTTTCAGATGC
>NW_025965690.1:404204-404537 GCF_021869965.1 Rhincodon typus
CTCGGTTTCAGTCCCTCTGTTTCTCGCACTCTGTTTCACGCAATCTGTTTCAGTCCCTCTGATTCTCACACTCTGTTTCGCGCAATCTGTTCCTCGCACTCTGTTTCAGACCCTCTGTTTCTCACCCTCTGTTTCAGACCCTCTGTTTCTCACCCTCTGTTTCAGACGCTCCGTTTCTCGCACTCTGTTTCAGCCCCTCTGTTTCTCGCACTCTGTTTCTGTCCCTCAGTTCCTCACGCTCTGTTTCAGTCCCTCTGTTTCACACCCTCTGCTTCAGTCCCTCTGTTTCTCACCCTCTGTTTCAGACCCTCTATTTCTCGCACTCTGTTTCTC
>NW_025965690.1:405037-405489 GCF_021869965.1 Rhincodon typus
TCTATTTCTCGCACTCATTTTCTCGCTCTCTGTTCCTCCCACTCAGTTTCAGACCCTTTGTTTCTCGCACTCTGTTTCAGCCCCTGTTTTTCTTGTGCCCTTTTTCAGCTCCTCTGTTTCTTGCACCCTGTTTCTCAAACTCTGTTTCAGCCCCTCTCATTCTTGCATTCTGTTTCTCAAACTATGTTTCTTGAACTCTGTTTCAGCCCCTCTATTTCTCGCACTTGGTTTCAGCCCCTTCTGTTTCTTGCAATCTGTTTCTCCCAGTCTGTTTAAGCCCCTCTATTCCTTGCAGTCTTTTTCTCGCACTCTGTTTCTCACACTCTGTTTAAGCCCCACTATTTCTTGCTCTCTGTTTCTCGCGATCTGTTTCTCACTCTCTGTTTCAGCCCCTCTATTCCTCGCAGTCTTTTTCTCGCACTCTGTTTCTCCCACTCAGTTTCAGCCCCTCT
>NW_025965690.1:405589-405940 GCF_021869965.1 Rhincodon typus
TCAGCCCCTCTATTTCTCAGGCTCTGTTTCTGCCCCTCTCATTCTTGTGTTCTGTTTCTCAAACTATGTTTCTTGAACTCTGTTTCAGCCACTCTGTTTCTCGCACTCTGTTTCAGCTGCTCTGTTTCTCGCGCTCTGTTTCAGCACATCTGTATTTCACACTCTGTTTCAGCCCCTCTATTTATCGCACACTGATTCTTGCGTTCTGTTTCTCACACTCTGTTTCAGAACCATTGTTTCTAGTCCTCTGTTTCAGCCCATCTGTTTCTCGCACTCTTTTTCAGACCCTCCATTTCTCGCACTCTTTTTCTCTCACTCTGTTTCTCAAACTCTGTTTCAGCCCCTCTGTTT
>NW_025965690.1:406508-407737 GCF_021869965.1 Rhincodon typus
TTCTTGCACACAATTTCAGCACCTCTGTTTTTTGCACTCTGTTTCAGATGCTCTGTTTCTCGCACTCGGTTTCTCGCACTCTGTTTCAGCCCCTCTGCTTCTCGCACTCTGTTTCAGTCCCTCTGTTCCTCACGCTCTGTTTCACGCACTCTGTTTCTCACACTCTGTTTCTCACCCTCTGTTTCAGCCCCTCTGCTTTTTCGCACTCTGTTTCAGCCCCACTGTTTCTCGCACTCTGTATCACACCCTCAGCTTCTCGCACTCTGTTTCTCGCATTCTGTTTCACCCCCTCGGTTTCTCACACTCTATTTCACACCCTCTGTTTGTCACACTCTGTTTCAGACCCTCTGTTTCACACAAACTGTGTCAGCCCCTCTGTTTCAAAGACTCTGTTTCAGCTCCTCTGTTTCGCGCAATCTGTTTGTCGCACTCTGTTTCTCACACTCTGTTTCAGTCCTTCTGTTTCCTGCACACAATTACAACACCTCTGTTTTTCACACTCCTGTCTCAGACACTCTCTTTCTCGCACTCTTTTTCTCGCACTCTGTTTCTCACACTCTGTTTCAGCCCTTCTGTTTCTTACCCTCTGTTTCAGACCCTCTATTTCTCGCTCTCTGTTTCTCAAACTCTGTTTCAGCCCCTCTATTTGTCGCACGCTTTTTCTCGCTCTCTGTATCTCACACTCTGTTTCAGCCCTTCTGTTTCTTGCACACAATTTCAACATCTCTGTTTTTGACACTCTGTTTCAGACACTCTCTTTCTCGCACTCTGTTTCTCTCACTCTGTTTCTCACACTCTGTTTCAGCCCCTCTATTGCTCGCACTCTTTTTCTCGCACTCTGTTTCTCACACTCTGTTTCAGGCCTTCTGTTTCTTGCACACAATTTCAACACCTTTGTTTTTTGCACTCTGTTTCAGATGCTCTGTTTCTCGCACTCTGTTTCTCGCACTCTGTTTCAGCCCATCTGTTTCTCACTCTCTGTTTTAGCCCTTCTGTTTCTTGCACACTATTTCAGCACCTCTGTTATTTGCTCTCTGTTTCAGTCCCTCTGTTTCTCGCACTCTGTTTCTCACGTTCTGTTTCTCGCACTCTGTTTCAGCCCCTCTACTTTTTCGCACTCTGTTTCAGCCCCTCTGTTGCTCGCACTCTGTATCACACCCTCAGCTTCTCGCACTCTGTTTCGCGCATTCTGTTTCACCCCGTCGGTTTCTCACACTCTGGTTCACACC
>NW_025965690.1:408237-408514 GCF_021869965.1 Rhincodon typus
CAGAGGTGTTAAAACAGAGTGCGAGAAACAGAGTGCGAGAAACAGAGTGGCTGAAAGAGAGTGTGAAAAACACAGGGGCTGAAATTGTGCTCAAGAAACAGAGGGGCTGAAAAAGAGCGTGAGAAAAAGAGTGGCTGAAACAGAGTGCGAGAAACAAAGGGTCTGAAACTGAGTGGGAGAAACAGATTGCGAGAAACAGAGAGTGAGAAAAAGAGGGGCTGAAACAGAGTGCGAGAAACAAAGGGTCTGAAAAGAGTGTGAGAAACAGAGTGCGAGA
>NW_025965690.1:408614-408930 GCF_021869965.1 Rhincodon typus
AGAGTGGCTGAAACAGAGTGCGAGAAACAAAGGGTCTGAAACTGAGTGGGAGAAACAGAGTGTGAGAAAAAGAGGGGCTGAAACAGAGAGCGAGAATTAGAGGGTCTGAAACAGAGGGTGATAAACAGAGGGTGTGAACCAGAGTGTGAAAATCCGAGGGGGTGAAACAGAATGCGAGAAACAGAGTACGGGAAGCTGAGGGTGTGATACAGAGTGCGAGAAACAGAGGGGCTGAAATAGAGTGTGAAAAACAGAGGGGCTGAAACAGAGTGCGAAAAAGCAGAGGCTCTGAAACAGAGTGTGAGAAACAGAGTGC
>NW_025965690.1:409430-409985 GCF_021869965.1 Rhincodon typus
GGGCTGAAACAGAGTGCGACAAACAGATTGCACCAAACAGAGGGGCTGAAACAGAGTGCGAAAGACAGAGGAGCTGAAAATGTGCGCGAGAAACAGAGGAGCTGAAACAGAGTCTGAGAAACAGAGGGGCTGAAACAATGTGTGTGAAACAGAGGGTCTGAAACAGAGTGTGACAAACAGAGGGTGTGAACCAGAGTGCGAGAAAAAGAGGGGCTGAAACAGAACGCGAGAAACAGAGACCGAAAAATAGAGTGCGAGAAAGAGAGTGTCTGAAACAGAAGGAGAAAAACAGAGAGGCTGAAACTACATGAGAGAAACATAGGGGCTAAAACCGAGTGCGAGAAACAGATTGCAAGAAACAGAGTGCGAGAAACAGAGGTGCTGAAACACATTGCGAGAAAAAGAGTGCGAGAAACGGAGGGACTGAAATAGATCACCAAAAACAGAGGTCCTGAAATTAAGTGCATGAAACAGAGGGGCTGAAACAGAGTGAGAGAAAGAGCGGTGCTGAAACAGAGTGTGAGAAACAGAACGCAAGAATCATAGTGCGATAAA
>NW_025965690.1:410485-411018 GCF_021869965.1 Rhincodon typus
GAAACAGAGGAGCTGAAACTGAGTGAGAGAAACAGAGGGGCTGAAACCGAGTGCGAGAAACAGATTGCGAGAAACTGAGTGCGAGAAACAGAGGTGCTGAAACACAATGCGAGCAACAGAGTGAGAGAAACAGAGGTGCTGAAACAGAGTGTGAGAAACAGAGGGGCTGAAACAGAGGGTGAGAAAGAGAGGGACTGAAACCGAGTTTGAGAAACAGAGTGCGAGAAAAAGAGTGCGAGAAATGGAGGATCTGAAAAAGAGTTCGAGAAATAGAGGGGCTGAGACAGAGTGCGAGAAACAGAGTGCGAGAAACAGAGGGGCTGAAACAGAGTGCGAGAAACAGATGGGCTGAAACAGAGTGCGACAAACAGATTGCACCAAACAGATTGCGCCAAACAGAGGGACTGAAAATGTGCGCGAGAAACAGAGGAGCTGAAACAGTGTCTGAGAAACAGAGGGGCTGAAACAGTGTCTGAGAAACAGAGGGGCTGAAACAATGTGTGTGAAACAGAGGGTCTGAAACAGAGTGTGAC
>NW_025965690.1:411118-411429 GCF_021869965.1 Rhincodon typus
AGAGGAGCTGAAACAGTGTCTGAGAAACAGAGGGGCTGAAACAATGTGTGTGAAACAGAGGGTCTGAAACAGACTGTGACAAACAGAGGGTGTGAACCAGAGTGTGAGAAACCGAGGGGGTGAAACAGAGTGCGACAAACAGAGTGCGAGAAGCTGAGGGTGTGATACAGAGGGCGAGAAACAGAGGGGCTGAAATAGAGTGTGAAAAACAGATTGGATGAAACAGAGTGCGAAAAAACAGAGGTGCTGAAACACAATGCGAGCAACGGAGTGAGAGAAACAGAGGTGCTGAAACAGAGTGTGAGAAACAG
>NW_025965690.1:411929-413251 GCF_021869965.1 Rhincodon typus
ACACAAGGGCTGAAACAGATTGCGAGAAACAGAGTGCGAGAAACAGATTGTGCGAAACAGAGTGTGAGAAACAGAGGGACTGAAACCGAGTGCGAGAGACAGAGAGAGACAAACAGAGAACAAGAAATAGAGGGGCTGAAAGTGAGTGCGAGAAACAGAGGGGCTGAAATAGAGTGCAAAAAACAGAGGAGCTGAAAATGTGAGCGAGAAACAGAGGAGCTGAAACAGAGTCTGAGAAACAGAGGGGCTGAAACAGTGTGTGTGAAACAGAGGGTCTGAAACAGAGTGTGACAAACAAGGGTGTGATCCAGAGTGTGAGAAACCGAGGGGGTGAAACAGAATGCGCAAAACAGAGTGCGAAAAGCTGAGGGTGTGATACAGAGTGCGAGAAACAGAGGGGCTGAATTAGAGTGTGAAAAACAGAGGGGCTGAAACAGAGTGCGAAAAAAACGAGGGGCTGAAACACAGTGCGAGAAACATAGTGCGAGAAACAGAGGGACTGAAACAGATTGAGAGGAACAGAGTGTCTGAAACAGAGTGTGAGAAACAGCGCATGTGAAACAGAGTGAGAAAACAGAGGGGCTGAAACAGAGTGTGAGAAACAGAGTGTCTGAAACTGAATACAAGAAACAGAGTGTGAGAAACAGAGTGCGAGAAAGACAGTGTCTGAAACAGAGTGTGAAAAACAGAGATGTTGAAATTGAGTGCAAGAAACAGAAGGGCTGAAACACAGTGTGAGAAACAGAGGGGCTGAAACAGAGTGTGAGAAACAAAGCGTCTGAAACAGAGCGTGAGAAACAGAGTGTCTGAAACAGATTGGGAGAAAAAGAGTGCAAGAAATAGAGGGTCAGAAACAGAGTGCGAGAAACAGAGGGGCTGAAACAGAGTGTGAGAAACAGAGTGTCTGAAACAGAGTGCAAAAAACAGGGGTGCTGAAATTGTGTGCTAGAAACAGAAGGGCTGAAACTGAGTGTGAGAAACAGAGTGCGAGAAAAAGAGTGCGAGAAATAGAGGGGCTGAAACAAAGTGTGAGAAACCGAGAGTGAGAAATAGAGGGTCTGAAACAGAGTGCGAGAAACAGAGGGGCTGAAACAGAGTGTGAGAAACAGAGGCGCTGAAACAGAGTGTGAGAAACCGAGCGTCTGAAACAGAGGGTCTGAAACAGACTGCGAGAAAAAGAGTGCGAGAAATAGAGGGGCTGAAACAGAGTGTGAGAAACAGAGAGCGAGAAATAGAGTGTCTGAAACAGAGTGCGAGAAACAGAGGGGCTGAAACAGAGAGCGAGAAACAGATTGCGCGAAACAGAGTGTGAGAAACAGAGC
>NW_025965690.1:413751-414510 GCF_021869965.1 Rhincodon typus
ACAGAGGTGCTGAAATTGTGTGCAAGAAACAGAAGGGCTGAAACAGAGTGTGAAAAACAGAGTGCGAGAAAAAGAGTGCCAGAAATAGAGGGGCTGAAACAGAGTGTGAGAATCAGAGAGCGAGAAATAGAGGGCCTGAAACAGAGTGCAAGGTACAGAGGGTCTGAAACCGAGTGTGAGAAACAGAGGCCGAGAAAAAGAGCATGAGAAATAGAGGGCCTGAAACAGAGTGCAAGAAACAGAGGGACTGAAACAGAGTGCGAAAAACAAAGGGGCTGAAACAGAGTGTGAGAAACAGAGCGTCTGAAACAGAGGGTGAGAAACAGTGGGTCTGAAACAGAGTGCGAGAAACAGAGTTTGAGAAACAAATTGCGAGAAAGAGAGTGTCTGAAACAGAGTGTGAAAAACAGAAGTGTTGAAGTTATGTGCAAGAAACAGAAGGGCTGAAACAGAGTGCGAGAAAAACAGTGCGAGAAATAGAGGGTCTGAAACAGAGTGTGAGAAACAGAGGGGCTGAAACAGTGTGTGAGAAACAGAGGGACTGAGACAGAGTGCGAGAAACAGAGTGAGAGAAACATAGAGCAAGAAATCGAGGGTCCGAAACAGAGGGGCTGAAACAGAGTGCGAGAAACAGAGTGCGAGAAACAGATTGCACGAAACAGAATGTGAGAAACAGAGGGACTGAAACAGAATGCGTGAAACAGAGTGTGAGAAACAGAGCATCTGAAACAGAGGGTGAGAAACAGAGGGTCTGAAACA
>NW_025965690.1:415010-416969 GCF_021869965.1 Rhincodon typus
GTTTCTCACACTCTGTTTCAGCCCCTCTGGTTCTCGCACTCTGTTTCGGCCCTTCTGTTTCTTCCACTCTGTTTCAGCCCCTCTATTTCTCGCACTCTTTTTCTCGCACTCTGTTTCTCACGCTCTGTGTCAGCCCCTCTATTTCTCGCACTCTTTTTCTCTCACTCCATTTCTCACACTCTGTTTCAGCCCTTCTGTTTCTTGCACACAATTTCAGCACCTCTGTTTTTTGCACTCTGTTTCAGACACTCTCTTTCTCGCAGTCTGTTTCTCACACTCTGTTTCTCGCACTCTGTTTCAGACCCTCTATTTCTCGCTCTCGGTTTCTCGCACTCGGCTTCAGCCCCTCTATTTCTCGCACTCTTTTCCTCGCACTCTGTTTCTCACACTCTGTTTCAGCCCTTCTGTTTCTTGCACACAGTTTCAACACCTCTGTTTTTCACACTCTGTTTCAGACACTCTCTTTCTCACACTCTATTTCTCGCACTCTGTTTCAGATCCTCTGTTTCTCACCCTCTGTTTCAGATGCTCTGTTTCTCACACTCTGTTTTGCGCAATCTCTTTCTCGCACTCTGTTTCTTGCACTCTGTTTCAGCACCTCTGTTTCGGACCCTCTATTTCTTGATCTCTGTTTCTCTCACTCTGTTACTCGCACTCTGTTTCAGCCACTCTATTTCTCGCAATCTTTTTCTCGCACTCTGTTTCTCACACTCTGTTTCAGTCCTTCTGTTTCTTGCACACAATTTCAACACCTCTGTTTTTCACACTCTGTTTCAGACACTCTCTTTCTCGCCGTCTTTTTCTCACACTCTGTTTCTCGCACACTGTTTCAGACCATCTATTTCTCGCTCTCTGTTTCTCGCACTCTGTTTCAGCCCCTCTATTTCTCGCACTCTTTTTCTTCCACTCTGTTTCTCATGCTCTGTTTCAGCCCTTCTGTTTCTTGCACACAATTTCAGCACCTCTGTTTTTCACACACTGTTTCAGACACTCTCTTTCACACACTCTCTGTCCTACACTCTTTTTCTCGCACCCTGTTTCAGACCCTCTGTTTCTCTCCCTCTCTTTCAGCCCCTCTGTTTCTCGCACTCTGTTTCTCGCACTCTGCTTCAGCCCCTCTATTTCTCGCTCTCATTTTCTCGCACTCTGTTTCTCACACTCTGTTTCTCGCACTCTGTTTCAGACCCTCTATTTCTCGCTCTCTGTTTCTCGCACTCTGTTTCAGACACTCTGTTTCTCACCCTCTGTTTCAGACACTCTGATTCTCACACTCTGTTTCGTGCAATCTGTTTCTCGCACTCTGTTTCTCGCACTCTGTTTCAGCCCCTCTGTTTCGGGCCCTCTATTTCTTGCTCTCTGTTTCTCTCACTCTGTTTCTCGCACTCTCTCTCAGTCCCTCTGTTTCTCACCCTCTGTTTCAGCCCCTCTATTTCTCGCACTCTTTTTCTCGCATTCTGTTTCTCACGCTCTGTTTCAGCCCTTCTGTTTCTTGCACACAATTTCAACACTTCTGTTTTTCACACTCTGTTTCAGACACTCTCTTTCTCGCACTCTGTTTCTCACACTCTGTTTCTCGCACTCTGTTTCAGTCCCTCTGTTTCTCAGACTCTTTCTCGCGCAATCTGTTTCGCGCAGTCTGTTTCTCGCACTCTGTTTCAGCCCCTCTGTTTCGGACCCTCTATTTCTTGCTCTCTGTTTCTCTCACTCTGTTTCTCACACTCTGTTTCTCGCATTCTGTTTCAGTCCCTCTGTTTCTCAGACTCTTTTTCGCACAATTTGTTTCTCGCAGTCTGTTTCTCGCACTCTGTTTCAGCCCCTCTGTTTCGGACCCTCTATTTCTTGCTCTCTGTTTCTCTCACTCTGTTTCTCGCACTCTGTCTCAGTCCCTCAGTTTCTCACACTCTGTTTCAGACCCTCTGTTTCTCGCACTCTGTTTCAGACCTGGTATTTCTTGGTTTC
>NW_025965690.1:417469-417973 GCF_021869965.1 Rhincodon typus
CCTCTGTTTCTCACATTCTGGTTCTCATCCACTGTTTCTCGCACTCTGTTTCCGCAACTCTGTTTCACGCGCTCTGTTTCAGCCCCTCTGTTTCCCAGACTCTGTTTCTGCCCTTCTGTTTCTCACAATCTGTTTCTGCTACTATGTTTCTCACACTCTGTTTCAACCCCTCTATTTCGCGAGCTCTGTTTCTGTCCTTCTGTTTCTTGCACTCTGTTTCAGCCCGTCTGAATCTCGCCCTCTGTTTCAGCCACTCTTTTTCTCACACTCTGTTTCAGCCCCTCTGTTTCTTGCACTCTGTTCCAGCTCCTCTGTTAGTCGCACTCTGTTTCAGCCCATCTTTTTCACGAACTCTTTTGCAGATCCTCCATTTCTCGCACTCTTTCTCTCGCACTCTGTTTCTCAAACTCTGTTTCAGTCCCTCTGTTCCTCACCCTCTGTTTCAGACCCTCTGTTTCTTGCATTCTGTTTCAGCCCCTCTATTTATCGCACTATGATTCTTGC
>NW_025965690.1:418473-420094 GCF_021869965.1 Rhincodon typus
ACAGAGTGTGAAAAACAGAAGTGTTGAAACTGTGCGCAAGAAACAGATGGGCTGAAACAGAGTGTGAGAAACAGAGCGCGAGAAAAAGAGTGCGAGAAACAGAGGGGCTGAAACAGAGTGCGAGAAACAGAGTGCGACAAAAAGGGTGCGAAAAACAGATGGGCTGAAAACGAGTGCGAGAAACAGAGTGCTAGAAACAGATTGCGATAAACAGAGTGTGAGAAACAGAGGGACTGAAACAGAGTGCGAGAAACAGAGTGCGAGAAAAAGAGTGCGAGAAACAGATTGGCTGAAACAGAGTGCGAGAAACAAAGTGCGAGAAACAGAAGGACTGAAACAGAATGTGAGAAACAGAGATTGAGAAACAGAGCGTCTGAAAGAGACGGTGAGAAACAGAGGGTGAGAAACAGAGTGTGAGAAACAGAGTGCGAGAAAGAGAGTGTCTGAAACAGAGTGTGAAAAAGAGAGGTGTTGAAATTGTGTCCAAGAAACAGAAGGGTTGAAACAGAGTGTGAGAAACAGAGTGCGAG
Organism: Rhincodon typus; assembly: GCF_021869965.1. Taxonomy (NCBI): domain Eukaryota; kingdom Metazoa; phylum Chordata; class Chondrichthyes; order Orectolobiformes; family Rhincodontidae; genus Rhincodon; species Rhincodon typus. The sequence goes on from NW_025965690.1 coordinate 419,004, forward strand.
AACAAGAGTGTGAGAAACAGATGGCCTGAAACAGAGTGCAAGAAACAACGGTTCTGAAACAGAGTGTGAGAAACAGAACGCAAGAATCAGAGTGCGATAAATAGAGGGGCGGAAAAAGAGTGTGAAATACAGATGGGCTGAAACAAAGTGCGAGAAATAGAGCGGCTGAAACAGAGTGCGAGAAACAGAGGGGCTGAAACAGAGTGCATGAAACAGAGGGGCTGAAACAGACAGCTAGAAACAGCGGGGCTAAAACAGAGTGCGAGAAACAGCGGACCTGAAACAAAGTGCGAGAAACAGAGTGCGAGAAACAGAGGGGCTGAAACTGAATATGAGAAACAGATTGCGAGAAACAGAGTGCGAGAAAAAGAGTTGCTGAAACAGAATGCGAGAAACACGGACCGAGAAACAGAATGCGAGAAATAGAGTGTCTGAAACAGAAAGCAAAAATCAGAGGGGCTGAAACTGAGTGAGAGAAACAGAGTGTCTGAAACCGAGTGTGAGAAACAGATTGCGAGAAACAGAGTGCGAGATACAGAGGGAGTGAAACAGAGCACAAAAAAAAGAGGTGCTGAAATTAAGCGCACGAAACAGAGGAGCTGAAACAGAGTGAGGGAAACAGAGGTGCTGAAACAGTGTGTGAGATTGAGAACGCAAGAATCATAGTGAGATAAATAGAGGGGCTGAAACAGATGTGCAAGAAACAGAGGGTCTGAAACAGAGGGTGAGAAACAGAGGGACTGAAACAGAGTTTGAGAAACAGAGTGTGAGAAAAAGAGTGCGAGAAATGGAGGATCTGAAAAAGAGTTTGAGAAACAGAGGGGCTGAAACAGAGTGCGAGAAAGAGAGAAGCTGAAACAGAGTGCGAGAAACAGAGCAGCTGAAACAGAGTGCAAGAAACAGAGGGGCTGAAACAGATTGTGAGAAACAGAGTGCAAGAAAAAGAATGCGAGGAATAGAGGGGCTGAAACACAGTGTGAGAAACAGATTGCGAGAAACAGAGAGCAAGAAACAGAGTGGCTGAAAGAGAGTGCGAAAAACACAGGGGCTGAAATTGTGCACAAGAAACAGAGGGGCTGAAAAAGAGCGCG
>NW_025965690.1:420194-420995 GCF_021869965.1 Rhincodon typus
GGCTGAAACAGAGTGCGAGAAACAATGGATGTGAACCAGAATGTGAGAAACAGAGGAGCTGAAACAGAGTGCGAGAAAAAGAGTGTGAGAAAGAGAAGGTCTGAAACAGTGCGAAAAACAGAGGGGCTGAAATTGAGTGCGAGAAACAGAGGGGCTGACACAGAGTGCGAGAAACAGAGGGGCTGAAACATAGTGCAAAAAACAGAGTGTCTGAAATAGAGGGTGAGAAACAGAGGGACTGAAACAGAGTGCGAAAATCTGAGTGGCTGAAATTGTACGTGATTAACAGAGGGGCTGAAACAGAGTTTGAGAAACAGAGTTCGAGAAAAAGACTGCGAGAAATGGAGGGTCTTAAAAGGAGTGTGAGAAACAGATGGGCTGAAACAGAGTGCGAGAAACAGCGGTTCTGAAACAGAGTGTGAGAAACAGAATGCAAGAATCAGAGTGCGATAAATAGAGGGGCTGAAACAGAGTGTGAGAAACAGAGTGCGAGAAAAAGACTGCGAGGAATAGAGGGGCTGAAACAGAGTGTGAGAAACAGATTGCGAGAAACAGAGAGCAAGAAACAGAGTGGCTGAAAGAGAGTGCGAAAAACACAGCGGCTGAAATTGTGCACAAGAAACAGAGGGGCTGAAAAAGAGCGCAAGAAAAAGAGGGGCTGAAACAGAGTGCGAGAAACAGAGGGGTCGAAACATAGTGCAAGAAACAGAGGGACTGAAACAGAGCTCGCGAAATAGAGTGGTGGAAACAGAGTGTGAGAAACAGAGTAGCTGAAACCGATTGCGAGAAACAGAGGGGCAG
>NW_025965690.1:421495-422647 GCF_021869965.1 Rhincodon typus
CTGTTTCAACCCCTCTGTTTCTCGCACTCTGTTTCAGTCCCTCTGTTTCTCGCACTCTTTTTCAGACCCTCTGTTTCTTGTGCACAATTTCAGCCCCTGTGTTTTTCGCACTCTCTTTCAGTCACTCTGTTTCTTGCTCTCTGGTTCTCGCAATCTGTTTCTCACACTCTGTTTCAGCCCGTCTATTCCTTGCAGTCTTTTTCTCGCACTCTGTTTCTCACGCTCTGTTTCAGCCCTTCTGTTTCTTGCACACAATTTCAACACTTCTGTTTTTCACACTCTGTTTCAGACACTCTGTTTCTCACATCTCTTTCTCGCACTCTGTTTCAGCCCATCTGTTTCTCGCACTCTGTTTCACCCCCTCTATTTCTCGCACTCTGCTTCAGTCCCTCTGTTTCTCAGACTCTGTTTCGCGGAATCAGTTTCTCGCACTTTGTTTCTCACACTCTGTTTCAGCCCATCTGTTTCTCGCACTCTTTTTCTCGCACTCTGTTTCTCACACTCTGTTTCAGCTCCTCTGTTTCTCACACTCTGGTTCACATCCACTGTTTCTCGCACTCTATTTCAGCCCGTCTGTTTCACGCACTCTGTTTCAGCCCCTCTGTTTCTCAGACTCTGTTTCTGCCCCTCTGTTTCTCGCAATCTGTTTCAGCTACTCTGTTTCTCACACTCTGTTTCAACCCCTCTATTTCGCGAGCTCTGTTTCAGTCCCTCTGTTTCTTGCACTCTGTTTCAGCTCCTCTGTTTCTCGCACTCTTTTTCAGCCCCTCTTTTTCTTGCGCTCCTTTTCAGCCCCTCTGTTTCTTGTGCGCAATTTCAGCCCCGTGTTTTTCGCAAACTCTTTCAGCCTCTCTGTTTCTTGCTCTCTGTTTCTCGCAATCTGCTTCTCACACTCTGTTTCAGCCCCTCTACTCCTCGCAGTCTTTTTCTCGCACTCTGTTTCTCACACTCTGTTTCAGCCCCTCTGTTTCTTGCACTCTGTTTCAGCTCCTCTGTTTGTCGCACTCTGTTTCAGCCCATCTGTTTCTCGAAATCTTTTTCAGATCCTCCATTTCTCGCACTCTTTTTCTCGCACTCTGTTTCTCAAACTCTGTTTCAGTCCCTCTGTTTCTCACCCTCTGTTTCAGACCCTCTGTTTCTTGCATTCTGTTT
>NW_025965690.1:423147-424066 GCF_021869965.1 Rhincodon typus
TTTCAGTCCCTCTGTTTCTCACCCTCTGTTTCAGACCCTCTGTTCCTTGCATTCTGTTTCAGCCCCTCTATTTATCGCACTATGATTCATGCGTTCTGTTTCTCACACTCTGTCTCAGCACCTCTGTTTCTCTCACTCTGTTTCAGTCCCTCTGTTTCGTGCGCTTAATTTCAGCACCTCTGTTTTTGGTGCTCTGTTTCAGTCCCTCTGTTTCTTGCACTCTGTTTCTCACATTGTGTTTCAGCCCCTCTGATTCTCTCACTTTGTTTCTGCCCCTCTGTTTCGCGCGCTTAATTTCAGCACCTCTGTTTTTGGTGCTCTGTTTCAGTCCCTCTGTTTCCCGCACTCTGTTTCTCACATTGTGTTTAAGCCCCTCTGTTTCTCAGACTCTGTTTCTGCCCCTCTGTTTCTCGCAATCTGTTTCAGCTACTCTGTTTCTCACACTCTGTTTCAACCCCTCTATTTCACGAGCTCTGTTTCAGTCCCTCTGTTTCTTGCACTCTGTTTCAGCCCCTCTTAATCTCGCACTCTGTTTCAGCCCCTCTTTTTCTCACACTTTGTTTCAGCCCCTCTGTTTCTTGCACTCTGTTTCAGCTCCTCTGTTTCTCGCACTCTGTTTCAGCCCGTCTTTTTCTCGAACTCTTTTTCAGATCCTCCATTTCTCGCACTCTTTCTCTCGCACTCTGTTTCTCATACTCTGTTTCTCGCGTTCTGTTTCAGACCCTTTGTTTCTCGCCCACTGTTTCAGTCCCTCTGTTTCTCACACTCTGTTTCACACAATCTGTTTCTCACACTCTGTTTCTCGCACTCAGTTTAAGCCCCTCTGTTTCTCTCACTCAGTTTCAGCTCCTCTGCTTTTCTCTTTCTGTTTCAGACACTCTCTTTCTCGCACTCTGTTTTTGGGTCTCTGTTTCTCGCA
>NW_025965690.1:424566-425010 GCF_021869965.1 Rhincodon typus
GTGCACAAGAAATAGAGGGGCTGAAAAAGAGCACGAGAAAAAGAGGGCTGAAACAGAGTGCGAGAAACAGAGGCGCTGAAACAGAGTTCAAGAAACAGAGGGACTGAAACAGAGCTCGCGAAATCGAGGGGTTGAAACAGAATGTGAGAAACAGTGTAGCTGAGACAGATGGCGCGAAATAGAGGGGCAGAAACAGAGTCTGAGAAACAGGGGGGCTGAAACAGAGTGCGAGAAACAGAGGGGATGAAACAGAGTGCAAGAAACAGAGGGACTGAAACAGCGCTCGCAAAATAGAGGGTTTGAAACAGAGTGTGAGAAACAGAGTAGCTGAAACAGATTGCGAGAAACAGAGGTGCAGAAACAGATTGCGAGAAACAGTGGATGTGAACCAGAATGTGAGAAACAGAGGAGCTGAAACAGAGTGCGAGAAACAGAGGGACTGAA
>NW_025965690.1:425110-425659 GCF_021869965.1 Rhincodon typus
ATAGTGCGATAAATAGAGGGGCTGAAACAGAGTGCAAGAAACAGAGGGTCTGAAACAGAGGGTGAGAAACAGAGTGACTGAAACAGAGTTTGAGAAACAGAGTGCGAGAAAAAGAGTGCGAGAAATGGAGGATCTGAAAAAGAGTTCGAGAAACAGATGGGCTGAAGCAGAGTGCGAGAAACAGAGGAGCTGAAACAGAGTGCAAGAAACAGAGGGGCTGAAACAGAGTGTGAGAAACAGAGGAGCTGAAGCAGAGTGCGAGAAACAGAGGTGCTGAAACACAATGTGAGAAACTGAGTGTGACATAGAGAGGGACTGAAACAGAGCACCAAAAACAGAGGTGCCGAAATTAAGCGCACGAAACAGAGGGGCTGAAACAGAGTGCGAGAAACAGAGGGGCTGAAACAGAGTGCGAGAAAAAGTTTGCAAGAAACATTTGGGCTGAAACAGAGTGCGAGAAACAGAGTGCGAGAAACAGCATCAGAAACAGAAGGTGAGAACCAGAGGGTCTGAAACAGAGTGCGAGAAACAGAGTTTGAGAAACAGATC
>NW_025965690.1:426159-426778 GCF_021869965.1 Rhincodon typus
CTCGCAGTCTTTTTCTCGCACTCTGTTTCTCACACTTTGTTTCAGCCCCGCTGTTTCTCGCACTCTGTTTCAGCCCCTTGTTTTCTAGCACTCAGTGTCAGTCCCTCTGTTTCTCACACTCTGTTTCAGCTGCTCTGTTTCTCATGCTCTGTTTCAGCCCATCTGTATTTCACACTCTGTTTCAGCACCTCTATTTATCGCACTCTGATTCTTGCGTTATGTTTCTCACACTCTGTTTCAGAACCGCTGTTTCTTGCACTCGGTTTCAGTCCCTCTATTTATAGCACTCGGTTTCTGCCCCTCTGTTTATGGCACTCTGTTTCGCCCCCTCTTTTTCTCGCACTCTTTTTCAGCCCCTCTGTTTCTTGTGCACAATTTCAGCCCCTGTTTTTTTCACACTCTCTTTCAGCCAGTCTGCTTCTTGCTCTCTGTTTCTCGCACTCTATTCCTCGCACTCTGTTTCAGCTCCTCTGTTTCTCGCACTCTGTTTCAGCCCATCTGTTTCTCAAACTCTTTTTCAGATCCTCCATTTCTCGCACTCTTTTTCTCGCACTCCGTTTCTCAAACTCTGTTTCAGTCCCTTTGTTTCTCACCCTCTGTTTCAGACCCTCTGTTTCTT
>NW_025965690.1:427278-428714 GCF_021869965.1 Rhincodon typus
GGGGCTGAAACAGAGTGCGAGAAACAGAGGGGCTGAAACAGAGCGCGAGAAACAGAGTGCGAGAAAAAGAGTGCGAGAAACAGATGGGTTGAAACAGAGTGCAAGAAACAGAGTGCGAGAAACAGAGTGCCAGAAAAAGAGTGCGAGAAACAGATGGGCTGAAACAGAGTGCGAGAAACAGAGTGTGAGAAACAGAGGGACTGAAACAGAGTGCGAGAAGCAGAGGGGCTGAAACAGAGTGCGAGAAACAGAGTGGCTGAAAAGGAGCGTGAGAAAAAGAGGGGCTGAAACAGAGTGCGAGAAACAAAGGGTCTGAAACTGAGTGAGAGAAACAGAGTGCGAGAAAGTGAGTGCGAGCAATACATGGTCTGAAACAGAGTGCGAGAAACAAAGTGCAAGAAACAGAAGGGCAGAAACAGAGTGCGAGAAACAGCAGGGCTGAAACAAAGTGCGAGAAACAGAGTGCGAGAAACAGAGTGGCTGAAACTGAATACGAGAAACAGATTGCGAGAAACAGAGTGCGAGAAAAAGAGGGGCTGAAACAGAATGCGAGAAACAGAGTCCGAAAAACAGAGTGCGAGAAAGAGAGTGTCAGAAACAGAACGAGAAAAACAGAGGGGCTGAAACTGAGTGAGAGAAATAGAGGTGCTGAATCACAATGCGAGAAACAGAGTGCGAGAAACATAGGGACTGAAACAGAGCACCAAAAACCGAGGTGCTGAAATTAAGCGCACAAAACAGAAGGGCTGAAACAGAGCGAGAGAAACAGAGGTGCTGAAACAGAGTGTGAGAAACAGAACGCAAGAATCATAGTGCGATAAATAGAGGGGCTGAAACAGAATGCAAGAAACAGAGGGTCTGAAACAGAGGGTGAGAAACAGAGGGACTGAAACAGAGTTTGAGAAACAGAGTGCGAGAAAAAGAGTACGAGAAATGGAGGATCTGAAAAAGATTTCGAGAAACAGATGGGCTGAAACAGAGTGCGACAAACAGAGGAGCTGAAACAGAGTGCAAGAAACAGAGGGGCTGAAACAGAGTGTGAGAAACAGAGTGCGAGAAAAAGACTGCGAGGTATAGAGGGGCTGAAACAGAGTCTGAGAAACAGATTGCGAGAAACAGAGAGCAAGAAACAGTGTGGCTGAAAGAGAGTGCGAAAAACACGGTGCTGAAATTGTGAACAAGAAACAGAGGGGCTGAAAAGGAGCGCGAGAAAAAGAGGGGCTGAAACAGAGTGCGAGAAACAGAGGAGCTGAAAAAGAGTGCAAGAAACAGAGGGACTGAAACAGAGCCCGCGAAATAGAGGGGATGAAACAGAGTGTGAGAAACAGAGTAGCTGAAACAGATTGCGAGAAACATAGGGGCAGAAACAGAGTCTGAGAAACAGAGGGGCTGAAACAGAGTGCGTGAAACAGAGGGGCTGAAATAGAGTGCGAGAA
>NW_025965690.1:429214-429692 GCF_021869965.1 Rhincodon typus
AACAGATGGGCCAAAACAGAGTGCGAGAAACAGAGTGCGAGAAACAGTGGGGGCTGAAACAGAGTGCGAGAAAGAGAGAGGCTGAAAGAGAGTGCGAGAAATAGAGGGGCTGAAAGAGAGTGCAAGAAACCAAGAGCGAGAAATAGAGGGTCTGAAACAGAGTGCGAGAAACAGATGGGCTGAAACAAAGTGCGTGAAACAGAGTCTGAGAAACAGAGGGGCTGAAACAGAGTTTGACAAACAGGGTGCAAGAAACAGAGGGGCTGAAACTGAATGGGAGAAACAGAGTGCGAGAAAATGAGTGCGAGAAATAGACGGTCTGAAACAGAGTGCGAGAAACAGAAGGTCTGAAACAGATTGCGAGAAACAGAGGGGCAGAAACAGAGTCTGAGAAACAGAGGGGCTTAAACACAATGTGAGAAACAGAGTGCAAGAAACAGAGGGACTGAAACAGAGCACCAAAAACAGAGGTGCTGAA
>NW_025965690.1:429792-430527 GCF_021869965.1 Rhincodon typus
AAAGAGGGGCTGAAACAGAATGCGAGAAACAGAGACCGATAAACAGAATGCGAGAAAGAGAGTGTCTGAAACAGAAAGAGAAAAACAGAGGGGTTGAAATAGTGTGTGAGAAACAGAGGGGCTGAAACTGAGTCAGAGAATCAGAGGGGCTGAAACCGAGTGCGAGAAACAGATTGCGAGAAACCGAGTGCGAGAAACAGAGGTGGTGAAACACAATGCGAGAAACAGAGTGCAAGAAACAGAGGGACTGAAACAGAGCACCAAAAACAGAAGTGCTGAAATTAAGCGCGTGAAACACAGGGGTTGAAACAGAGTGCGAGAAACAGAAGTGTTGAAATTGTGTGCAAGAAACAGAAGGGCTGAAACAAGTGTGAGAAACAGATTGCGAGAAAAAGAGGATGAGAAATAGAGGGTCTAAAACAGAGTGCGAGAAACAGAGAGCGAGAAACTCACTGCGAGAAACAGAGGGGCTGAAACTGAGTTCGAGAAACAGATTGCGAGAAACAGAGTGCGAGAAAAAGAGGGGCTGAAACAGAATGCGAGAAACAGAGACCGAAAAACAGAGTGCGAGAAAGAGAGTGTCTGAAGCAGAAAGAGAAAAACAGAGGGGCTGAAATAGTGCGCGAGAAACAGAGGGGCTGAAACTGAGTGCGAGAAACAGAGGGACTGAAACAGAGCACCAAAAACTGAGGTGCTGAAATTAAGCGCGCGAAACAGAGGGGCAGAAACAAAGTG
>NW_025965690.1:430627-431145 GCF_021869965.1 Rhincodon typus
AGTGTCTGAAACAGAAAGAGAAAAACAGAGGGGCTGAAATAGTGCGCGAGAAACAGAGGGGCTGAAACTGAGTGAGAGAAACAGAGGGGCTGAAACTGAGTGCGACAAACAGATTGCGAGAAACAGAGTGCGAGAAACAGAGGTGGTGAAACACAATGCGAGAAACAGAATGCGAGAAACAGAGGGACTGAAACAGAGCACCAAAAACAGAGGTGCTGAAATTAAGCGCGTGAAACAGAGGGGCTGAAACAGAGTGAGAGAAGCAGAAGTGTTGAAATTGTGTGCAAGAAACAGAAGGGCTGAAACAGAGTGTGAGAAACAGATTGCGAGAAAAAGAGTGTGAGAAATAGAGGGTCTAAAACAGAGTGCGAGAAACAGAGAGCGAGAAATAGACGGTCTGAAACAGAGTGCGAGAAACAGAGGGGCTGAAACAGAGTGTGAGAAACAGAGTGCGAGAAAAAGAGTGCGAGAAACAGATGGGCCAAAACAGAGTGCGAGAAACAGAGTGCGAGAAACAG
>NW_025965690.1:431645-432234 GCF_021869965.1 Rhincodon typus
TTCGGTCTCTGTTTCTCGCATTCAGTTTCAGCCCCTCTTTTTCTCGCACTCTGTTTCTCGCACTCTGTTTCTCACCCTCTGTTTCAGCTCCCCTGTTTCTCTCACTCTGTTTCAGCCCATCTATTTATCGCACTATGATTCTTGCGTTCTGTTTCTCACACTCTGTTTCAGCACCTCTGTTTCTCTCACTCAGTTTCAGCCCCTCTGTTTCTTGCAATCTGTTTCAGCTGCTCTTTTTCTCACACTCTGCTTCAACCCCTCTATTTCGCGAGCTCTGTTTCAGTCCCTTTGTTTCTTGCACTCTGTTTCAGCCCCTCTGTTTCTTGCACTCTGTTTCAGTCCCTCTTATTCTCGAGGTCTTTTTCAGCCTCTCTGTTTCTTGTGCACAATTTCAACCCCTGTGTTTTTCGCACTCTCTTTCAGCCACTCTGTTTCTCGCACTCTGTTTCTCAAACTCTGTTTCAGCCCCTCTGTTTCTCGCACTTTGTTTCAGCCCCGCTGTTTCTCGCACTCTGTTTCCGCCCCTCGTTTTCTCGCACTCTGTGTCAATACCTTTGTTTCTCACACTCTGCTTCAGCTGCCCTGTATC
>NW_025965690.1:432334-432673 GCF_021869965.1 Rhincodon typus
TCGCACTCTCTTTCAGCCACTCTGTTTCTCGCACTCTGTTTCTCAAACTCTGTTTCAGCCCCTCTGTTTCTCGCACTTTGTTTCAGCCCCGCTGTTTCTCGCACTCTGTTTCCGCCCCTCGTTTTCTCGCACTCTGTGTCAATACCTTTGTTTCTCACACTCTGCTTCAGCTGCCCTGTATCTCACGCTCTGTTTCAGCCCATCTGTATTTCACACTCTGTTTCAGCACCTCTATTTATCGCACTCTGATTCTTGCAATCTGTTTCTCACACTCTGTTTCAGCACCTCTGTTTCTCTCACTCTGTTTCAGCCCATCTGTTTCGCGCTGAATTTCAGCAC
>NW_025965690.1:433173-433757 GCF_021869965.1 Rhincodon typus
AACAGAGGGGCTGAAACAGAATGCGAGAAACAAAGCGGCTGAAACAGTGTGCGGGAAACAGTGGGTCTGAAACATAGTGCGAGAAAAAGAGTCTGAGAAACAGAGTGCGAGAAAAAGAGTCTGAGAAAAAGAGTGCGAGAAACAGAGGGGATGAAACAGAGTGCAAAAAACAGAGGGGCCGAAATTGTGCGTGAGAAACAGAGGGGTTAAACAGAGTGCGAGAAACAGAGGGGCTGAAACAGAGTGTGAGAAACAGACTGCGAGAAACAGAGTGTGAGAAACAGAGGGGCTGAAATTGTGTGCGAGTAACAGAGGCGCTGAAACAGAGTGCGAAAAGCAGACAGGCTGAAAAAGAGTGCGACAGAGTGCGAGAAACAGAGTCTGAGAAAGAGAGTGCGAGTAATAGAGTGCGAGAAACAGAGGGATTGAAACTGTGTGCGTGGAACAGAGGGGCTGAAACAGAGTGCGAGAAACAGAGGGGCCGAAACAGAGTGCGATAAACAGAGGGTCTGAAATTGTGCACGAGGAACAGAGGAGCTGAAACAGAGTGCGAGAAACAGAGGGGCTGAAACAGAGTGCAATAA
>NW_025965690.1:434257-434805 GCF_021869965.1 Rhincodon typus
ATGTGAGAAACAGAGGAGCTGAAACAGAGTGCGAGAAATAGAGAGGCTGAAACAGAGTGTGAGAAACAGAGTGCAAGAAACAGAGGGGCAGAAACAGAGTCTGAGAAACATAGGGGCTGAAACAGAGTTTGAGAAACAGAGTGCGAGAAACAGAGTGTCTGAAAGAGAGTGCAAAAAACACAGGGGCTGAAATTGTGCACAAAAACAGAGGGGCTGAAAAAGAGCGCGAGAAAAAGAGGGGCTGAAACAGAGTGCGAGAAACTGAGGGGCTGAAATTGTGCATGAGAAACAGAAGGGCTGAAAAAGAGCGTGTGAAAAAGAGGGGCTGAAACAGAGTTCGAGAAACAGAGGGACTGAAACAGTGCTCGCGAAATAGAGGGGTTGAAACAGAGTGTGAGAAACAGAGTAGCTGAAAATGTGCACGAGAAACAGAGGAGCTGAAACAGAGTGTGAGAAACAGAGGGGCTGAAACAATGTGTGTGAAACAGAGGGTCTGAAACCGAGTGCGAGAAACAGATGGCGCACAACAGAGTGCGAGAAACAGCAGT
>NW_025965690.1:435305-437871 GCF_021869965.1 Rhincodon typus
GAGGGTCTTAAACAGAGGGTGAGAAACAGAAGGGCAGAAACAGAGTTTGAGAAACAGAGGGGCTGAAACAGAGAGCGAAAAACAGAGTGCGAGAAACAGAGGGGCTGAAACAGAGTGCGAGAAACAGAACGCAAGAATCATAGTGCGATAAATAGAGGGGCTGAAACAGAGTGTGAAATACAGATGGGAAGAAACAGAGCGCGAGAAACAGAGCAGCTGAAACAGAGTGTGAGAAACAGAGGGGCTGACACTGAGTGCGAGAAAACAAGGGCCTGAAACAGAGTGCAAGAAACAGAGTGCAAGAAACAGAGGGGCAGAAACAGAGTCTGAGAAACAGAGGTGCTGAAACAGAGTGCGACAAACAGAGTGCGAGAACCAGAGTGGCTGAAAGAGAGTGCGAAAAACACAGGGGCTGAAATTGTGCACAAGAATCAGAGGGGCTGAAACAAAGTGCGTGAAACAGAGTCTGAGAAACAGAGGGGCTGAAACAGAGTTTGAGAAACAGGGTGCAAGAAACAGAGGGGCTGGAAACGAGCATGAGAAAAATAGGGGCTGAAACAGAGTGCGAGAAACAAAGGGTCTGAAACTGAGTGGGAGAAAGAGAGTGTGAGAAACAGAGTGCGAGAAAGAGAGTGTGAGAAACAGAGAATGAAAAGCTGAGGGGCTGAAATTGATCACGAGAAAAAGAGGGACTGAAACAGAGTGCGAGAAACAAAGGGTCTGAAACAGATTGCGAGAAACAGAGTGCGAGAAACAGAGTGCGAGAAACACAGGGGATGAAACAGAGTGCAAGAAACAGATGGGCTGAAACAGAGTGCGAGAAACAGAGGAGCTAAAAATGTGCGCGAGAAACAGAGGAGCTGAAACAATGTGTGTGAAACAGAGGGTCTGAAACAGAGTGTGACAAACAGAGGGTGTGAACCAGAGTGTGAGAAACCGAGGGGGTGAAACAGAATGAGAGAAACAGAGTGCGAGAAGCTGAGGGTGTGATACAGAGTGCGAGAAACAGCGGGGCTGAAATAGTGTGTGAAAAACAGAGGGGCTAAAACAGAGTGCGAAAAAACAGAGGGGCTGAAACAGAGTGCGAGAAACAGAATGCGCGAAACCGAGGGGCAGAAACAGAGTGCGAGAAACAGAGAGCAAGAAACAGAGGGACTGAAACATAGTGAAAAAATCAGAGGGACCGAAATTATGCGCAAGAAACAGAGGGGCTAAAATCCAGTGCGAGAAACAGAGTGTGAGAAACAGAGTGTGAGAAACAGAGGGGTTGAAACAGAGTGCGAGAAACACAGGGTCTGAAACAGAATGCGAGAAAGAGAGTGTGAGAAACAGAGTGCGAGAAAGAGAGTGTGAGAAACAGAGTGCGAAAAACAGAGGGGCTGAAATTGAGCACGAGAAAAAGAGGGGCTGAAACAGAGTGCGAGAAACAAAGGGTCTGAAACTGAGTGGGAGAAACAGAGGGACTGAAACAGAGCACCAAAAACAGAGGTGCTGAAATTAAGCGCGCGAAACAGAGGGGCTGAAACAGAGTGAGAGAAACAGAACGCAAGAATCATAGTGCGATAAATAGAGGGCGATAAACAGAGTGCAAGAAACAGAGGGTCTGAAACAGAGGGTGAGAAACAGAGGGACTGAAACAGAGTTTGAGAAACCGTGCAAGAAAAAGAGTGCGAGAAATGGAGGATCTGAAAAAGAGTTTGAGAAACAGATGGGCTGAAACAGAGTGCGAGAAACAGAGGGGCTGAAGCAGAGTGCAAGAAACAGAGGCACTGAAACAGAGCCCGCGAAATAGAGGGGTTAAAACAGAGTGTGAGAAACAGAGCAGCTGAAACAGATTGCGAGAAACAGATTTGCAGAAACAGTGTCTGAGAAACAGAGGGGCTGAAACACAGTGCGTGAAACAGAGGTGCGGAAACAGAGTGCGAGAAATAGTGGATGTTAACCAGAATGCGAGAAACACAGGAGCTGAAACAGAGTGCGAGAAATAGAGGGGCTGAAACAGAGTGCGAGAAACAGAGCGTCTGAAACAGAAGGTGAGAAACAGAGTGTCTGAAGCAGAGTGCGAGAAACAGAGAGTGAGAAAAAAAGTGCGAGAAATGGAGGGTCTGAAAAAGAGTGCGAGAAACAGATGTGCTGAAACAGAGTGCGAGAAACACAGGGTCTGAAACAGAGTGCGAGAAACAGAAGGCCAGAATCAGAGTGCGATAAATAGAGGGCCTGAAACAGAGTGTGAAATACAGACGTGCTGAAACAGAGCGCGAGAAACAGAGCAGCTGAAACAGAGTGCGCAAAACAAAGGGTCTGAAACTGAGTGGGAGAATCAGAGTGCGAGAAAATGAGTGCGAGAAATAGACGGTCGGAAACAGAGTGCGAGAAACAGAGGGCAAGAAACAGTGGGACTGAAACAGAGCACCAAAATCAGAGGTGCTGAAATTAAGCGCGCGAAACAGAGGGGCTGAAACAGAGTGCAAGAAACAGTGTTGCTGAAACAGAGTGTGAGAAACAGAATGCATGAATCATAGTGCGATAAATAGAGGGGCTGAAACAGAATGCAAGAAACAGAGGG
>NW_025965690.1:438371-440076 GCF_021869965.1 Rhincodon typus
TGCATTCTGTTTCAGCCCCTCTATTTATCGCACTATGATTCTTGCATTCTGTTCCTCACAATCTGTTTCAGCACCTCTGTTTCTCTCATTCTGTTTCAGCCCCTCTGTTTCGTGCGCTTAATTTCAGCACCTCTGTTTTTGGTGCTCTGTTTCAGTCCCTCTGTTTCTGGCACTCTGTTTCTCGCAATCTGTTTCTTGCACTCGGTTTCAGCCCCTCTGTTTCTCTCACTCAGTTTCAGCTCCTCTGTTTTTCTCTTTCTGTTTCAGACACTCTCTTTTTCGCACTCTGTTTCTCGGTCCCTGTTTCTCGCATTCTGTTCCAGCACCTCTTTTTCTCGCAATCTGTTTCTCGCAATCTGTTTCTCGTATTCAGTTTCAGCCCCTCTGTTTCTCGCACTCTGTTCCTCGCACATTGTTTCAGGTCCGCTGTTTCTCACACTCTGTTTCAGCCCCGCTGTTTCTCGCACTCTGTTTCAGCCCCTCGTTTTCTCGCACTCAGTGTCTACCCCTCTGATTCTCACACTCTGTTTCAGCTGCTCTGTTTCTCGCGTTCTGTTTCAGCCCATCTGCATTTCACACTCTGTTTCAGCCCCTCTATTTTTCGCAATCTGATTCTTGCGTTCTGTTTCTCACACTCTGTTTCAGAACCGCTGTTTCTTGTACTCTGTTTCAGGCCCTCTGTTTCTCGCACTCTGTTTCAGCTGCTCTGTTTCTCGCGCTCTGGTTCAGCCAATCTGTATTTCACACTCTGTTTCAACCCCTTTTCTATTTATTGCACTTGGTTTCAGCCCCTCTGTTTCTTGCACTCTGTTTCAGCTCCTCTGTTTCTCGCACTCTGTTTCAGCCCCTCTGTTTCTCGAACTCTTTTTCATATCCTCCATTTCTCGCACTCTTTTTCTCGCACTCTGTTTCTCAAACTCTGTTTCAGTCCCTCTGCTTCTCACCCTCTGTTTCCGACAGTCTGTTTCTTGCACTCTGTTTCAGCCTCTCTATTTATCGCACTATGATTCTTGCGTTCTGTTTCTCACACTCTGTTTCAGCACCTCTGTTTCTCTCACTCTGTTTCAGCCCCTCTTTTTCCCGCGCTTAATTTCAGCCCCTCTGTTTTTGGTGCTCTGTTTCAGTCCCTCTGTTTCTCGCATTGTATTTCAGCACCTCTGTTTCTCGCGCTCTGTTTCTCGCAATTTGTTTCTCACACTCGGTTTCAGCCCCTCTGTTTCCCTGACTCAGTTTCAGCCTCTCTGTTTCTCGCACACTATTTCAGCCCAACTGTATTTCACACTCTGTTTCAGCCCCTCTATTTATTGCACTCGATTTCAGCCCCTCTATTTCTCGCACTCTGTTTCTCGCAACCTGTTTCAGCTACTCTGTTTCTCACACTCTGTTTCCAACCCTCTATTTCGCGAGCTCTGTTTCAGCCCCTCTGTTTCTTGCACTCTGTTTCAGCCCCTCTGTTTCTCGCACTCTGTTTCAGCCCCTCTTTTTCGCACACTCTGTTTCAGCCCCTCTATTCCTCGCAGTCTTTTTCTCGCACTCTGTTTCTCACACTCTGTTTCAGCTGCTCTGTTTCTCGCGCTCTGTTTCAGTCCATCTGTATTTCACACTCTGTTTCAACCTCTCCATTTATTGCACTCGGTTTCAGCCCCTCTATTTCTTGCTCTCTGTTTCTCACAATCGGTTTCTCACACTCTGTTTCAGCCCCTCT
>NW_025965690.1:440576-443014 GCF_021869965.1 Rhincodon typus
CAAGAATCATAGTGCGATAAATAGACGGGCTGAACAGAGTGGAAGAAACAGAGGGGCTGAAACAGAGTGTGAGAAACAGAGTGCGAGAATAAGACTGCGAGGAATAGAGGGGCTGATACAGAGTGTGAGAAACAGATTGTGAGAAACAGAGGTGCTGAAACACAACGCGAGAAACAGAGTGCGAGAAACAGAGGGACTGAAACAGAGTGCGAGAAACAAAGGGTCTGAAACTGAGTGGGAGAAACAGAGTGCGAGAAACAGAGGGGCAGAAACAGGGTGCGAGAAACAGCCGGGCTGAAACAAACTGTGAGAAACAGAGTGCGAGAAACAGAGGGGCTGAAACTGAATACGAGAAACAGATTGCGAGAAACAGTGTGCGAGAAAAAGAGGGGCTGAAACAGAATGCGAGAAACAGAGACCGAAAAACAGAGTTTGAGAAAGAGAGTGTCTGAAACAGAAAGAGAAAAACAGAGGGGCTGAAATAGTGCACGAGAAACAGAGGGGCTGAAACTGAGTGAGAGAAACAGAGGGGCTGAAACCGAGTGCGAGAAACAGATTGGGAAAAACTGAGTCCGAGATACAGAGGTGCTGAAACACAATGCGAGAAACAGAGTGCGAGAAACAGAGGGACTGAAACAGAGCACCAAAAACAGAGGTGCTGAAATTAAGCGCACGAAACTCAGGGGTTGAAACAGTGTGAGAGAAACAGAGGTGCTGAAACAGAGTGTGAGAAACAGAATGCAAGAATCATAGTGCGATAAATAGAGGGGCTGAAACAGAGTGCAAGAAACAGAGGGTCTGAAACAGAGGGTGAGAAACAGAGGGACTGAATCAGAGTTTGAGAAACAGAGTGCGAGAAAAAGAGGGCGAGAAATGGAGGATCTGAAAAAGAGTACGTGAAACAGATGGGCTGAAAAAGAGTGGAAGAAACAGAGGAGCTGAAACAGCTTGTGAGAAACAGAGTGCGAGAAATAGACTGCGAGGAACAGAGGGGCTGAAACAGAGTGTGAGAAACCGATTGCGAGAAACAGAGAGCAAGAAATAGAGGGGCTGAAACCGAGTGCAATAAATAGAGGGGCTGAAACAGCGTGCGAGAAACAGAGCAGCTGAAACAGAGTACGAGAAACAGAGGGGCTGAAACAGAGTGCAAGAAACAGCGGTTCTGAAACAGAGTGTGAGAAACAGAACGCAAGAATCATAGTGCGATAAATAGAGGAGCTGAAACAGAGTGTGAAATGCAGATGAGTTGAAACAGAGCGCGAGAAACAGAGCAGCTGAAACAGAGTGTGAGAAACAGAGGGGCTGACACTGAGTGCGAGAAAACGAGGGGCTGAAACAGAGTGCGAGAAACAGAGTGCAAGAAAGAGAGGGGCAGAAACAGAGTGTGAGAAACAGAGGGGCTGAAACAGAGTTTGAGAAACAGAGTGCGAGAAACAGAGAGGCTGGAAGAGAGTGCAAGAAACAGAGGGGCTGAAAAAGAGTGCGAGAAAGAGATGGGCTGAAACAGAGTGTGAGTAACAGAGTAGCTGAAACAGAGCGGCTGAAACAGAGTGCGAGAAACAGAGGGACTGAAACAGAGTGCGTGAAACAGAGGTGCAGAAACAGAGTGCGAGAAACAGTGGATGTGAACCAGAATGTGAGAAACAGAGGAGCTGAAACAGAGTGCGAGAAACAGAGGGACTGAAACAGAGCACCAAAAACAGAGGTGCTGAAATTAAGCGCGCGAAACAGAGGGGCTGAAACAGATTGTGAGAAACAGAACGCAAGAATCATAGTGCGATAAATAGAGGGGCTGAAACAGAGTGCGAGAAACAGAGGGAATGAATCAGAGTTTGAGAAACAGAGTGCGAGAAAAAGAGTGCGAGAAATGGAGGATCTGAAAAAGAGTTTGAGAAACAGATGGGCAGAAACAGAGTGCGAGAAACAGAGGAGCTGAAACAGAGCGTCTGAAACAGAGTGTGAGAAACAGAGGGTCTGAAACAGAGTGCGAGAAACAGATTGTGAGAAAGAGGGTCTGAAACAGTGCGAAAAACAGAGGGGCTGAAATTGAGTGCGAGAAACAGAGGGGCTGAAACAGAGTTTGAGAAACAGAGCGCGAGAAAAAGAGTGCGAGAACTGGACGGTCTGAAAAAGAGTGCGAAAAACAGAGCAGCTGAAACAGAGTGCGAGAAACAGAGAGGCTGAAACAGAGTGCAAGAAACAGCGGTTCTGAAACAGACTGTGAGAAACAGAACGCAATAATCCGAGGGGCAGAAACAGAGTGCAAGAAACAGAGGTGCTGAAACAGAGTGCAAGAAACAGCGGTTCTGAAACAGAGTTTGAGAAACAGAATGCGAGAAACAGAGTGGCTGAAAGAGAGTGTGAAAAACACAGGGGCTGAAATTGTGCACAAGAAACAGAGGGGCTGAAAATGAGCGTGAGAAAAAGAGTGGCTGAAA
>NW_025965690.1:443514-444104 GCF_021869965.1 Rhincodon typus
TCTATTTCTCGCTCTCTGTTTCTCACACTCTGTTTCAGCCCCTCTATTTCTCGCACTCTTTTTCTCGCACTCTGTTTCTAACACTCAGTTTCAGCCCTTCTGTTTCTTGCACACAATTCCAGCCCCTCTGTTTTTTGCACTCTGTTTCAGACACTCTGTTTCTCACACTCTGTTTCTCGCACTGTGTTTCAGAACCTCTGTTTCTCACCCTCTATTTCAGACGCTCTGTTTCAGCCCCTCTATTTCTCGCACTCTGTTTCAGCTCCTCTGTTTCTCACGTTCTGGTTCTCATCCACTGTTTCTCGCACTCTGTTTCCGCACCTCTGTTTCACGCACTCTGTTTCAGACCCTCTGTTTCTCGCAATCTGTTTCAGCTGCTCTGTTTCTCTCACTCTGTTTCAGCCCCTCTGTTTCGTGCACTTAATTTCAGCACCTCTTTTTTTGGTGCTCTGTTTCAGTCCCTCTGTTTCTCGCACTCTGTTTCTCACATTGTGTTTCAGCACCTCTGTTTCTCGCACTCTGTTTCTCGCAATATGTTTCTCGCACTCGGTTTCAGCCCCTCTGTTTTTCTCTTTCTGTTTCAGCCCCTC
>NW_025965690.1:444604-444937 GCF_021869965.1 Rhincodon typus
TCTGGCACTCTGTTTCAGACCCTCTGTTTCTCACCCTCTCTTTCAGATGCTCTGTTTCTCAAACTCTGTTTCTCGCACTCTGTTTCAGCCCCTCTGTTTCTCGCACTCTGTTTCAGACAATCTATATTTCGCTCTCTATTTCTCGCACTCTGTTTCAGACCCTCAATCTCTCGCACTCTTTTTCTCGCCCTCTGTCTCTCACACTCTGTTTCTCGCTCTCTGTTTCTCACACTCTGTTTCAGCCCTTCTGTTTCTTGCACACAATTTCAACACCTCTGTTTTTCACACTGTGTTTCAGACACTCTCTTTCTCGCACTCTGTTCCTCACACTCT
>NW_025965690.1:445037-446968 GCF_021869965.1 Rhincodon typus
TCTGTTTCAGCCCCTCTGTTTCTCGCACTCTGTTTCAGACAATCTATATTTCGCTCTCTATTTCTCGCACTCTGTTTCAGACCCTCAATCTCTCGCACTCTTTTTCTCGCCCTCTGTCTCTCACACTCTGTTTCTCGCACTCTGTTTCTCACACTCTGTTTCAGCCCTTCTGTTTCTTGCACACAATTTCAACACCTCTGTTTTTCACACTGTGTTTCGGACACTCTCTTTCTCGCACTCTGTTTCTCACACTCTGTTCCAGGTACTCTGTTTCAGTCCCTCTGTTTCTCACCCTCTCTTTCAGACGTTCTGTTTCTCACACTCTGTTTCTCGCACTCTGTTTCTGTCCCTCTGTTTCTCGCACTCTGTTTCAGCCCATCTGTTTCTCGCACTCTTTTTCTCGCACTCTGTTTCTCGCACTCTGTTTCAGCCCCTCTGTTTCTCACACTCTGTTTCAGCCTTTCTGTTTCTTGCACACAATTTCAACACCTCTCTTTTTCACACTCTGTTTCAGACACTCTCTTTCTCGCACTCTGTTTCTCACACTCTGTTTCTGGCACTCTGTTTCAGACCCTCTGTTTCTCGCACTCTGTTTCAGAAGCTCTGTTTCTCGCACTCTGTTTCAGTCCCTCTGTTTCTCACACTCTGTTTTGCGCAATCTGTTTCTCGCACTCTGTTTCTCGCACTCTGTTTCTCGCACTCTGTTTCAGCTGCTCTGTTTCTCGCGCTCTGTTTCAGACCATTTGTATTTCACACTCTGTTTCAGCCCCTCAATTTATTGCACTCGGTTTCAGCCCCTCTATTTCTTGCTCTCTGCTTCTCGCAATCTGTTTCTCACACTCTGTTTCTGGCACTGTGTTTCAGCCCCTCTATTTATCGCACTCTGATTCTTGCGTTCTGTTTCTCAAACACTGTTTCAGAACCGCAGTTTTGCGCACTCTGTATCACACCCTCAGCTTCTCGCACTCTGTTTCTCGCATTCTGTTTCACCCCCTCGGTTTCTCACTCTCTGGTTCACACCCTCTGTTTCTCACACTCTGTTTCTGGCACTCTGTTTCAGACCCTCTGTTTCTCACCCTCTCTTTCAGACGCTCTGTTTCTCACTCTCTGTTTCTCGCACTCTGTTTCAGTCCCTCTGTTTCTCACACTCTGTTTCGCGCAATCTGTTTCTCGTACTCTGTTTCGGCCCATCTGTTTCTCGCACTCTCTTTCTCGCACTCTGTTTCAGCCCCTTCTGTTTCTCGCAATCTGTTTCTCACACTCTGTTTCAGCCCCTCTGTTTCTCGCACTCTGTTTCGGACACTCTATTTCTCGCTCTCTATTTCTCGCACTCTGTTTCGGACCCTCAATTTCTCGCACTCTTTTTCTCGCACTCTGTTTCTCACACTCAGTTTCAGCCCTTCTGTTTCTTGGGCACAATTCCAACATCTCTGTTTTTCACACTCTGTTTCAGACACTTTCTTTCTCGCACTCTGTTTCTCGCACTCTGTATCAGCCCATCTGTTTCTCGCACTCTCTTTCTCGCACTCTGTTTCAGCCCCTTCTGTTTCTCGCAATCTGTTTCTCACACTCTGTTTCAGCCCCTCTGTTTCTCGCACTCTGTTTCAGACACTCTATTTCTCGCTCTCTATTTCTCGCACTCTGTTTCGGACCCTCAATTTCTCGCACTCTTTTTCTTGCACTCTGTTTCTCACACTCTGTTTCAGCCCTTCTGTTACTTGCACACAATTTCAACACCTCTGTTTATCACATTCTGTTTCAGACACTCTCTTTCTCGCACTCTGTATCTCACACTCTGTTTCTCGCACTCTGTTTCAGACCCTCTGTTTCAGACGCTCTGTTTCTCACACTCTGTTTCTCGCACTCTGTTTCACCCCCTCGGTTTCTCACACTCTGGTTCACACCCTCTGTTTATCACACTCTGTTTCAGA
>NW_025965690.1:447468-448559 GCF_021869965.1 Rhincodon typus
GAGGGACTGAAACAGAGTGTGAGAAAGAGAATGCGCGAAACCGAAGGGCTGAAACAGAGTGCGAGAAACAGAGTGCGCTAAGCAGAGGGACTGAAACAGAGAGCAAATAACAGAGGTGCTGAAATAGTGTTCAAGAAACAGAAGGGCTGAATTAGAGTGTGAGAAACAGTGTGCGAGAAAAAGAATGTGAGAAATAGAGGGGCTGAAACAGAGTGTGAGAAACAGAGAGTGAGAAATAGAGGGGCTGAAACAGAGTGTGTGAAACAGAGGAGCTGAAACAGAGTGCGAAAAACAGAGGAGCTGAAACAGAGTGCGAGAAACAGAATGCGCGAAACCGAGGGGCTGAAACAGAGTGTGAGAAACACAGGGGCTGAAATTGTGCACAAGAAACAGAGGGGCTGAAAAAGAACGCCAGAAAAAGAGTGGCTGAAACAGAGTGCGAGAAACAAAGCGTCTGAAACTGAGTGGGAGAAACAGAGTACGAGAAACAGAGTGCGAGAAACAGAGGGGCTGAAAAAGAGTGCGAAAAACAGAGGAGCTGAAAATGTGCGTGAGAAACAGAGGAGCTGAAACAGAGTCTGAGAAACAGAGGGGCTGAAACAGTGTGTGTGAAACAGAGGATCTGAAACAGAGTGTGACAAACAGAGGGTGTGAACCAGAGTGCGAGAAACATAGGGGCTGAAACAGAGTGCGAGAAACAGAGTGCGAGAAACAGATGTCGCGAAACAGAGTGTGAGAAACTGAGTGACTGAAACAGAGTGCGAGAAATGGAGTGAGAGAAACAGAGAGCAAGAAGTAGAAGGGCTGAAACAGAGTGCGAGAAACAGAGCGTCTGAAACAGAGGGTGAGAAACAGAGGGTCTGAAACAGAAGGTGAGAAACAGAGGGTCTGAAACAGAGTGCGAGAAACAGAGTGCAAGAAAGAGAGTGTCTGAAACAGAGTGTGAAAAACAGAAGTGTTGAAATTGTGCGCAAGAAACAGAAGGGCTGAAACAGAGTGTGAGAAACAGAGTGCGAGAAAAAGAGTGCGAGAAATAGAGGGGCTGAAACAGAGTGCGAGAAACAGAGTGCGAGAAACAGAGTGCGAGAAAT
>NW_025965690.1:449059-449561 GCF_021869965.1 Rhincodon typus
GTTTCAGTCCCTCGGTTTCGCGCATTCTGTTTCTCGCACACTGTTTCAGCCCCTCTGTTTTTTCGCCCTCAGTTTCAGCCCCTCTGTTTCTCGCACTCTGTATCACACCCTCATCTACTCGCACTCTGATTCTCGCATTCTGTTTCACCCCTTCAGATTCTCACACTCTGGTTCACACCCTCTGTTTATCACACTCTGTTTCGTGCAATCTGTTTCTCGCACTCTGTTTCAGCCCCTCTATTTCTCACTCACATTTTCTCGCACTCTGTTTCTCCCACTCAGTTTCAGACCCTTTGTTTCTCGCACTCTGCTTCAGCCACTCTTTTTCTCACGCTCTTTTTCAGCCCCTCTGTTTCTTGCTCTCTGTTTGAGTCCCTCTGCTTCTTGCACTCTGTTTCAGTCCCTCTGTTTCTCGCACTCTGTTTCAGCCCATCTATTTCTCGCACTCTTTTTCTCGCACTCTGTTTTTCACACTCTGTTTCAGCCCTCCTGTTTCTTGCAC
>NW_025965690.1:450061-450529 GCF_021869965.1 Rhincodon typus
GTTTCAGCCCCTCTATTTCTCGCACTCTTTTTCTCGCACTCTGTTTCGCACACTCTGTTTCAGCCCTTCTGTTTCTTGCACACAATTTGAACACCTCCGTTTTTCACACTCTGTTTCAGACACTCTCTTTCTCGCACTCATTTTCTCGCACTCTCTTTCTCACACTCTGTTTCAGTCCCCCTGTTTCTAACACTCTGTTTCTCGCACTCTGTTTCATCCCATCTGTTTCTCGCACTCTTTTTCTCGCAATCTGTTTCTCGCACTATGTTTCAGTCCCTATGTTTCTGACACTCTGTTTTGCGCAATCTGTTTCTCGCACTCTGCTTCTAGCACTCTGTTTCAGCCCCTTTGTTTCTCACACTCTGTTTTGCGCAATCTGTTTCTCCCACTCTGTTTCTCGCACTCTGTTTCAGCCCCTCTGTTTCTCGCTCTCTGTTTCAGCCCCTCTGTTTCTCACACTCTGTTTCG
>NW_025965690.1:450629-451038 GCF_021869965.1 Rhincodon typus
TTTCTCGCTCTCTGTTTCAGCCCCTCTGTTTCTCACACTCTGTTTCGCGCAATCTGTTTCTCACACTCTGTTTCTCGCACTCTGTTTCAGACCAACTGTTTCTCGCACTCTTTTTCTCGCCCTCTGTTTCTCACACTCTGTTTCAGCCCTTCTGTTTCTTGCACACAATTTGAACACCTCTGTTTTTCACACTCTGTTTCAGACACTCTCTTTCTCGCACTCTTTTTCTCGCACTCTCTTTCTCACACTCTGTTTCAGTCCCTCTGTTTCTAACACTCTGTTTCTCGCACTCTGTTTCAGAGCCTCTGTTTCTCGCACACTTTTTCTCGCACTCTGTTTCTCGCACTGTGTTTCAGTTCCTATGTTTCTCACACTCTGTTTCTCGCACTCTGTTTCAGACCAGCTGTTT
>NW_025965690.1:451538-452052 GCF_021869965.1 Rhincodon typus
AGATTGCGAGAAAGAGAGTTTCTGAAACAGAGTGTGAAAAACAGAAGTGTTGAAACTGTGCGCAAGAGACAGAAGGGCTGAAACAGAGTGTGAGAAACAAAGGGCGAGAAAAAGAAGGCGAGAAATAGAGGGGCTGAAACAGAGTGCGAGAAACAGAGAGCGAGAAATAGAGGGTTTGAAACAGAGTGCGAGAAACATAGGGACTGAAACACAGTGCGAGAAACAGAGCGCGAGAGAAAGTGTGCGAGAAACAGATGGGTTGAAACAGAGTGCGAGAAACAGAGTGTTAGAAACAGAGGGACTGAAACAGAGTGTGAGAAAGAGAGTGCGAGAAAAAGAGTGCGAGAAAGAGAGTGTCTGAAACAGAGTGTGAAAAACAGAGATGTTCAAATTGTGTGCAAGAAACAGAAGGGCTGAAACAGAGTGTGAGAAACAGAGGGCGAGAAAAAGAGTGCGAGAAACAGTTGGTCTGAAACAGAGTGCGAGAAACAGAGTGTGAGAAACAGATTGCGCG
>NW_025965690.1:452552-453117 GCF_021869965.1 Rhincodon typus
ACAGAGCGAAAAATTCGGAGGGACTGAAATTGTGCGCGAGAAACAGAAGGGCTAAAACCCAGTGCAAGAAACAGAGTGCGAGAAACAGAGTGTTAGAAACAGAGGGGTTGAAACAGAGTGCGAGAAAGAGAGTGCAAGGAATAGAGGGTCTGAAACTGAGTGTGAAAAACACAGAGCGAGAAAAAGAGTGCGAGAAACAGCTGGTCTGAAACAGATGGCGAGAAACAGAGTGTGAGAAACAGATTGCACGAAACAGAGTGTGAGAAACATAGGGACTGAAACACAGTGCGAGAAACAGAGCGCGAGAAAAAGAGTGCGAGAAACAGATGGGTTGAAACAGAGTGCTAGAAACAGAGTGTGAGAAACAGAGGCACTGAAACAGAGCGAAAAATTCGGAGGGACTGAAATTGTGTGCGAGAAACAGAAGGGCTAAAACCCAGTGCAAGAAACAGAGTGCGAGAAACAGAGTGTTAGAAACAGAGGGTTTGAAACAGAGTGCGAGAAAGAGAGTGCAAGGTATAGAGGGTCTGAAACTGAGTGTGAAAAACACAGAGCGAGAAATAGA
>NW_025965690.1:453617-454086 GCF_021869965.1 Rhincodon typus
CTCAATTTCAGCCCCTCTGTTTTTCGCACTGTTTCAGACCCACTCTTTCTCACACTCTGTTTCTCGCACTCGGTTTCAGTGCCTCTGTTTCTCACCCTCTGTTTCAGACGCTCTGTTTCTCACATTCTGGTTCACATCCACTGTTTCTTGCACTCTGTTTCTCACACTCTGTTCTTCACACTCTGTTTCAGCCCCTCTATTTCTCGCACTCTGTTCCAGCCCCTCTATTTCTCGCACTCGGTTTCAGCCCCTTCTGTTTCTTGCAATCTGTTTCTCCCAGTCTGTTTAAGCCCCTCTATTCCTTGCAGTCTTTTTCTCGCACTCTGTTTCTCACACTCTGTTTAAGCCCCTCTATTTCTTGCTCTCTGTTTCTCGCGATCTGTTTCTCACTCTCTGTTTCAGCCCCTCTATTCCTCGCAGTCTTTTTCTCGCACTCTGTTTCTCCCACTCAGTTTCAGCCCCTCTGTTT
>NW_025965690.1:454186-454681 GCF_021869965.1 Rhincodon typus
TCTCCCACTCAGTTTCAGACCCTTTGTTTCTCGTACTTTGTTTCAGCCCCTCTGTTCTCCGCACTCTGTTTCATCCCCTCTGTTTCTCGCACTCTGTTTCTCGTACTCTGTTACAGCCGATCTGTTTATCGCACTCTGCTTCAGCCCCTCTATTTCTCGCACTCTGTTTCAGCTCCTCTGTTTCTCACATTCTGGTTCACATCCGCTGTTTCTCGCACTCTGTTTCAGTCCCTTTGTTTCTCACCCTCTGTTTCAGACTCTCTGTTTCTTGCATTCTGTTTCAGCCCCTCTATTTATCGCACTATGATTCTTGCGTTCTTTTTCTCACGCACTGTTTCAGCACCTCTGTTTCTCTCACTCTGTTTCAGCCCCTCTGTTTCGCGTGCTTAATTTCAGCACCTCTGTTTTTGGTGCTCTGTTTCACTCCCTCTGTTTCTCGCACTCTGTTTCTCACATTGTGTTTCAGCACCTCTGTTTCTCGCACTCTGTTTCTCA
>NW_025965690.1:455181-456042 GCF_021869965.1 Rhincodon typus
CAGAGGGGCAGAAACAGAGTCTGAGAATCAGAGGGGCTGACACAGAGTTTGAGAAACAGGGTGCAAGAAACAGAGGTGCTGAAAAAGAGCACGAGAAAAAGAGGGGCTGAAACAGAGTGCGAGAAACAAAGGGTCTGAAACTGAATGGGAGAAAAAGAGTGCGAGAAAATGAGTGCGAGAAACAGAGGGGCAGAAACAGAGTGCGAGAAACAGATTGTGAGAAACAGAGGTGCTCAACACAATGCGAGAAACAGAGTGCGAGAAACAGAGGGACTGAAACAGAGCACCAAAATCAGAGGTGCTGAAATTAAGCGCGCGAAGCAGAGAGTCTGAAACAGAGTGAGAGAAACAGAGGTGCTGAAACAGAGTGCGAGAAACAGATTGGAGAAACTGAGTGCGAGAAACAGAGGTGCTCAACACAATGCGAGAAACAGAGTGCGAGAAACAGTGTGACTGAAACAGAGCACCAAAAACAGAGGTGCTGAAAGTAAGCGCGCAAAACAGAGGGGCTGAAACAGAGTGAGAGAAACAGCGGTGCTGAAACAGAGTGTGAGAAACAGAACGCAAGAATCATAGTGCGATAAATAGAGGGGCTGAAACAGAGTGCAAGAAACAGAGGGTGAGAAACAGAGGGACTAAATCAGAGTGCGAGAAACAGAGTGCGAGAAATAGATGGCGAGAAACAAAGCAGCTGAAACAGAGGGTGAGAAACAGAGGGGCTGACACTGAGTGCGAGAAAACGAGGGGCTGAAACAGAGTGCGAGAAACAGAGTGCAAGAAACAGAGGGGCAGAAACAGATGGTGAGAAACAGAGGGGCTGAAACAGAGTTTGAGAAACAGGGTGCGAGAAGCAGAGTGGCT
>NW_025965690.1:456542-457057 GCF_021869965.1 Rhincodon typus
GAAAAACACAGGGGCTGAAATTGTGCACAAGAAAGAGAGGGGCTGAAAAATAGCACAAGAAAAAGAGGGGCTGAAACAGTGTGCGAGAAACAAAGGGTCTGATACTGAGTGGGAGAAACAGAGTGCGAGAAAAACACTGCGAGGAATAAAGTGGCTGAAACAGAGTGTGAGAAACAGATTGCGAGAAACAGAGATCAAGAAATAGAGGGGCTGAAACCGAATGCGATAAACAATGGGGCTGACACAGAGTGTGAGAAACAGAGTGGCTGAAACAGAGTGCGAGAAACAGAGTACGAGAAACAGAGTGCCAGAAACAGATCGGCTGTAACAGAGTGCAAGACACAGAGTGCGAGAAGCAGAGGGGATGAAACAGAGTGCGGACAACAGAGGAACTGAAACAGAGTACGAGAAACAGAGGGACTGAAACAGAGCTCGTGAAATAGAGGGGTTGAAACAGAGAGTGAGAAACAGAGCAGCTGAAACAGATTGCGAGAAACAGAAGGGCAGAAACAGAG
>NW_025965690.1:457157-457329 GCF_021869965.1 Rhincodon typus
CTGAAACAGAGTGCGAGAAAGAGTGTGTGAGAAACAGAGTGCGAAAAACAGAGGGGCTGAAATTGAGCACGAGAAACAGAGGGCTAAAACCCAGTGGGAGAAACAGAGTGCGAGAAACAGAGTGTGAAAAACACAGGGGCTGAAATTGTGCACAAGAAAGAGAGGGGCTGAA
>NW_025965690.1:457829-458485 GCF_021869965.1 Rhincodon typus
TTTTTCACACTGTTTCAGACCTTCTCTTTCTCGCACTCTGTTTCTCGTACTCTGTTTCAGACCCTCTGTTTCTCACCCTCTGTTTCAGCCCCTCTATTTCTTGCACTCTGTTTCTGGCACTCTTTTCTTCACACTCTGATTCAGCCCCTCTTTTTCTCGCACTCTGTTTCAGCCCCTCTGTTTCTCAGACTCTGTTTCTGCCCCTCTGTTTCTCGCAACCTGTTTCAGCTGCTCTGTTTCTCAAACTCTGTTTCAGCCCCTCTGTTTCTCAGACTCTGTTTCTGTCCCTCTGTTTCTCACACTCTGTTTCAGCTGCTCTGTTTGTCACGCTCTGTTTCAGCCCATCTGTATTTCACACTCTTTTTCAGCCCCTCTATTTATCGCACTCTGATTCTTGTGTTCTGTTTCTCGCACTATGTTTCAGAACCGTTGTTTCTTGCACGCAGTTTCAGCCCCTCTGTTTCTCGCGCTCTGTTTCAGCCCATCTGTAATTCACACTCTGTTTCAGCCCCTCTGTTTCTCGCACTCAATTTCAGCCCCTCTGTTTTTCGCACTGTTTCAGCCGCTCTCTTTCTCACACTCTGTTTCTCGCACTCTGTTTCAGACCCTCTGTTTCTCACCCTCTGTTTCAGACGCTCTGTTTCTCGCAGTCTGTT
>NW_025965690.1:458985-459597 GCF_021869965.1 Rhincodon typus
GTGAAATACAGATGGGCTGAAATAGTGCGCGAGAAACAGAGAGGCTGAAACTGAGTGAGGGAAACAGAGGGGCTGAAACCGAGTGCGAGAAACAGATTGCGAGAAACAGAGCGCGAGAAACAGAGGTGCTGAAATACAATGCGAGAAACAGTGTTAGAAACAGAAGGACTGAAACACAGCACCAAAAACAGAGGGGCTGAAATTAAGCGTGGGAAACAGAGGGGCTGAAACAGAGTGAGAGAAACAGAGGTGCTGAAACAGAATGTGAGAAACAGAACGCAAGAATCATAGTGCGATAAATAGACGGGCTGAAACAGAGTGCGAGAAACAGAGGGACTGAAACAGAGCTCGCGAAACAGAGGGGCTGAAACCGAGTGAGAGAAACAGAGGTGCTGAAATTGTTCAAAAGAAACAGAGGGGCTGAAAAAGAGCGCCAGAAAAAGAGGGGCTGAAACAGAGTGCGAGAAACAGAGGGGCCGAAACAGAGCCTGAGAAACAGAGGGACTGAAACAGAGCTCGCGAAATAGAGCGGTTGAAACAGAGTGTGAGAAACAGAGTAGCTGAAACAGGTTGCGAGAAACAGAGGCGCAGAAACAGAGTCTGAGAAACAGA
>NW_025965690.1:459697-460782 GCF_021869965.1 Rhincodon typus
TACAGATGGGCTGAAACAGAGCGCGAGAAACAGAGCAGCTGAAACAGAGTGCTAGAAACAGAGGGGCTGAAACTGCGTGCAAGAAACAACGGTTCTGAAACATAGTGTGAGAAACAGAACACAAGAATCAGAGTGCGATAAATAGAGGGGCTGAAAAAGAGTGTGAAATACAGATGGGCTGAAACAGAGCGCGATAAGCAGAGCAGCTGAAACAGAGTGTGAGAAACAGAGGGACAGAAACAGAGTCTGAGAAACAGAGGGGCTGAAACAGAGTTTGAGAAACAGAGTGCGAGAAACAGAGTGGCTGAAAGAGAGTGCGAAAAACACAGGGGCTGTAATTATGCACAAGAAACAGAGGGGCTGAAAAAGAGTGCGAGAAAAAGAGGGGCTGAAACAGAGTGTGAGAAACAAAGGGTCTGAAACTGAGTGGGAGAAACAGAGTGCGAGAAAAAGACTGCGAGGAATAGAGGGGCTGAAACAGAGAGTGAGTAACAGATGGGCTGAAACAGAGAGCAAGAAATAGAGGGGCTGAAACCGAATGCGAGAAACAGAGGGGCTGACACAGAGTGTGAGAAACAGAGTGGCTGAAACAGAGTGCGAGAAACAGAGTACGAGAAACAGAGTGCCAGAAACACATCGGCTGTAACAGATGGCGAGAAACAGAGTCTGAGAAACAGAGGGGCTGAAACAAAGTGTGAGAAACAGAGTGTGAGAAACAGAGTGGCTGAAAGAGAGTGCAAGAAACAGAGGGGCTGAAAAAGAGTGCGAGAAACAGATGGGCTGAAACAGAGTATGAGAAACAGCAGTTCAGAAACAGAGTGTGAGAAACAGAAGGCCAGAATCAGAGTGCGATAAATAGAGGGGCTGGAACAGAGTGTGAAATACAGATGTGCTGAAACAGAGCGCGAGAAACAGAGCAGCTGAAACAGAGTGCGAGAAACAGAGGGTCTGAAACAGAGTGCGAGAAACAGAGTGGCTGAAACAGAGCCTGAAAAACAGAGGGACTGAAACAGAGCTCGCGAAATAGAGCGGTTGAAACAGAGTGTGAGAAACAGAGTAGCTGAAACAGGTTGCGAGAAACAGAG
>NW_025965690.1:460882-461021 GCF_021869965.1 Rhincodon typus
AGAGGGGCTGAAAAAGAGTGCGAGAAACAGATGGGCTGAAACAGAGTATGAGAAACAGCGGTTCAGAAACAGAGTGTGAGAAACAGAAGGCCAGAATCAGAGTGCGATAAATAGAGGGGCTGAAAAAGAGTGTGAAATA
>NW_025965690.1:461521-462157 GCF_021869965.1 Rhincodon typus
TTTCAGCTACTCTGTTTCTCACTCTCTGTTTCAACCCCTCTATTTCACGAGCTCTGTTTCAGTCCCTCTGTTTCTCGCACTCTGTTTCATCCCTTCTGCTTCTCGCACTCTGTTTCTCGCCATCTGTTACAGCCGATGTGTTTCTGGCACTCTGTTTCTCGTACTCTGTTTCTCGCACTCTGTTTCAGCCACTCTGTTTCTCACACTCTGTGTCAGCCCCTCTGTTTCTCGCATTCGGTTTCAGCCCCTCTATTTCTTGCTCTCTGTTTCAGCCCCTCTATTCCTCGCAGTCTTTTTCTCGCACTCTGTTTCTCCCACTCAGTTTCAGACCCTTTGTTTCTCGCACTCTGCTTCAGCCCCTCTTTTTCTCGCCCTCTTTTTCAGCCCCTCTGTTTCTTGTGCACAATTACAGCCCCTGTGTTTTTCGCACTCTCTTTCAGTCACTATGTTTCTCGCTCTCTGTTGCTCAAACTCTGTTTCTCAGACTCTGTTTCTGTCCCTCTGTTTCTCACACTCTGTTTCAGCTGCTCTGTTTGTCGCGCTCTGCTTCAGCCCATCTGTATTTCACACTCTTTTTCAGCCCCTCTATTTATCGCACTCTGATTCTTGTGTTCTGT
The DNA here is from genome assembly GCF_021869965.1 of Rhincodon typus. Taxonomy (NCBI): domain Eukaryota; kingdom Metazoa; phylum Chordata; class Chondrichthyes; order Orectolobiformes; family Rhincodontidae; genus Rhincodon; species Rhincodon typus. The sequence goes on from NW_025965690.1 coordinate 462,139, forward strand.
TTCTCACACTATGTTTCAG
>NW_025965690.1:462657-464460 GCF_021869965.1 Rhincodon typus
TCTGGTTCACATCCACTGTTTCTCGCACTCTGTTTCCGCACCTCTGTTTCACGCACTCTGTTTCATCCCCTCTGTTTCTCAGACTCTGTTTCTGCCCCTCTGTTTCTCACAATCTGTTTCAGCTACTCTGTTTCTCACTCTCTGTTTCAACCCCTCTATTTCACGAGCTCTGTTTCAGTCCCTCTGTTTCTCGTTCTCTGTTTCAGCCCCTCTGTTGTCCGCACTCTGTTTCATCCCCTCTGCATCTCGCACTCTGTTTCTCGCACTCTGTTACAGCTGATCTGTTTCTGGCACTCTGTTTCTCGTACTCTGTTTCTCAAACTCAGTTTCAGTCCCTCTGTTTCTCACCCTCTGTTTCAGACCCTCTGTTTCTTGCATTCTGTTTCAGCCCCTCTATTTATCGCACGATGATTCTTGCGTTCTGTTTCTCTCACTCTGTTTCAGCCCCTCTGTTTTGCGTGCTTAATTTCAGCACCTCTGTTTTTGGTGCTCTGTTTCAGCCCCTCTGTTTCTTGCGTTCTGTTTCTCACACTCTGTTTCAGAACAGCTGTTTCTTGCACTCTGTTTCAGCCCCTCTGTTTCTCGCACTCTGTTTCAGCTGCTTTGTTTCTTGTGCTCTGTTTCAGCACATCTGCATTTCACACTCTGTTTCAGCCCCTCTATTTATCGCACTCTGATTCTTGCATTCTGTTTCTCACACTCTGTTTCAGAACCGCTGTTTCTAGCACTCTGTTTCAGCCCCTCTGTTTCTCGCACTTTGTTGCAACCCCGCTGTTTCTGCCCCTGTCTGATTCTTGCACTCACTTTCTCGCACTCTGTTTCAGACCATCTATTTCTCGCACTCATTTTCTTGCACTCTGTTTCTCCCACTCAAGTTCAGACCCTTTGTTTCTCGCACTCTGTTTCAGCTCCTCTGTTTCTCGTGCTCTTTTTTGAGCCCCTCTGTTTCTTGCACCCTGTTTTTCAAACTCTGTTTCCGCCCCTCTGTTTCTCAGACTCTGTTTCTGCCCCGCTGATTCTTGCATTCTGTTTCACACACTCTGTTTCAGAACCGCTGTTTCTTTCACTCTGTTTCTCGCACTCTGTTTCAGCCCCTCTTTTTCTCGCGCTCTTTTTCAGCCCCTCTGTTTCTTGTGCACAATTTCAGCCCCTGTGTTTTTCGCACTGTCTTTCAGCCACTCTGTTTCTCGCATTCTGTTTCTCAAGCTCTGCTTCAGCCCCTCTGTTTTTGGTGCTCTGTTTCAGTCCCTCTGTTTCTAACACTGTTTCTCGCATTGTATTTCAGCACCTCTGTTTCTCGCGCTCTGTTTCTCGCAATCTGTTTCTCGCACTCGGATTCAGCCCCTCTGTTTCCCTCACTCAGTTTCAGCCTCTCTGTTTCTCGCGCACTATTTCAGCCCATCTGTATTTCACACTCTGTTGCAGCCCCTCTATTTATTGCACTCGGTTTCAGCCCCTGTATTTCTCGCACTCTGTTTTTTGCAATCTGTTTCTCGTATTCAGTTTCAGCCCCTCTGTTTCTCGCACTCTGTTTCTCGTAGTTGGTTTCAGCCTCGCTGTTTCTCGCACGCTGTTTCTGCCCTCTGTTTCTCGCACTCTGTTTCAGACCGTCTATTTCTCGCACTCATTTTCTCGCACTCTGTTTCTCCCACTCAGATTCAGACCCTTTGATTCTCGCACTCTGTTTCAGCCCCTCTTTTTCTCATGCTCTGTTTCAGCCCCTCTGTTTCTTGCACCCTGTTTCTCAAACTCTGTTTCTGCCCCTCTGTTTCTTGCGTTCTGTTTCTCACACTCTGTTTCAGA
>NW_025965690.1:464960-466150 GCF_021869965.1 Rhincodon typus
CGCGAGAAAAAGAGGGGCTGAAACAGAGTGCGAGAAACAGAGGGGCTGAAACAGAGTGTGAGAAACAGAATGCAAGAATCAGCGGGGCAGAAACAGAGTCTGAGAAACAGAGGGGCGGAAACAGAGTTTGAAAAACAGGGTGCAAGAAACAGAGGGGCTCAAAAAAGAGCACGAGAAACAGAGGAGCTGAAACAGAGTGCGAGAAACAAAGGGTCTGAACCTGAGTGGGAGAAACAGAGTGCGAGAAAATGAGTGCGAGAAATAGATGGTCTGAAACAGAGTGCGAGAAACTGAGTGCAAGAAACAGAGCGGGACACAGACAGGGGCAGAAACAGAGTGCGCAAAACAGCGGGTTTGCAACAAAGTGCGAGAAACAGAGGGGCTGAAACAGAGTGCTAGAAACAGCGGTTCTGAAACAGTGTGTGAGAAACAGAATGCAAGAATCAGAGTGCGATAAATAGAGGGGCTGAAACAGAGTGTGAAATACAGATGTGCTGAAACAGAGCACAAGAAACAGAGCAGCTGAAACGGAGGATCGGAAAAAGAGTTTGAGAAACAGAGTGCAAGAAAAAGAGTGCGAGAAATGGAGGATCTGAAAAAGAGTTTGAGAAACAGATGGGCTGAAACAGAGTGCGAGAAACAGAGTGTGAGAAAGAGCGGGTCTGAAACAGTGCGAAAAACAGAGGGGCTGAAATTGAGTGCGAGAAACAGAGGGGCTTAAATAGAGTGTGAGAAACAGAGTGCGAGAAAAAGACTGCGAGGAATAGAGGGGCTGAAACAGAGTGTGAGAAACAGATTGCGAGAAACAGTAGGGGCTGAAACAGAGTGCGAGAAATAGAGGGGTTGAAACAGAGTGCGAGAAATAGAGGGTCTGAAACAGAGTGTGAAGAAAAGAGTGCGAGAAACAGAGTGCAAGAAATAGAGGGGTTGAAACGGCGTGCGAGAAACAGAGGGATTGAAACAGAGCACCAAAAACAGAGGTGCTGAAATTAAGCGCGCGACACAGAGGGGTTGAAACAGAGGGCAAGAAACAGAGGTGCTGAAACAAAATGAGAGAAACAGAGTGCGAGAAACAGAGGAGCTGAAACACAACGTGAGAAACAGAGTACAAGAAACAGAGTGCAAGAAATAGAGTGGTTGAAACGGCGTGCGAGAAACAGAGGTGCCGAAACAGAGTGCGAGAAACAGAA
>NW_025965690.1:466650-467380 GCF_021869965.1 Rhincodon typus
CGAGAAACAGAACAGCTGAAACAGAGTGCAAGAAACAGCGGTTCTGAAACAGAGTGTGAAAAATAGAACGCAAGAATCAGAGTGCGACAAATAGAGGGGCTGAAACAGTGTGAAATACAGATGGGCTGAAACAGAGCGCGAGAAACAGAGCAGCTGAAACAGAGTGTGAGAAACAGAGGGGCTGACACTGAGTGCGAGAAAACGAGGGGCTGAACCAGAGTGCGAGAAACAGCGGCGCTGAAACAGAGCGCGAGAAACAGAACGCAAGAATCAGAGTGCGATAAATAGAGGGGCTGAAACAGAGTGTGAAATACAGATGGGCTGAAACAGAACGCGAGAAACAGTGCAGCTGAAACAGAGTGTGAGAAACAGAGGGGCTGACACTGAGTGTGAGAACACAAGGGGCTGAAACAGAGTGCAAGAAACGGAGTGCAAGAAACAGAGGGGCAGAAACAGAGTCTGAGAAACAGAGGGGCAGAAACAGAGTGCGAGAAACAGAGGGGCTGAAACAGAGGGTGAGAAACAGAGGGTCTGAAACAGAGTGCGAGAAACAGAGTGTGAGAAAGAGAGGGGCTGAAACAGAGTGTGAGAAACAGAACGCAAAATTCATACTGCGATAAATAGACGGTCTGAAACAGAGTGCAAGAAACAGAGGGTCTGGAACAGAGGGTGAGAAACAGAGAGACTGAAACAGAGTTTGAGAAACAGAGTGCGAGAAAAAGAGTGCGAG
>NW_025965690.1:467480-468786 GCF_021869965.1 Rhincodon typus
GCTGAAACAGAGTGTGAGAAACAGAACGCAAGAATCATAGTGAGATAAATAGAGGGGCTGAAACAGAGTGCAAGAAACAGAGGGTCTGGAACAGAGGGTGAGAAACAGAGGGACTGAAACAGAGTTTGAGAAACAGAGTGCGAGAAAAATAGTGCGAGAAATGGAGGATCTGAAAAAAGAGTTGGAGAAGCAGATGGGCTGAAACAGAGTGCGAGAAACAGAGGAGCTGAAACAGAGTGCAAGAAACAGAGGGGCTGAAACAGCGGGTGAGAAACAGAGGGACTGAAACAGGGTGCGAGAAAAAGAGTGTGAGAAAGAGAGGGGCTGAAACAGAGTGTGAGAAACAGAACGCAAGAATCATAATGAGATAAATAGAGGGGCTGAAACAGAGTGCAAGAAACAGAGGGGCTGGAACAGAGGGTGAGAAACAGAGGGACTGAAACAGAGTTTGAGAAACAGAGTGCGAGAAAAAGAGTGCGAGAAATGCAGGATCTGAAAAAGAGTTGGAGAAGCAGATGGGCTGAAACAGAGTGCGAGAAACAGAGGAGCTGAAACAGAGTGCAAGAAACAGAGGGGCTGAAACAGCGGGTGAGAAACAGAGGGACTGAAACAGGGTGCGAGAAAAAGAGTGTGAGAAAGAGAGGGGCTGAAACAGAGTGTGAGAAACAGAACGCAAAATTCATACTGCGATAAATAGACGGTCTGAAACAGAGTGCAAGAAACAGCATTTCTGAAACAGAGTTTGAGAAACAGACTGAGAGAAACAGAGGAGCTGAAACAGAGTGTGAGAAACAGAACGCAAGAATCATAGTGCGATAAATTGAGGGGCTGAAACAGAGTGCAAGAAACAGAGGGGCTGGAACAGAGGGTGAGAAACAGAGGGACTGAAACAGAGTTTGAGAAACAGAGTGCGACAAAAAGAGTGCGAGAAATGGAGGATCTGAAAAAGAGTTGGAGAAGCAGATGGGCTGAAACAGAGTGTGAGAAACAGAGGAGCTGAAACAGAGTGCCAGAAACAGAGGGTCTGAAACAGAGTGTGAGAAACAGAGTGAGAGGAAAAGACTGCGAGGAATAGAGTGGCTGAAACAGAGTGTGAGAAACAGATTGCGAGAAACAGAGAGCAAGAAACGGAGGGGCTGAAAGAGAGTGCGAAAAACACAGGGGCTGAAATTGTGCACAAGAAACAGAGGGGCTGAAAAAGAGCATGAGAAAAAGAGGGGCTGAAACAGAGTGCGAGAAACAGAGGTGCTGAATCAGATTGCGAGAAACAGAGGAGCTGAAACAGAGTGCAAGAAACAGCGGGGTT
>NW_025965690.1:469286-469961 GCF_021869965.1 Rhincodon typus
GTGAAATACAGATGTGCTGAAACAGAGCGTGAGAAACAGAGCAGCTGAAACAGAGTGTGAGAAACAGAGTGTGAGAAAAAGACTGCGAGAAATGGAGGATCTGAAAAAGAGTTCGAGAAACAGATGGGCTGAAACAGTGTACGAGAAACAGAGGAGCTGAAACAGAGTGCCAGAAACAGAGGGGCTGAAGCAGAGAGCGAGAAACAGAGGAGCTGAAACAGAGTGCAAGAAACAGAGGGAATGAAACAGAGTATGAGAAACAGAGTGCGAGAAAAAGACTGCGAGGAACAGAGGGGCTGAAACAAAGTGTGGGAAACAGATTGTGAGAAACAGAGAGCAAGAAATAGAGGGGCTGAAACCGAGTGCAATAAATAGAGGGGTTGAAACAGAGTGTGAAATACAGATGGGCTGAAACAGAGCGCGACAAACAGAGCAGCTGAAACAGAGTGCGAGAAACAGAGGGGCTGAAACAGAGTGCAAGAAACAGCGGCTCTGAAACAGAGTGTGAGAAACAGAACACAAGAATCAGAGTGTGATTAATAGAGGGGCTGAAACAGAGTGTGAAATACAGATAGGCTGAAACAGAGCGCGAGAAACAGAGCAGATGAAACAGAGTGAGAGAAACAGAGGAGCTGACACTGAGTGCGAGAAAATGAGGGGCTGAAACAGAGTGCG
>NW_025965690.1:470061-470467 GCF_021869965.1 Rhincodon typus
GCAAGAAACAGAGGGACTGAAACAGAGCTCGCGAAATAGAGGGGTTGAAACAGAGTGTGAGAAACAGAGTAGCTGAAACACATTGCGAGAAACAGAGGGGCAGAAACAGAGTCTGAGAAACAGAGGGTCTGAACCAGAGTGCGTGAAACAGAGGCGCCGAAACAGAGTGCGAGAAACAGTGGATGTGAACCAGAATGTGAGAAACAGAGGAGCTGAAACAGAGTGCCAGAAATAGAGGGGCTGAAACAGAGTGCGAGAAACAGAGCATCTGAAACAGAGGGTCTGAAACAGAGTTCGAGAAACAGAGTGTGAGAAAGAGAGGGTCTGAAACAGTCCGAAAAATAGAGGGGCTCAAATTGAGTGCGAGAAACAGAGGGGCTGAAACAGAATGCGAGAAACAGAGGCA
>NW_025965690.1:470967-471796 GCF_021869965.1 Rhincodon typus
GCGAGAAAAAGTGTGCGAGAAATAGAGGGGCTGAAACAGATTGTGAGAAACAGAGTGCCAGAAACAGAGGGACTGAAACAGAGAGTAAAATCAGAGGTGCTAAAATTGTGTGCAAGAAACAGAAGGGCTGAAAGAGAGTGTGAGAAACAGAGTGCGAGAAAAAGAGTGCGAGAAACAGAGTGCGAGAAGGAGAGTGTTTGAAACAGATTGTGAAAAACCAAGGTGTTGAAATTGTGTGCAAGAAACAGAAGGGCTGAAAGAGAGTGTGAGAAACAAAGTGCGAGAAAAAGAGTGCGAGAAATAGAGGCGCTGAAACCGAGTGCGAGAAACAGAGAGGCTGAGACAGAGTGTGAGAAACAGAGTGGCTGAAAGAGAGTGCGAGAACAAGAGTGGAAGAAACAGAGGGGATGTTACAGAGTATGAGAAACAGAGGGTGAGAAACAGAGGGTCTGAAACAGAGGGTGAGAAAAAGAGGGGCTGAAACAGAGTGCGAGAAACAGAGTGTGAGAAACAGTGCGAGAAAGAGAGGGGCTGAAACCGAGTGCGAGAAAGAGAGTGTCTGAAACAGAGTGTGAAAAACAGAGGTGTTGAAATTGTGTGCAAGAAACAGAAGGGCTGAAACAGGGTGCGAGAAACAGAGCGCGATAAAAAGAGTGCAAGAAACAGATGTTCTGAAACAGAGTGCGAGAAACAGATGGACTGAAACAGAGTGCGAGATGCAGACGTGCTGAAACAGAGTGCGAGAAACAGAACATTTGAAACAAAGTGTGACAAACAGAGGGTGTGAACCAGAGTGTGAGAAACAGAGGGGGTGAAACAGAATGCGAGA
>NW_025965690.1:472296-472808 GCF_021869965.1 Rhincodon typus
GAAACAGAGTGTGAGAAACAGAGTGCGAGAAACAGAGTGCGAGAAATGGAGGATCTGAAAAAGAGTTCGAGAAACAGATGGGCTGAAACAGAGTGTGAGAAACAGAGTGCTAGAAAAAGACTGCGAGGAATAGAGGGGCTGAAACAGAGTGTGAGAAACAGATTGCGAGAAACAGAGAGCAAGAAATAGAGGGGCTGTAACCGAGTGCAATACATAGAGGGGCTGAAACATAGTGTGAAATACAGATGGGCTGAAACATAGCGCGAGAAACAGAGCAGCTGAAACAGAGTGCGAGAAACAGAGGGGATGAAACAGAGTGCAAGAAACAGCGGTTCTGAAACAGAGTGCGAGAAACAGAGCGTCTGAAACAGAGGGTGAGAAACAGAGGGTCTGAAACAGAGTGCGAGAAACAGAATGTGAGAAACAGAGTGCGAGAAAGAGAGTGTCTGAAACAGAGTGTGAAAAACAGAAGTGTTGAAATTGTGTGCAAGAAACAGAAGGGCTGAAACAGA
>NW_025965690.1:472908-473315 GCF_021869965.1 Rhincodon typus
ACAGAAGTGTTGAAATTGTGTGCAAGAAACAGAAGGGCTGAAACAGAATGTGAGAAACAGTGTGCGAGAAAAAGAGTGCAAGAAATACAGGGTCTGAAACTGAGTGCGAAAAACAGAGGGGCTGAAACAGAGTGCGAGAAACAGAGTGTGAGAAACAGATTGCGCGAAACAGAGTGTCAGAAACAGAGGGACTGAAACACAGTGCGAGAAACGGAGTGAGAGAAACAGAGAGCAAGAAATAGAGGGAATGAAACAGAGTGCGAGAAACAGAGGCGCAGAAACAGAGTGTGAGAAACAGAGGGGCAGAAACAGAGTTTGAGAAACAGTGGAGCTGAAACAGAGTGCGTGAAACAGAGGTGAGGAAACAGATTGCGAGAAACAGTGGATGTGAACCAGAATGTGAGAAA
>NW_025965690.1:473415-474128 GCF_021869965.1 Rhincodon typus
GCAGAAACAGAGTGTGAGAAACAGAGGGGCAGAAACAAAGTCTGAGAAACAGTGGAGCTGAAACAGAGTGCGTGAAACAGAGGTGGGGAAACAGATTGCGAGAAACAGTGGATGTGAACCAGAATGTGAGAAACAGAGGGGCTGAAACAGAGTGCGAGAAATAGAGGGGCTGAAACAGAGTGCGAGAAACAGAGCGTCTGAAACAAAGGGTGAGAACCAGAGCGTCTGAAACAGAGTGCGAGAAACAGAGTGCGAGGAAGAGAGGGTCTGAATCAGTGTGAAAAACAGAGGGGCTGAAATTGAGTGCGAGAAACAGAGGGGCTGAAACAGAGTTTGAGAAACAGAGTGCAAGAAAAAGAGTGCGAGAAATGGAGGGTCTGACAAAGCGTGCGAGAAACAGATGGGCTGAAACAGAGTGCGAGAAACAGAACACAAGAATCAGAGTGCGATAAATAGAGGGGCTGAAACAGAGTTTGAAATACAGATGTGCTGAAACAGAGCGCGAGAAACAGAGGGGCTGAAACAGAGTGCGAGAAACAGAGAGGCTGAAACAGAGTGCAAGAAACAGCAGTTCTGAAACAGAGGGGTTGAAAAAGAGCACGAGAAAAAGAGGGGCTGAAACAGAGTGCGAGAAACAAAGGGTCTGAAACTGAGTGGGAGAAACAGAGTGCGAGAAAATGAGTGCGAGAAATAGACGGGCTGAAACAGAGTGC
>NW_025965690.1:474228-475221 GCF_021869965.1 Rhincodon typus
GAGAAACAGATTGCGAGAAACAGAGAGCAAGAAACAGAGTGGCTGAAAGAGAGTGCGAAAAACACAGGGGCTGAAATTGTGCACAAGAAACAGAGGGGCTGAAAAAGAGCACGAGAAAAAGTGGGGCTGAAACAGAGTGCAAGAAACAGAGGGGCTGAAACAAAGTGCAAAAATCAGAGGGACTGAAACAGAGCTCGCGAAATCGAGGGGTTGAAACAGAGTGTGAGAAACACAGAGTAGCTGAATCAGATTGCGAGAAACAGAGGAGTAGAAACAGAGCCTGAGAAACAGAGGGGCGGTAACAGAGTGCGTGAAACAGGGCGTCTGAAACAAAGGGTGAGAAACAGAGGGTCTGAAACAGAGTGCGAGAAACAGAGTGTGAGAAAGAGAGGGCCTGAAACTGTGTGAAAAACAGAGGGGCTGAAATTGAGTGCGAGAAACAGTGGGGCTGAAGCAAAGTGCGAGAAACAGAGGGGCTGAAACAGAGTGCAAGAAACCGAGGGTCTGAAATAGACGGTGAGAAACAGAGGGACTGAAACAGAGTGCAAAAAACAGAGGGGTTGAAATTGTGCATGAGAAACAGAGGGGCTGAAACAGAGTTTGAGAAACAGAGTGGAAGAAAATGAGTGCAAGAAATGGAGGGTCTGAAAAAGAGTGCGAGAAACAGATGGGCTGAAACAGAGTGCGAGAAACAGAGGGGCTGACACAGAGTTTGAGAAACTGAGTGCGAGAAATGAAGGGTCTGAAAAAGAGTGCGAGAAACAGAGGTGCTGAAACAGAGTGCGAGAAACGGCGGTTCTGAAACAGAGAGTTAGAAACAGAACGCAAGAATCAGAGTGCGAAAAATAGAGGGGCTGAAACAGAGTGTGAAATACAGATGGGCTGAAACAGAGCACGAGAAAAAGAGCAGCTGAAACAGAGTGTGAGAAACAGAGGGGCTGACACTGAGTGCAAGAAAAAGAGGGGCTGAAACTGAGTGAGAGAAACAGAGGG
>NW_025965690.1:475721-475986 GCF_021869965.1 Rhincodon typus
AACAGAAGGGCTGAAATTGAGTGCGAGAAACAGAGGGGCTGAAACAGTGGGTGAGAAATAGAGGGACTGAAACAGAGTGTGAAAAACAGGGGCTGTAATTGTGCGTGAGAAACAGAGTGGCTGAAACAGAGTTTGAGAAACAGAGTGCAAGAGAAAGAGTGCGAGAAATGGAGGGTCTGAAAAAGAGTGCGAGAAACAGATGGGCTGAAACAGAGTGCGAGAAACAGCGGTTCTGAAACAGAGTGTGAGAAACAGAAGGCAAGAA
>NW_025965690.1:476086-476932 GCF_021869965.1 Rhincodon typus
CAGAGCGTCTGAAACAGAGGGTGAGAAACAGAGGGTCTGAAACAGAGTGCGAGAAACAGAGGGGCTGAAACAGAGTGCAAGAAACAGAGGGTCTGAAACAGAGTGTGAGAAACAGAGTAGCTGAAACAGATTGCATAAAAACAGAGGGGCAGAACCAGAGTCTGAGATACAGAGGGGCTGAAACAGAGTGCGTGAAACAGAGGTGTGGAAACAGAGTGCGAGAAACAGAGCGTCTGAAAGAGAGGGTGCGAAACAGAGGGTCCGAAACAGAGTGCGAGAAACAGAGTGTGAGAAAGAGAGGGTCTGAATCAGTGCGAAATACAGAAGGGCTGAAATTGAGTGCGAGAAACAGAGGGGCTGAAACAGAGTGCAAGAAACAGAGGGTCTGAAACAGTGGGTGAGAAATAGAGGGACTGAAACAGAGTGTGAAAAACAGGGGCTGTAATTGTGCGTGAGAAACAGAGTGGCTGAAACAGAGTTTGAGAAACAGAGTGCGAGAAAAAGAGTGCGAGAAATGGAGGGTCTGAAAAAGAGTGCGAGAAACAGATGGGCTGAAACAGAGTGCGAGAAACAGCGGTTCTGAAACAGAGTGTGAGAACCAGAAGGCAAGAATCAGAGTGCGATAAATAGAGGGGCTGAAACAGAGTGTGAAATACAGATGTGCTGAAACAGAGCTCGAGAAACAGCGCAGCTGAAACAGAGTGCGAGAAAAAGAGGGGCTGAAACAGAGTGCGAGAAACAGATGGGATGAAAAAAAGTGTGTGAAACAGACTCTGAGGAACAGAGCCACTTTCAGAGAGCGAGAAATAGAGGGTCTGAAACAGAGTGCAAGAAACAGATGGGCTG
>NW_025965690.1:477432-478708 GCF_021869965.1 Rhincodon typus
GAAACAGATGGGCTGAAACAGAGTGCGAGAAACAGTGGTTCTGAAACTGAGTGTGAGAAACAGAAGGCAAGAATCAGAGTGCGATAAATAGGGGGGCTGAAACAGAGTGTGAAATACAGATGTGCTGAAACAGAGCTTGAGAAACAGCGCAGCTGAAACAGAGTGTGAGAAAAAGAGGGGCTGAAACAGAGTGCGAGAAACAGAGGGGCTGAAACAGAGTGTGAGATACAGAATGCAAGAATCAGCGGGGCAGAAACAGAGTCTGAGAAACAGAGGGGCGGAAACAGAGTTTGAAAAACAGGGTGCAAGAAACAGAGGGGCTCAAAAAAGAGCACGAGAAACAGAGGAGCTGAAACAGAGGGCGAGAAACAAAGGGTCTGAACCTGAGTGGGAGAAACAGAGTGCGAGAAAATGAGTGCGAGAAATAGATGGTCTGAAACAGAGTGCGAGAAACTGAGTGCAAGAAACAGACAGGGGCAGAAACAGAGTGCGCGAAACAGCGGGTTTGCAACAAAGTGCGAGAAACAGAGGGGCTGAAACAGAGTGCTAGAAACAGCGGTTCTGAAACAGTGTGTGAGAAACAGAATGCAAGAATCAGAGTGCGATAAATAGAGGGGCTGAAACAGAGTGTGAAATACAGATGTGCTGAAACAGAGCACAAGAAACAGAGCAGCTGAAACAGAGTGCGAGAAACAGAGGGGCTGAAACAGAGTGCAAGAAACAGAGGGGCTGAAACAGAGTGCAAGAAACAGCGGTTGTGAAACAGAGTGTGAGAAACAGAACGCAAGAATGAGAGGGGCGGAAACAGAGTCTGAGAAACAGAGGGGCTGAAACAGAGTTTGAGAAACTGGGTGCAAAAACAGAGGGGCTGAAAAAGATCACGAGCAACAAAGGAGCTGAAACAGAGTGCAAGAAATAGACAGTCTGAAACAGAGTGCGAGAAACAGAGTGCGAGAAACAGAGAGGCTGAAACAGAGTGCAAGGAACAGAGGGTCTGAAACAGTGGGTGAGAAATAGAGGGACTGAAACAGAGTGTGAAAAACAGGGGCTGTAATTGTGCGTGAGAAACAGAGTGGCTGAAACAGAGTTTGAGAAACAGAGTGCGAGAAAAAGAGGGGCTGAAAAAGAGCACTAGAAAAAGAGGGGCTGAAACAGAGTGTGAGAAACAGATTGCGAGAAGCAGAAGGGGCTGAAACAGAGTGCGAGAAAGAGAGGGGCTGAAAGAGAGTGAGATACCGAGAGCGAGAAATAGAGGGTCTGAAACAGAGTGCAAGAA
>NW_025965690.1:479208-484541 GCF_021869965.1 Rhincodon typus
TCTGTTTCTGCCCCTCTGATTCTTGCGTTCTGTTTCTCACACTCTGTTTCAGAACCGCTGTTTCTTGCACTCTGTTTCAGCCCCTCTATTTCTCGCACTCTTTTTCAGCTGCTCTGTTTCTCGCGCTCTGTTTCAGCCCATCTGTATTTCACACTCTGTTTCAGCCCTTCGATTTATTGCACTCGGTTTCAGCCCCTCTATTTCTTGCTCTCTGTTTCTCAAAATCTGTTTCTCGTATTCAGTTTCAGCCCCTCTGTTTCTCGCACTCTATTTCTGCCCTCTGTTTCATGCACTCTGTTTCTCGTACTCTGTTTCAGAAAGTCTATTTTTCGCACTCATTTTTTCGCACTCTGTTTCTCCCACTAACTTTCAGACCCTTTGTTTCTCGCACTCTGTTTCAGCCCCTCTTTTTCTCGTGCTCTTTTTCAGCCCCTCTGTTTCTTGCACCCTTTTCTCAAACTCTGTTTCAGCCCCTCTGTTTCTCAGACTCTGTTTCTGCCCCTCTGATTCTTGCATTCTGTTTCTCACATCTGTTTCAGAACCGCTGTTTCTTGCACTCTGTTTCAGCCCCTCTGTTTCTCGCACTCTGTTTCAGCCCCTCTGTTTCTCGCACTCTGTTTCAGCTGCTCTGTTTCTCGCGCTCTGTTTCAGCACATCTGTATTTCACACTCTGTTTCAGCCCCTCTATTTATCACACTCTGATTCTTGTGTTCTGTTTCTCACACTCTGTTTCAGAACCACTGTTTCTTGCACTCTGTTTCAGCCCATCTGTTTCTCGCACTCTTTTTCGGACCCTCCATTTCTCGCATTCTTTTTCTCGCACTCTGTTTCTCAAACTCTGTTTCAGCCCCTCTGTTTCTCACGCACAATTTCAGCCCCTCTGTTTTTCGCACTCTGTTTCAGTCCCTCTGTTTCTCGCACTCTGGTTCAGCCCCTCTAATTCTCGCACTCTGTTTCAGCTCCTCTGTTTCTCACGTTCTGGTTCACATCCACTCTTTCTCGCACTCTGTTTCCGCACCTCTGTTTCTTGCACTCTGTTTCAGCCCCTCTGTTTCTCAGACTCTGTTGCAGCCCCTCTGTTTCTCGCACTCAGTTTCAGACCCTTTGATTCTCGCACTCTGTTTCAGCCCCTGTTTTTCTCGTGCTCTTTTTCAGCCCCTCTGTTTCTTGCACCCTGTTTCTCAAATTCTGTTTCAGCCCCTCTGTTTCTCGCACTCTGTTTTAGCCCCTCTGTTTCTCGCACTCTGTTTCAGCCCCTCTTTTTCTCACGCACAATTTCAGCACATCTGTATTTCACACTCTGTTTCAGCCCCTCTATTTATCGCACTCTGATTCTTGCGTTCTGTTTCTCACACTCTGTTTCAGAACCGCTCTTTCTCGCACTCTGTTTCAGCCCATCTGTTTCTCGCACTCGTTTTCAGACCCTCCATTTCTCGCACTCTGTTTCTCAAACTCTGTTTCAGCCCCTCTGTTTCTCATGCACAATTTCAGCCCCTCTGTTTTTCGCACTCTGTTTCAGTCCCTCTGTTTCTCACCCTCTATTTCAGACACTCTGTTTCTTGCACTCTGTTTCAGCCCCTCTGTTTCTCGCACTCTGTTTCAGCCCCTCTGTTTCTCGCACTCAATTTCAGCCCCTCTGTTTTTTGCATTGTTTCAGACCCTCTCTTTCTCACAGTCCGTTTCTCGCACTCTGTTTCAGCCCCTCTATTTCTCGCACTCTGTTTCAGCTCCTCTGTTTCCCACATTCTGGTTCACATCCACTGTTTCTCGCAATATGTTTCAGCTACTCTGTTTCTCGCACTTTGTTTCAGCCCCTCTGTTTCTCGCTCTCTGTTTCAACCCCGCTGTTTCTCGCACTCTGTTTCAGCCCCTCGTTTTCTCGCATTCAGTGTCAGCCCCTCTGTTTCTCACACTATGTTTCAGCTGCTCTGTTTCTCGCGCTCTGTTTCAGCCCATCTGTATTTCACACTCTGTTTCAGCCCCTCTATTTATTGCACTCGGTTTCAGCCCCTCTATTTCTTGCTCTCTGTTTCTCACAATCTGTTTCTCTCACTCAGTTTCAGCCCCTCTGTTTCTCGCGCACTATTTCAGACCCTCTGTTTTTCTCTTTCTGTTTCAGAAACTCTGTTTCTCGCCCTCTGTTTTTCAGTCTCTGTTTCTCGCATTCTGTTGCAGCCCCTCTTTTTCTCGCACTCTGTTTCTCAAACTCTGTTTCAGCCCCTCTGTTTCTCACGCACAATTTCAGCCCCTCTGTTTCTCGCATTCTGTTTCAGTCCCTCTGTTTCTCACCCTCTATTTCAGACACTCTGTTTCTTGCACTCTCTTTCAGCCCCTCTGTTTCTCGCACTCTGTTTCAGCCCCTCTGTTTCCCGCACTCAATTTCAGCCCCTCTGTTTTTCGCATTGTTTCAGACCCTCTCCTTCTCACAGTCTGTTTCTCGCACACTGTTTCAGCCCCTCTATTTCTCGCACTCTGTTTCAGCTCCTCTGTTTCCCACATTCTGGTTCACATCCACTGTTTCTCGCAATATGTTTCAGCTACTCTGTTTCTCGCACTTTGTTTCAGCCCCTCTGTTTCTCGCTCTCTGTTTCAACCCCGCTGTTTCTCGCACTCTGTTTCAGCCCCTCGTTTTCTCGCATTCAGTGTCAGCCCCTCTGTTTCTCACACTATGTTTCAGAACCGCTCTTTCTCGCACTCTGTTTCAGCCCATCTGTTTCTCGCACTCGTTTTCAGACCCTCCATTTCTCGCACTCTTTTTCTCGCACTCTGTTTCTCAAACTCTGTTTCAGCCCCTCTGTTTCTCACGCACAATTTCAGCCCCTCTGTTTCTCGCACTCTGTTTCAGTCCCTCTGTTTCTCACCCTCTATTTCAGACACTCTGTTTCTTGCACTCTGTTTCAGCCCCTCTGTTTCTCGCACTCTGTTTCAGCCCCTCTGTTTCTCGCACTCAATTTCAGCCCCTCTGTTTTTCGCATTGTTTCAGACCCTCTCCTTCTCACAGTCTGTTTCTCGCACTCTGTTTCAGCCCCTCTATTTCTCGCACTCTGTTTCAGCTCCTCTGTTTCCCACATTCTGGTTCACATCCACTGTTTCTCACAATATGTTTCAGCTACTCTGTTTCTCGCACTTTGTTTCAGCCCCTCTGTTTCTCGCTCTCTGTTTCAACCCCGCTGTTTCTCGCACCCTGTTTCAGCCCCTCTATTTCTCGCACTCTGTTTCAGCTCCTCTGTTTCCCACATTCTGGTTCACATCCACTGTTTCTCGCAATCTGTTTCTCTCACTCAGTTTCAGGCCCTCTGTTTTTCTCTTTCTGTTTCAGAAACTCTGTTTCTCGCACTCTGTTTTTCGGTCTCTGTTTCTCGCATTCTGTTGCAGCCCCTCTTTTTCTCGCACTCTGTTTCTCAAACTCTGTTTCAGCCCCTCTGTTTCTCGCGCACTATTTCAGACCCTCTGTTTTTCTCTTTCTGTTTCAGAAACTCTGTTTCTCGCACTCTGTTTTTCGGTCTATGTTTATCGCATTCTGTTGCAGCCCCTCTTTTTCTCGCACTCTGTTTCTCGCAATCTGTTTCTCGTATTCAGTTGCAGCCCCTCTGTTTCTCGCACTTTGTTTCATCCCTGCTGTTTCTCGCACTCTATTTTTGCCCCTCTGTTTCTTGCACTCTGTTTCTCGCACTCTGTTTCAGACTGTCTATTTCTCACACTCATTATCTCGCACTCTGTTTCTCCCACTCAGTTTCAGACCCTTTGTTTCTCGCACTCTGTTCAGCCCCACTTTTTCTCGTGCTCTTTTTCAGCCACTCTGTTTCTTGCACCCTGTTTCTCAAACTCTGTTTCAGACCCTCTGTTTCTCAGACTCTGTTTCTACCCCTCTGATTCTTGTGTTCTGTTTCTCACACTCTGTTTCAGAACCGCTGTTTCTTGCACTCTGTTGCCGCCCCTCTGTTTCTCGCACTCTGTTTCAGCTCCTCTGTTTCTCGCGCTCTGTTTCAGCCCATATGTATTTCACACTCTGTTTCAGCCCCTCTATTTATCGCACTCCGATTCTTGCGTTCTGTTTCTCACACTCTGTTTCAGAACCGTTGTTTCTCGCACTCTGTTTCAGCCCATCTGTTTCTCGCACTCTTTTTCAGACCCTCCATTTCTCGCACTCTTTTTCTCGCACTCTATTTCTGGCAATCTGTTTCTCGTATTCAGTTTCAGCCCCTCTATTTCTCGCACTCTGTTTCAGACCGTCTATTTCTCGCACTCATTTTCTCGCACTCTGTTTCTCACACTCTGTTTCAGCGCCTCTATTTACCGCACTCTGATTCTTGCATTCTGTTTCTCACACTCTTTTTCAGGCCCGCTGTTTCTCGCACTCTGTTTCAGCTGCTCTGTTTCTCACGCTCTGTTTCAGTCCATCTGTATTTCACACTGTGTTTCAGCCCTTCCATTTATTGCACTCAGTTTCAGCCCCTCTATTTCTTGCTCTCTGTTTCTCGCAGTCTGTTTCTCACACACTGTTTCAGCCCCTCTATTCCTCGCAGTCTTTTTCTCGCACACTGTTTCTCGCACTCTGTTTCAGCCCCTCCTTTTCTTGCACTCTGTTTCAGCCCCTCTGTTTCTCGCACTCTGTTTCAGCCCATCTGTTTCTCGAACTCTTTTTCAGATCCTCCATTTCGCGCACTCTTTTTCTCGCACTCTGTTTCTCAAACTCTGTTTCAGTCCCTCTGTTTCTCACCCTCTGTTTCAGACCCTCTGTTTCTTGCACTCTGTTTCAGCCCCTCTTTTTATCGCACTATGATTCTTGCGTTCTGCTTCTCACACTCTGTTTCAGCACCTCTGCTTCTCTCACTCTGGTCCAGCCCCTCTGTTTCGCGCGCTTAATTTCAGCACCTCTGTTTTTGGTGCTCTGTTTCAGTCCTTCTGTTTCTTGCACTCTGTTTCTCGCACTCTGTTTCAGACCGTCAATTTTCGGACTCATTTTCTCGCACTCTGTTTCTCCCACTCACTTTCAGACCCTTTGTTTCTCGCAGTCTGTTTCAGCCCCTCTTTGTCTCGTGCTCAATTTCAGCCCCGCTGTTTTTCACACTCTATTTCTCACACTCTCTTTCTCGCCCTCTGTTTCTCACACTCTCTTTCCCGCACTCTGTTTCAGACCCTGTGTTTCACGCACTCTGTTTCAGTCCCTTTGTTTCTCGCACTCTGTTTCAACCCCTCTGTTTCTCACACTCTGTTTCTTGCACTCTGTTTCTCGCACTGGGTTTTAGCCCCTCTGTTTCTCGTGCACAATTTTAGTCCCTCCGATTTTTTCGCTCTGTTTCAGTCCGTCTGTTTCTCGCTCTCTGTTTCTC
>NW_025965690.1:485041-485235 GCF_021869965.1 Rhincodon typus
CACTCTGTTTCAGAACCGTTGTTTCTTGCACTCTGTTTCAGCCCCTCCATTTCTCGCACTCTGTTTCAGCTGCTCTGTTTCTCAATCTCTGTTTCAGCCCCTCTGTTTCTCACGCACAATTTCAGCCCCTCTGTTTTTCGCACTCTGTTTCAGTCCCTCTGTTTCTAATCCACTATTTCAGACCCTCTGTTTCT
>NW_025965690.1:485335-485767 GCF_021869965.1 Rhincodon typus
TCTCGTATTCAGTTTCAGCCCCTCTGTTTCTCGCACTCTGTTTCTCGCAGTTTGTTTCAGCCTCGCTGTTTCTCGCACGCTGTTTCTGCCCCTCTGTTTCTTGCACTCTGTTTCTCGCACTCTGTTTCAGACCGTCTATTTCTCGCATTCATTTTCTTGCCCTCTGTTTCTCCCACTCAGTTTCCGAAACTTTGTTTCTCGCACTCTGTTTCAGCTCCTCTTTTTCTCGTGCTCTTTTTCAGCCTCTCTGTTTCTTGCACCCTGTTTCTCAAACTCTGTTTCAGCCCCTCTGTTTCTCAGACTCTGTTTCATGCACTTTGTTTCAGCCCATCTGTTTCTCACACTCTGTTTCAGAACTGCTGCTTCTTGCACTCTGTTTCAGCCTCTCTGTATCTCGCACTCTCTTTCAGCCACTCTGTTTCTCGCACTCTG
>NW_025965690.1:486267-486922 GCF_021869965.1 Rhincodon typus
GAAACAGAGTCTGAGAAACAGAGGGGCTGAAACAGAGTTTGAGAAACAGGGTGCAAGAAACAGAGAGGCTGAAAAAGAGCACGAGAAAAAGAGGAGCTGAAACAGAGTGCGAGAAACAAAGTTTCGGAAACTGAGTGGGAGAAACAGAGGGCAAGTAAATGAATGCGAGAAATAGACGGTCTGAAACAGAGTGCGAGAAACAGAGTGCAAGAAACAGAGGGGCAGAAACAGCGTGCGAGAAACAGCGAGGCTGAAACAAACTGCGAGAAACAGAGTGCGAGAAACAGAGGGGCTGAAACTGAATACGAGAAACAGATTGCGTGAAACAGAAGTGCGGAAACAGAGTGCGAGAAACAGTGGATGTGAACCAGAATGTGAGAAACACAGGAGCTGAAACAGAGTGCGAGAAATAGTGGGGCTGAAACAGAGTGCGAGAAACAGAGGTGCTGAAACAGAGTGCGTGAAGCAGAGGTGCGGAAACAGAGTGCGAGAAACAGTGGATGTGAACCAGAATGTGAGAAACAGAGGAGCTGCAACAGAGTGTGAGAAATAGAGGGGCTGAAACAGAGTGCGAGAAACAGAGGGGCTGAAACAGAGTGCGAAAAACAGAGGGGCTGAAATTGTGCGTGAGAAACAGAGGGGCTGAAACAGAGAT
>NW_025965690.1:487422-489070 GCF_021869965.1 Rhincodon typus
AACAGAGTGCAAGAAACAGAGGGGCAGAAACAGAGTGCGAGAAACAGCGGGGCTGGAAAAAAGTGCGAGAAACATAGTGCGAGAAAAAGAGGGGCTGAAACAGAATGCGAGAAACAGAGACTGAAAAACGGAGTACGAGAAAGAGAGTGTCTGAAACAGAAAGAGGAAAACAGATGGGCTGAAATTGTGCACGAGAAACAGAGGGGCTGAAACTGAGTGAGAGAAACAGAGGGGCTGAACCCGAGTGCGAGAAACAGATTGCGAGTAACAGAGTGCGAGAAACAGTGGATGTGAACCAGAATGTGATAAATCGAGGGGCTGAAACAGAGTGCGAGAAACAGAGCTCGTGAAATAGAGGGGTTGAAACAGAGAGTGAGAAACAGAGTAGCTGAAACAGATTGCGAGAAACAGAGGGGCAGCAACAGAGTCTGAGAAACAGAGGAGGTGAAACAGAGTGCGTGAAACAGAGGTGCGGAAACAGAGTGCGAGAAACAGTGGATGTGAACCAGAATGTGAGAAACACAGGAGCTGAAACAGAGTGCGAGAAATATTGGATGTGAACCAGAATGTGAGAAACAGAGGAGCTGAAACAGAGTGCGAGAAATAGAGGGGCTGAAACAGAGAGCGAGAAACAGAGTGTGAGAAAGAGTGTGTCTGAAACAGTGCAAAAAACAGAGGGGCTGAAATTGAGCACGAGAAACAGAGGGGCTGAAACTGAGTGCAATAAATAGAGGGGCTGAAACAGAGTGTGAAATACAGATGGGCTGAAACAGAGCGCGAGAAACAGAGCAGCTGAAACCGAGTGCTAGAAACAGAGGGGCTGGAACAGAGTGCAAGAAACAACGGTTCTGAAACAGAGTGTGAGAAACAGAATACAAGAATCAGAGAGCGATAAATAGAGGGGCTGAAACAGAGTGTGAAATACAGATGGGCTGAAACAGAGAGCGACAAACAGAGCAGCTGAAACAGAGTGTGAGAAACAGAGGGGCTGACACTGAGTGTTAGAAAACGAGGGGCTGAAACAGAGTGCGAGAAACAGAGGGGCTGAAACAGAGGTTGAGAAACAGAGTGCGAGAAACAGAGTGGCTGAAAGAGAGTGCGAAAAACACAGGGGCTGAAATTGTGCACAAGAAACAGAGGTGCGGAAACAGAGTGCGAGAAACAGTGGATGTGAACCAGAATGTGAGAAACAGAGGAGCTGAAACAGAGTGCGAGAAATAGAGGGGTTGAAAAAGAGTGCGAGAAACAGAGTGTGAGAAAGAGAGGGTCTGAAACAATGCGAAAAACAGAGGGGCTCAAATTGAGTGCGAGAAACAGAGGGGCTGAAACAGAGTGCGAGAAACAGAGGTGATGAAACAGAGTGCAAGAAACAGAGTGTCTGAAATAGAGGGTGAGAAACAGAGGGACTGAAACAGAGTGCGAAAAACAAAGGGGCTGAAATTGTGCATGAGAAACAGAGGTGCTGAAACAGAGTTTGAGAAACAGAGTGCGAGAAAAAGAGTGCGAGAAATGGAGGGTCTGAAAACGAGTGCGAGAAACAGAGAGGCTGAAAAAGAGTGCGAGAAACAGCGGTTCTGAAACAGAGTGTGAGAAACAGAACGCAAGAATCAGAGAGCGATAAATAGAGGGGCTGAAACAGTGTGTGAAA
>NW_025965690.1:489080-490714 GCF_021869965.1 Rhincodon typus
CAGCGGTTCTGAAACAGAGTGTGAGAAACAGAACACAAGAATCAGAGGGGTAGAAACAGAGTCTGAGAAACAGGGTGCAAGAAACAGAGGGGCTGAAAAGGAGCACGAGAAAAAGAGGGGCTGAAACAGAGTGCGAGAAACAAAGGGTCTGAAACTGAGTGGGAGAAACAGAGTGCGAGAAAACGAGTGCGAGAAATAGACAGTCTGAAACAGAGTGCGAGAAACAGAGTGCAAGAAACAGAGGGGCAGAAACCGAGTGCGAGAAACAGCGGGGCTGAAACAAAGTGCGAGAAACGGAGTGAGAGAAACAGAGAGCAAGAAATAGAGGGAATGAAACAGAGTGCGAGAAACAGAGGAGCAGAAACAGAGTGTGAGAAACAGAGGGGCAGAAACAAAGTCTGAGAAACAGTGGAGCTGAAACAGAGTGCGTGAAACAGAGGTGGGGAAACAGATTGCGAGAAACAGTGGATGTGAACCAGAATGTGAGAAACAGAGGAGCTGAAACAGAGTGCGAGAAACAGAGCGTCTGAAACAAAGGGTGAGAACCAGAGCATCTGAAACAGAGTGTGAGAAACAGAGTGCGAGGAAGAGATGGTCTGAATCAGTGCGAAAAACAGAGGGGCTGAAATTGTGCGTGAGAAACAGAGGGGCTGAAACAGAGTTTGAGAAACAGAGTGCGAGAAAAAGAGTGCGAGAAATGGAGGGTCTGAAAAAGAGTGGGAGAAACAGATGGGCTGAAACAGAGTGCGAGAAGCAGCGGTTCTGAAACAGAGTGTGAGAAACAGAACGCAAGAATCAGAGTGCGATAAATAGAGGGGCTGAAACAGAGTGTGAAATACAGATGTTCTGAAACAGAGCGCGAGAAACAGAGCAGCTGAAACAGAGTGCGAGAAACAGAGTGGCTGAAACAGAGTGGGAGAAATAGCGGTTCTGAAACAGAGTGTGAGAAACAGAACACAAGAATCAGAGGGGCAGAAACAGAGTCTGAGAAACAGAGGGGCTGAAACAGAGTTTGAGAAACAGGGTGCAAGAAACAGAGGGGCTGAAAAAGAGCCCGAGAAACAGAGGAGCTGAAACAGAGTGCGAGAAAGAAAGGGTCTGAAACTGAGTGCGATAAACAGAGTGCCAGAAACAGAGCGGCAGAAACAGAGTGCGAGAAACAGTGGGGCTGATGCAGAGTGCGAGAAGCAGAGTGCGAGAAAAAGAGTGCGAGAAACAGATAGGCCGAAACAGAGTGCGAGAAACTGAGTGTGAGAAACAGAGCATCTGAAACAGAAGGTGAGAAACAGCGGGTCTGAAACAGAGTACAAGAAACAGAGTGTGAGAAACAGAGTGCGCAAAAGAGAGTGTCTGAAACAGAGTGCGAAAAACAGAGGTGTTAGAATTTGTGTGCAAGAAACAGAAGGGCTGAAACTGAATGTGAGAAACAGAGTGCGAGAACAAGAGTGCGAGAAATAGATGGTCTGAAACAGAGAGCGAGAAACAGAGGTGCTGAAACAGAGTGCCATAAACAGAGTGCGAGAAAAAGAGTGCGAGAAACAGATGGGCTGAAACAGAGTGCGAGAAACAGAGTGCAAGAAAAAGAGTGCGAGAAATAGAGTTGCTGAAACAGAGTGCGAGAATCAGAGTGCGAG
>NW_025965690.1:490814-491933 GCF_021869965.1 Rhincodon typus
GAGAAACAGAGAGCGAGAAACAGAGGGGCTGAAACAGAGTGCGAGAAACAGAGGTGCTGAAACAGAGTGCGAGAATCAGAGTGCGAGAAAAAGAATGCGAGAAACAGAGGGGCTGAAACTGAATACGAGAAACAGATTGCGAGAAACAGAGTGCGAGAAAAAGAGGGGCTGAAACAGAATGCGAGAAACAGAGTGCGAGAAAGAGAGTGTCTGAAACAGAAAGAGAAAAACCGAGGGGCTGAAATAGTGCGCGAGAAACTGAGTGGCTGAAACTGAGTGAGAGAAACAGAGGGGCTAAAACCGAGTGCGAGAAACAGATTGCGAGAAACAGAGGGACTGAAACAGAGCACCAAAAACAGAGGTGCTGAAATTAAGCACGCAAAACAGAGGGGCTGAAACAGAGTGTGAGAAACAGAGTGCAAGAAAAAGAGTGCGAGAAATGGAGTTTCTGAATCAGAGTGCGAGAATCAGAGTGCGAGAAAAAGAATGCGAGAAACAGATGGGCTGAAACAGAGTTCAGGAAACAGAGTGCGAGAAATACAGGGTCTGTGACAGAGTGCGAGAAACAGAGGGGCTGAAGCAGAGTGCGAGGAACAGAGTGCGTTAAAAAGAGTGCGAGAAACAGATGGGCTGAAACAGAGTTCGTGAAACAGAGTGCGAGAGACAGAGCGTCTGAAACAGAAGGTGAGAAACAGAGGGTCTGAAACAGAGTGCGAGAAACAAAGTGTGAGAAACAGAGTGCGCAAAAGAGAGTGTCTGAAACAGAGTGCAAAAAACAGAGGTGTTGAAATTGTGTGCAAGAAACAGAAGGGCTGATACAGAGTGTGAGAAACAGAGTGCGAGAAAAAGAGTGCGAGAAATAGATGGTCTGAAACAGACAGCTAGAAACAGAGCGTCTGAAACAGAAGGTGAGAAACAGAGGGTCTGAAAAGGGTGCGAGAGACAGAGTGTGAGAAACAGAGTGCACGAAAGAGAGTGTCTGAAACAGAGTGCGAAAAACAGAGGTGTTGAAACTGTGTGCAATAAACAGAAGGGCTGAAACAGAGTGTGAGAGACAGAGTGCAAGAAAAAAAGTGCGAGAAATAGATGGTCTGAAACAGAGAGCGAGAAATAGAGGGT
>NW_025965690.1:492433-493293 GCF_021869965.1 Rhincodon typus
TCGCACTCTGGTTCAGCCCCTCTAATTCTCGCACTCTGTTTCAGCTCATCTGTTTCTCACGTTCTGGTTCACATCCACTGTTTCTCGCACTCTGTTTCCGCACCTCTGTTTCACGCAGTCTGTTTCAGCCCCTCTGTTTCTCGCACTCTGTTTCGGTCCCTCTGTTTCTCGCACTCAATTTGAGCCCCTCTGTTTTTCGCACTGTTTCAGACCCTCTCTTTCTCACACTCTGTTTCTCGAACTCTGTTTCAGACCCTCTGTTTCAGATGCTCTGTTTCTCAGACTCTGTTTCTGCCCCTCTGTTTCTCGCAATCTGTTTCAGCTGCTCTGTTTCTCACACTCTGTTTCAGCTGCTCTGTTTGTCGCGCTCTGACATTCTCTTTCTCGCACTCTGTTTTTCAGTCTCTGTTTCTCGCATTCTGTTTCAGCCCCTCTTTTTCTCGCACTCTGTTTCTTGCACTTTGTTTCAGCCCCGCTGTTTCTCGCAATCTGTTTCTGCCCCTCTGTTTCTTGCACTCTGTTTCTCGCACCCTGTTTCAGACCGTCTATTTCTCGCACTCATTTCCTCACACTCTGTTTCCCCCACTCAGTTTCAGACCCTTTGTTTCTCGCACTCTGTTTCAGCCCCTCTTTTTCTCGTGCTCTTTTTCAGCCCCTCTGTTTCTTGCACCCTGTTTCTCAAACTCTGTTTCAGCCCCTCTGTTTCTCAGACTCTGATTCTGCCCCTCTGATTCTTGCGTTCTGCTTCTCACAATCTGTTTCAGAACCGCTGTTTCTTGCACTCTGTTTCAGCCCCTCTGTTTCTCGGACTCTGTGAAATACAGATGTGCTGAAACAGAGCGTGAGAAACAGAGCAGCTG
>NW_025965690.1:493793-494534 GCF_021869965.1 Rhincodon typus
TGAAACAGAGTGCAAGAAGCAACGGTTCTGAAATAGAGTCTGAGAAGAAGATGGGCTGAAACAAAGTGCGTGAAACAGAGTTTGAGAAACAGGGTGCAAGAAACAGAGGGGCTGAAAAAGAGCATGAGAAAGAGAGGGGCTGAAACAGAGTGCGAGAAACAAAGTGTCTGAAAGTGAGTGGGAGAAACAGACTGCGAGAAAATGAGTGCGAGAAATAGCCGGTCTGAAACAGAGTGCGAGAAACAGAGTGCAAGAAACAGAGGGGCAGAAACAGAGTGCGAGAAACAGCGGGGCTGAAACAAAGTGCGAGAAACATAGTGCGAGAAACAGAGGGGCTGAAAGCGAATACGAGAAACAGATTGCGAGAAACAGGGTGCAAGAAAAAGAGGGGCTGAAACAGAAAGAGAAAAACAGAGTGGCTGAAATAGTGCACGAGAAACAACGGGGCTGAAACTGAGTGAGAGAGACAGAGGGGCTGAAACCAAGTGCGAGAAACTGAGTGCGAGAAACAGAGGTGCTGAAACACAATGCGAGAAACAGAGTGCGAGAAACAGAGGGACTGAAACAGAGCACCAAAAACAGAGGTGCTGAAATTAAGCGCGCAAAACAGAGGGGCTGAAACAGAGTGAGAGAAACAGAGGTTCTGAAACAGAGTGTGAGAAACAGATCGCAAGAATCAGCGTGCGATAAACAGAGGGGCTGAAACAGAGTGTGAAATACAGATGGGCTGAAACAGAGCGA
>NW_025965690.1:495034-495687 GCF_021869965.1 Rhincodon typus
CTGAAAAAGAGTGCGTGAAACAGAGTGCGAGAAACAGAAGGGGAGAAGCAGAGTGCGAGGAACAGAGTGCGCGAAACAGAGTGCAAGAAACAGAGGGGATGAAACACAGTGCGAGTAACAGAGGGGCTGAAACAGAGTGCAAGAAACAGAGGGGCTGAAACATAGTGCGAGAAACAGAGGGGCTGAAAAAGAGTGCGAGAAACAGAGTGCAAAAAACAGAGTGCAAGAAACAGAGGGGCTGCAAAAGAGTGCGAGAAATAGAGTGTGAGAAATAGAGTGCGAGAAACAGAGTACAAAAAACAGAGTGCGAGAAACAGAGAGGCTGTAAAAGAGTGCGAGAAACAGAGTGTGAGAAACAGAGTGTGTGAAACAGTGTGCGAGAAAAAGAGTGTGAGAAACAGAGTGGCTGAAACAGCGTGCGGGAAACTGAGGGCAACAAACTGAGGGTCTGAAAAAGAGTGCAAGAATCAGAGGGGCTGAAACAGAGTGCGAGAAACAGAGTGTGAGAAAAAGAGGGGGAGAAACAGAGTGGCTGAAACAGAGTGCAGGAAACAGAGGGCGAGAAGCAGAACGGTTAAAACATAGTGCGAGAAACAGAGGGGCTGAAACAGAGCGCGAGAAACAAAGGGGCTGAAACAGAGTGCAAGAAACAG
>NW_025965690.1:496187-496811 GCF_021869965.1 Rhincodon typus
CAGAGGGGTTCAAACAGAATGGCTAAAACAGAGTGCGTGAATCAAAGGGTTCGAAACAGTGCACGACAGACAGAGTGCGCGAAACAGAGGGGCTGAAAAAGAGTGCGAAAAAGAGGGTGTGAGAAACAGAGTGTGAGGAACAGAGTGCGAGAAAAAGAGCGTGAGAAACAGAGGGGCTGAAACAGTATGCCAGAAACAGAATGCGAGAAACACAGTGCCAGAAACAAAGGGGCTGCAAAATAGTGCGAGAAACAGAGTGCGAGAAACAGAGCGTGAGAAACAGAGGGTCTGAAACAGAGTACGAGAAACAGAGTGTGAGAAACAGAGGGGCTGAAACAGAGTGCGAGAAACAGAGGGGCTGAAAAAGAGTGCGAGAAACAGAGTGCGAGAAATAAAGTGTGTGAAACAGAGTCCGAAAAACAGAACGCGAGAAACAGAGGAGCTGAAACAGAGTGCGAGGAACAGAGTACGCAAAACAGTGTGCGAGAAACAGAGTGCGAGAAGCAGAGGGGCTGAAACAGAGTGCGAGAAACAGAGTGCACAAAACAGAGTGCGAGAAACAGAGGGGCTGAAACAATGTGCGAGAAACAGAGTGCGAGAAACAGGAGGGGAGAAACAGAGTGC
>NW_025965690.1:497311-497853 GCF_021869965.1 Rhincodon typus
CACTCTATTTCTCGAACTCTGTTTCTCGCACTCTTTTTCAGCCCCTCCGTTTCTCGCACTCTGTTTCTGCCCCTCTGTTTCTCACACTCTGTTTCTCGCACTATTTTGCAGCCCCTCTGTTTCTGGCACTCTGCTTCTCGCTTTCTGTTTCTGGCATACTGTTTCAGCCCCTCTGTTTCTCAAGCTCTTTTTCACGCTCTCTGTTCCTCATACTCTGTTTGTCACATTCTGTCTCTCGCACTCTTTTTCAGCCCCTTGTTTCGCGCACTCTGCTTCTCGCACTCTGTATCAGCCCCTCTGATTCGCACACTCTGTTTCAGCCCCTCTGTTTAAACGACTCTGTTTCTCGCACTCTGTTTCTCGCACTCTGTTTTTCAGACTCTGTTTCTCGCAGTCTATTTCTCGCACTCTGTTTCTCGCACAGTTTCAGCCACTCTGTTTCTCGCACTCTTTTTCAGCCCCTCTATTTCTCGCACTCTGTTTTTTCACTCTGTTTCTTGCAGTCTATTGCTCGCACTCTGGTTCTCACACTCTTTTTCAGC
>NW_025965690.1:498353-498923 GCF_021869965.1 Rhincodon typus
CTGTTTTTCACACTCTGTTTCAGCCCCTCTATTTATCGCACTCTGATTCTTGTGTTCTGTTTCTCACACTCTGTTTCAGCCCCTCTGTTTCTTGCACTGTGTTTCAGCTCCTCTGTTTCTGGCACTCTGTTATAGCCCATCTCTTTCTCGAACTCTTTTTCATATCCTCCATTTCTCGCACTCTGTTTCTCAAACTCTGTTTCAGTCCCTCCGTTTCTCACCCTCTGTTTCAGACCCTCTGTTTCCTGCACGCTCTTTCAGCCCCTCTATTTATCGTACTGTGATTCTTGCGTTCTGTTTCTCACACTCTGTTTCAGCACCTCTGTTTCTCGCTCTCTGTGTCAGCCCCTCTGTTTCGCGCGCTTAATTTCAGCACCTATGTTTTTGGTGCTCTGTTTCAGTCCCTCGGTTTCTAACACTGTTTCTCGCATTTTGTTTCAGCACCTATGTTTCTCGCACTCTGTTTCTCGCACTCGGTTTCAGCCCCTCTGTTTCTTGCGCACTATTTCAGCCCCTCTGTTTTTCTCTTTCTGTTTCAGACACTCTCTTTCCCACACTCTGTTTATCGGT
>NW_025965690.1:499423-500194 GCF_021869965.1 Rhincodon typus
CGCACTCTGTTTCAGCCCCTCTTTTTCTCGCGCTCTTTTTCATCCCCTCTGTTTCTTGTGCACAATTTCAGCCCCTGTGTTTTTCGCACTCTCTTTCAGCCACTCTGTTTCTCGCACTCTGTTTCTCAAACTCTGTTTCAGCCCCTCTGTTTCTCAGACTGCTTCTGCCCCTGTGTTTCTTGCACTCTGTTTCTTGCACTCTGTTTCAGCTGCTCTGTTTCTCGCGCTCTGTTTCAGCACATCTGTATTTCACACTCTGTTTCAGCCCCTCTGTTTATCACACTCTGATTCTTGCGTTCTGTTTCTCACACTCTGTTTCAGAACCGCTGTTTCTCGCACTCTTTTTCAGTCCATCTGTTTCTGTCACTCAGTTTCAGACCCTCCATTTCTCGCACTCTTTTTCTTGCACTCTGTTTCTCAAACTCTGTTTCAGCCCCTCTGTTTCTCACGCACAATTTCAGCCACTATGTTTTTCGCACTCTGTTTCAGTCCCTCTGTTTCTTGCACTCTGTTTCAGCCCCTCTATTCCACGCAGTCTTTTTCTGGTACTCTGTTTCTCGCACACAGTTTCAGACACTTTGTTTCTCGCACTCTGTTTCAACCCCTCTTTTTCTCCCGCTCTTTTTCAGCCCCTCTGTTACTTGTGCACAATTTCAGCCCCTGTGTTTTTCGCACTCTCTTTCAGCCACTCTGTTTCTTGCTCTCTGTTTCTCGCAACCTGTTTCCCACACTGTGTTTCAGCCCCTCTATTCCTCGCAGTCTTTTTCTCGC
>NW_025965690.1:500694-502021 GCF_021869965.1 Rhincodon typus
TTCTCGCACTCTTTTTCTCGCACTCTGTTTCTCAAACTCTGTTTCAGCCCCTCTGTTTCTCACGCACAATTTCAGCCCCTCTGTTTTTCGCACTCTGTTTCAGTCCCTCTGTTTCTCACCCTCTATTTCAGATCCTCTGTTTCTCAAACTCTGTTTCAGCCCCTCTGTTTCTCGCACTCTGTTTCAGCCCCTCTGTTTCTCACACTCAATTTCAGCCCCTCTGTTTCTTGTGCACAATTTCAGACTCTGTGTTTTTCGCACTCTCTTTCAGCCACTCTGTTTCTTGCTCTTTGTTTCTCGCAATCTGTTTCTCACACTCTGTTTCAGCCCCTCTATTCCTCGCAGTCTTTTTCTCGCACTCTGTTTCTCACACTTTGTTTCAGCCCCGCTGTTTCTCGCACTCTGTTTCAGCCCCTCGTTTTCTCGCACTCAGTGTCAATACCTTTGTTTCTCACACTCTGCTTCAGCTGCCCTGTATCTCACGCTCTGTTTCAGCCCATCTGTATTTCACACTCTGTTTCAGCACCTCTATTTATCGCACTCTGATTCTTGCATTCTGTTTCTCACACTCTGTTTCAGTCCCTCTGTTTCTCGCACTCTGTTTCAGCCCCTCTTTTTCTCATGCTCTTTTTCAGCCCCTCTGTTTCTTGTGCACAATTTCAGCCCCTGTGTTTTTCGCACTCTCTTTCAGCCACTCTGTTTCTTGCTCTCTATTTCTCGCAATCTGTTTCAGCCCCTCGTTTTCTCGCACTCAGTATCAGCCCCTCTTTTTCTCACACTCTGTTTCAGCTGCTCTGTTTCTCGCGCTCTGTTTCAACCCATCTGTATTTCACACTCTGTTTCAGCCCGTCTATTTATCGCACTCTGATTCTTGCATTCTGTTTCTCACACTCTGTTTCAGAACCACTGATTCTTGCACTCTGTTTCAGCCCCTCTGTTTCTCGCGCTCTGTTTCAGCCCATCTGTATTTCACACTCTGTTTCAGCCCCTCTATTTATTGCACTCGGTTTCAGCCCCTCTCTTTCTTGCTCTCTGTATCTCACAATCGTGTTCTCACACTCTGCTTCAGCCCCTCTATTCCTCGCAGTCTATTTCTCGCACTCTGTTTCTCACACTCTGTTTCCACCTCTCTGTATCTCGCACTCTGTTTCAGACCCTCTGTTTCTCGTGCACAATTTCAGCCCCTCTGTTTTTCGCACACTGTTTCAGTCCCTCTGTTTCTCACCCTCTGTTTCAGCCCCTCTATTTATTGCACTCGGTTTCACCCCCTCTATTTCTTGCTCTCTGTTTCTCGCAATCTGTTTCTCACACTCTGTTTCAGCCCCTC
>NW_025965690.1:502521-503678 GCF_021869965.1 Rhincodon typus
TGAGAAACAGCGGGGCTGAAACAGAGTGTGTGAAACAGAGGGGCTGAAACAGGGATTGAGAAACAGAGGGGCTGAAACAGAATGCGAGAAACAGAGTGCCTGAAATAGAGTGAGAGAAACAGAGGTGGTGAAATTGTGTGCGAGAAACAGTGGCTGAAACAGAGTGCGAGAAACAGTGTGCCAGAAACAGAATGCGGGAAACAGTGTGCAAGAAACAGAGGGGTTGAAACGGAGAGCAAAAACCAGAGGGGCTGAAATTGTGCGCGAGCAACAGAGGGGCTGAAACAGAGTGCGACAAACACAGGGGCGGTAACGGAGTGTGAGAAACAGAGGGGCTGAAATAGAGTGCGAGAAACAGTGAGGCTGAAACAGAGTGCGAGAAACAGAGTGCGAGAAATAGAGAGGCTGAAACTGAGTGCGAGAAACAGGTTGTGAGAAACAGAGTGCGAGAAACAGAGGGGCTGAAAGCGAGTGCGAGAAACTGAGGGGCTGAAACAGGGTGCGACAAACAGAGGGGCTGAAACAGAGTGTGAGAAACAGAGTGTGTGAAATAGAGGGGCTGAAACCGAGGACGACAAACAGAGGGGCTTAAGCAGAGTGCGTGAAACAGAGTTCGAGAAACACAGTGTGCGAAACAGACTGCGTGACACCGAGTGTGAAAAATAGAGGGGCTGAAACTGAGTGTAAGAAACAGAGGGGCTGAAATTGTGTGCGAGAAACAGTGGCTGAAACAGAGTGCGAGAAACAGTGTGCCAGAAACAGAGTGCAGGAAACTGTGTGCAAGAAACAGAAGGGTTGAAACGGAGAGCAAACACCAGAGGGGCTGAAATTGTGCGCGAGCAACACAGGGGCGGTAACGGAGTGCGAGAAACAGAGGGGCTGAAATAGAGCGCGAGAAGCAGTGAGGCTGAAACAGACTGCGAGAAACAGAGTGTGAGAAACAGAGTGCGAAAAACAGTGGGGCTGAAACAGTGTGTGAGAAACAGAGGAGTTGAAACAGAGTGCGAGAAACAGAGTGCGAGAAACAGTGCGCCAGAAACAGAGTGCGAGAAACAGTGTGCTAGAAATAGAGGGGCAGAAACCAAGTGCAAGAAACAGTGGGGCTGAAACAGGGTGAGAGAAACAGAGGAGTTGAAACAGAGTGCGAGAAACAATGT
>NW_025965690.1:504178-504578 GCF_021869965.1 Rhincodon typus
CAGCTTCCCGTGCACAGTTTCAGCCCCTCTGTTTCTCACACTCAGTTTCAGCCCCTCTATTTCTCACACTCTGTTTCACGCACTCTGTTTGCCACTCTCTGTTTCTCGAACTCTGTTTCTGGCACACTGTTTCTCGCACTCTGTTTCTCGCACTCTGTTTCAACTCCTATGTTTCTCACATACTGTTTCAGCCCCTCTGTTTGTCGCACTCTGTTTCAGCCCCTCAGTTTCCCGCATTCGGTTTCAGCCCCTCTGTTTCTCGCACTCTGTTTCTCGCAACCAGTTTCTCACAAACTGTTTCAGCCCCTCTGTTTCTAGCAGTCTGTTTCAACTCCTCTGTTTCTCTCACCCTGTTTCAGCCCCACTGTTTCTCGCACTCGGTTTCTGCCCCTCTGTTTCT
>NW_025965690.1:504678-507518 GCF_021869965.1 Rhincodon typus
ATTCGGTTTCAGCCCCTCTGTTTCTCGCACTCTGTTTCTCGCAACCTATTTCTCACACGCTGTTTCAGCCCTTCTGTTTCTCGCGCACAATTTCAGCCCCTCTGGTTTTTGCTCTCCGTTTCAACCTCTCTGTTTCTAGCACACTGTTTCCCGCACTCTGTTTCTGGCACACTGTTTCTCGTACTCTGTTTCAGCCATTGTTTCTCGCACACAATTTCAGCCCCTCTGTTTTTCGCACTCGGTTTCAGCCCGTCTATTTCTCGCACTCTGTTTCCCACACTCTGTTTATCGCACTCCGTTTCAGAACCTCTGTTTCTAACATTCTGTTTCAGTCCCACCGTTTCTCGTACATAATTTCAGCCCCTCTGTTTTTTGCATTCTGTTTCAGCCCCTCTCTTTTTCGCACTCTGTTTCTCGCACTCTGTTTCTGGCACACTGTTTCTCGCACTCTGTTTCTCGCACTCTGTTTCAGTCACTGTTTCTGGCACACAATTTTAGCCCCTCTGTTTCTCGCACTCGGTTTCAGCCCCCCTATTTCTCGCACTCAATTTCAGTCCCTCTGGTTTTTGCTCTCCGTTTCAATCCCTCTGTTTCTTGCACACACTTTCCCGCACTCTGTTTCTGGCACACTGTTTCTCGCACTCTGTTTCAGCCACTGTTTCTCGCACACAATTTCAGCCCCTCTGTTTCTCACACTCAGTTTCAGTCCGTCTATTTCTTGCCCTCTGTTTCACACACTCAGTTTCTCGAACTCTATTTCACGCACTCTGCTTCAGCTCCTCTGTTTGTCGCACTCGGTTTCAGCCCCTCTATTTCAAACACTCTGTTTCTCACACTCTGTTTCAGCCCCTCTGTTTGTCGCACTCTGTTTCAGCCCCTCAGTTTCCAGCACTCGGTTTCAGCTCCTCTATTTCTCTCACTCTGTGTCACGCACTCTGTTTCTCGCACTCTGTTTCTCACACACTGTTTATCGCACTCCATTTCAGACCCTCTGTTTCTCACATTCTGTTTCAGCCCCACTGATTCTCTCACCCTGTTTCAGCCCCACTGTTTCTCGCACTCGGTTTTTGCCCCTCTATTTCTTGCACACTGTTTCTCGCACTCTGTTTCAACTCCTCTGTTTCTCTCACCCTGTTTCAGCCCCACTGATTCTCGCACTCGGTTTCTGCCCCTCTGTTTTTCGTACTCTGTTTCAGCCCCTCTGTTCCTCTCACTCTGTTTCTCACACACTGTTTCTCGCACTCTGTTTCAGACCCTCTGTTTCTCACACTCTGTTTCAACCCCTCTGTTTCTCGCGCATAATTTCAGCCCCTCTGTTTTTCGCACTCTGTTTCTCACACTCTGTTTCTCGCAGTCTGTTTCAGCCCCACTGT
Organism: Rhincodon typus; assembly: GCF_021869965.1. Taxonomy (NCBI): domain Eukaryota; kingdom Metazoa; phylum Chordata; class Chondrichthyes; order Orectolobiformes; family Rhincodontidae; genus Rhincodon; species Rhincodon typus. The sequence continues at coordinate 506,052 of NW_025965690.1, forward strand.
TTCTCGCACTCTATTTCAGCCCCTCCGTTTCTCACACTCCGTTACCGCCCCTGTGTTTCTCGCACTCTGTTTCAGCCCCACTGTTGCTCGCGCACAACTTCAGCCCCTCCGGTTTTTGCTCTCCGTTTCAACCCCTCTGCTTCTTGCCCACTGTTTCCCGCACTCTGTTTCTGGCACACTGCTTCTCTCACTCTGTTTCAGCCACTGTTTCTCACACACAATTTCAGCCCCTCTGTTTCTCGAACTCTGTTTCACGCCCCTCTGGTTGTCGCACTCTGTTTCAGCCCCTCAGTTTCCCGCACACAGTTTCAGCCCCTCTGTTTCTCGCACTCGGTTTCAGCCCCTCTATTTCTCGCACTCTGTTTCTCACACTCAGTTTCAGCCCCTCTATTTCTCACACTCTGTGTCACGAACTCTGTTTGCCACACTCTGTTTCTCGAACTCTGTTTCACACACTCGGTTTCAGCCCCTCTGTTTGTCGCACTCTGTTTCAGCACCTCTGTTTCTCGCACTCTGTTTCTCACAACCTGTTTCTCGCACTCAGTTTCAGCCCTCCTGTTTCTCACACTCTGTGTCACGCACTCTGTTTCTCGCACTCTGTTTCTCCCACACTGTTTATCGCACTCTGATTCAGACCCTCTGTTTCTCACACTCTGTTTCAGCCCCACTGTTTCTCGTGCATAATTTCAGCCCCTCTGTTTTTCGCATTCTGTTTCAGCCCCTCTCTTTCTCGCACTCTGTTTCTCACAATCTGTGTCAGCCCCTCTGTTTCTAGCACACTGTTTCTCGCACTCTGTTTCAACTCCTCTGTTTCTCTCTCCCTGTTTCAGCCCCACTGTTTCTCGCCCTCGGTTTGTGCCCCTCTATTTCTAGCACACTGTTTCTCGCACTCTGTTTCTGGCACACTGTTTCTCGCACTCTGTTTCTCGCACTCTGTTTCAACTCCGCTGTTTCTCACACACTGTTTCAGCTCCTCTGTTTGTCTCACTCTGTTTCAGCCCCTCAGCTTCCCACATTCGGTTTCAGCCCCTCTGTTTCTCGCACTCTGTTTCTGGCACACTGTTTCTCTCACTCTGTTTATCGCACTCTGTTTCAGACCCTCTGTTTCTCACATACGGTTTCAGCCCCTCTGTTTCTCGCGCATAATTTCAGCCCCTCTGTTTTTCGCACTCTGTTTCTCACACTCTGTTCCTCGCAATCTGTTACAGCCTCACTTTTTCTCGCACTCTATTTCAGCCCCGCTGTTTCTCACACTCCGTTACCGCCCCTGTGTTTCTCGCTCTCTGTTTCAGCCCCTCTGTTGCTCGCGCACAATTTCAGCCCCTCTGGTTTTTGCTCTCCGTTTCAACGCCTCTGTTTCTTGCACACAGTTTCCCGCTCTCTGTTTCTGGCACACTGTTTCTCGCACGCTGTTTCAGCCACTGTTTCTTGCGCACAATTTCAGCCCCTCTGTTTCTCACACTCAGT
>NW_025965690.1:508018-509541 GCF_021869965.1 Rhincodon typus
TGTGCTAGAAAGAGAGGGGCTGAAACGGAGTGTGAAAACCAGAGGGACTGAAATTGAGTGCGAGAAGTAGAGGGGATGAAACAGAGTGCGCGAAACAGAGTGAGAGAAACAGAGGGGCTGAAACAGAGCTCGACATACAGTGGGGCTGAAACAGAATGCGAGAAACAGAGTGCGAGAAACAGAGGAGCTGAAAGCGAGTGCGAGAAACTGAGGGGCTTAAACAGAGTGCGACAAACAGAGGGGCTGAAACAGAGTGTGAGAAACAGAGTGTGTGAAATAGAGGGGCTGAAACCGAGTGCGACAAACAGAGGGGCTGAAGCAGAGTGCGTGAAACAGAGTGTGAAAAACAGAGTGTGAGAAATAGAGGGGCTGAAACTGAGTGTGAGAAACAGAGGGGCTGAAATTGTGTGCGAGAAACAGTGTGCCAGAAACAGAGTGCGGGAAACTGTGCGCAAGAAACAGAAGGGTTGAAACGGAGAGCAAAAACCAGAGGGGCTGAAATTGTGCACGAGCAACACAGGGGCAGTAACGGAGTGTGAGAAACAGAGGGGCTGAAATAGAGTGCGAAAAACAGTGGGGCTGAAACAGTGTGTGAGAAACAGAGGAGTTGAAACAGAGTGCAAGAAACAGAGTGCGAGAAACAGAGGGGCTGAAACCGAATGCGGGAAACTGAGGGGCTGAAACAGAGTGCGACAAACAGAGGAGCTGAAACAGTGTGTGAGAAACAGAGGAGTTCAAACAGAGTGCGAGAAACAGAGTGCGAGGAACAGTGTGCCAGAAACAGAGTGCGAGAAACAGTGTGCGAGAAATAGAGAGGCAGAAACCGAGTGCAAAAAACAGAGGGATTGAAGGTATGCACGAGAATCAGAGGGGCTGAAACAGAATGCGAGAAACAGAGTGCCTGAAACAGAGTGCGAGAAAGAGAGGGGCTGAAACAGAGTACGAAAAACAGAGGGGCTGAAATTATTCAAGAGAAACAGAGGGGCTGAAACAGAGTGTGAGAAACAGAGGCTCTGAAACAGAGTGCAATAAACAGTATGCGAGAAACAGAGTGCGAGAAACAATGTGCCAGAAACAGAGTGCGAGAAACAGTGTGCTAGAAATAGAGGGGCAGAAACCGAGTGTGAGAAACAGTGGGGCTGAAACAGGGTGAGAGAAACAGAGGAGTTCAAACAGAGTGCGAGAAACAGTGTGTTAGAAAGAGAGGGGCTGAAACGGAGTGTGAAAACCAGAGGGACTGAAATTGAGTGCGAGAAATAGAGGGGCTGAAACCGAGTGCGAGAAACAGTGTGCCAGAAACAGAGTGCGAGAAACACTGTGGTAGAAATAGAGGGGCAGAAACCGAGTGCGAGAAACAGTGGGGCTGAAGCAGGGTGAGAGAAACAGAGGAGTTGAAACAGACTGCGAGAAACAGTGTGCTAGAAACAGAGGGGCTGAAACAGTGTGAGAAACAGGTTGCGAGAAACAGAGTGCGAAAAACAGAGGGGCTGAAACCGAATGCGGGAAACTGAGGGGCTGAAACA
>NW_025965690.1:510041-510780 GCF_021869965.1 Rhincodon typus
AGGGGCAAAAACCGAGTGCGAGAAACAGTGGGGCTGAAACAGGGTGAGATTAACAGAGGAGTTGAAATAGAGTGCGAGAAACAGTGTGCTAGAAACAGAATGGCTGAAACAGTGTGTGAGAAACATGTTGCGAGAAACAGAGTGCGAGAAACAGAGGGGCTGAAACTGAATGCGGGAAACTGAGGGGCTGAAACAGAGTGCGACAAACAGAGGGGCTGAAACAGTGTGTGAGAAACAGAGGAGTTGAAACAGAGTGCGAGAAACAGAGTGCGAGAAACAGAGTGTGCGAAACAGACTGCGTGACACCGAGCTTGAGAAATAGAGGGGCTGAAACTGAGCGTGAGAAACAGAGTGTGTGAAATAGAGGGGCTGAAACCGAGTGCGAGAAACAGAGGGGCTGAAACTGTGTGTGGGAAACTGAGGGGCTGAAACAGATTGCGACAAACAGAGGGGCTGAAACAGAGTGCGTGAAACAGAGTTCAAGAAACAGAGTGTGGGAAACAGAGTGCGTGACACAGAGTGTGAGAAATAGAGGGGCTGAAACTGAGTGTGAGAAACAGAGGGGCTGAAATTGTGTGCGAGAAACAGTGGCTGAAACAGAGTGCGAGAAACAGTGTGCCAGAAACAGAGTGCGGGAAACTGTGTGCAAGAAACAGAGGGGTTGAAACGGAGAGCAAAAACCAGAGGGGCTGAAATTGTGCGCGAGCAACAGAGGGGCTGAAACAGAGTGCGAGAAACA
>NW_025965690.1:511280-511933 GCF_021869965.1 Rhincodon typus
ATAGAGTGCGGGAAACTGTGTGCAAGAAACAGACGGGTTGAAACGGACAGCAAAAACCAGAGGGGCTGAAGTTGTGCGCGAGCAACAGAGGGGCTGAAACAGAGTGCGAGAAACACAGGGGCGGTAACGGAGTGTGAGAAACAGAGGGGCTGAAATAGAGTGTGAGAAACAGTGAGACTGGAACCGACTGTGAGAAACAGAGTGTGAGAAACAGAGTGCGAAAAATAGAGGGGCTGAAATTATGCGCAAGAAACAGAGGGGCTGAAACAGAATGCAAGAAACAGAGTGCCTGAAACAGAGTGCGAGAAAGAGAGGGGCTGAAACAGAGTACGAAAAACAGAGGGGCTGAAATTATTCACGAGAAACAGAGGGGCTGAAACAGAGTGTGAGAAACAGAGGGTCTGAAACAGAGTGCGATAAACTGAGTGTGAGAAACAGAGTGCGGGAAACAGTGTGCGAGAAACAGAGGGGTTGAAACGGAGCGCAAAAACCAGAGGGGCTGAAATTGTGCGCGAGAAACAGAGGGGCTGAAACAGAGTGTGAGAAACAGGTTGCCAGAAACAGAGTGCGAGAAACAGAGGGGCTGAAACCGAGTGTGACAAACAGAGGGGCTGAAACAGTGTGTGAGAAACTGAGGAGTTGAAACAGAGTGC
>NW_025965690.1:512433-514140 GCF_021869965.1 Rhincodon typus
GGGCTGAAACAGAGTACGAAAAACAGAGGGGCTGAAACAGAGTGCGAGAAGCAGAGGGGCTGAAACAGAGTGGGAGCAGCAGAGTGCGAGAAGCAGAGGGGCTGAAATTGTGTGCGAGAAACAGAGGAGCTGAAAAAGAACGCGAGAAACAGAGTGCGCGAAACAGAGTTCGAGAAACAGAGGTGCTGAAACAGAGTGCGAGAAACAGAGTGCGAGAAATAGGGGGGCTGAAACAGTGGGCGAAATACAGAGGGGAAAAAATTGAGCACGAAAACAGAGGGGCTGAAACAGAGTGCTAGAAACAGAGGGGCTGAAATTATGCGCAAGAAACAGAGGAGCCGAAACAGAATGCAAGAAACAAAGTGCCTGAAACAGAGTGCGAGAAAGAGAGGGGCTGAAACATAGTACGAAAAACAGAGGGGCTGAAATTATTCACGAGAAACAGAGTGGCTGAAACAGAGTGTGAGAAACAGAGGGTCTGAAACAGAGTGCGATAAACAGTGTGTGATAAACAGAGTGCGGGAAACAGTGTGCTAGAAACAGAGGGGTTGAAACGGAGAGCAAAAACCAGAGGGGCTGAAATTGTGCGCGAGAAACAGAGGGGCTGAAACAGAGTGTGAGAAACAGGTGGCGAGAAACAGAGTGCGAGAAACAGAGGGGCTGAAACCAAAAGCGGGAAAATGAGGGGCTGAAACAGAGTGCGACAAACAGAGGGGCTGAAACAGTGTGTGAGAAACAGAGGAGTTGAAACAGAGTGCGAGAAACAGAGTGCGAGAAAAAGTGTGCCAGAAACAGAATGCGAGAAACAGTGTGCTAGAAATAAAGGGGCAGAAACTGAGTGAGAGAAACAGTGGGGCTGAAACAGGGTGAGAGAAACAGAGGAGTTGAAACAGAGTGTGAGAAACAGTGTGCTAGAAACAGAGGGGCTGAAACAGAGAGCGAAAACCAGAGGGACTGAAATTGACTGCGAGAAATAGAGGGGCTGAAACCGAGTGCGAGAAACAGAGGGGCTAAAATTGTGTGCGGGAAACTGAGGGGCTGAAACAGAGTGCGACAAATAGAGGGCCTCAAACAGAGTGCGTGAAACGGAGTTCGAGAAACAGAGTGTGGGAAACAGAGTGCGTGACACAGAGTGTGAGAAACAGAGGGGCTGAAACAGAGTACGAAAAACAGAGGCGCTGAAACAGAGTGCGAGAAGCAGACTGCCAGAAATAGAGAGGCTGAAACAGTGTGCGAAATACAGAGGGGAAAAAATTGTGCGTGAAAACAGAGGGGCTGAAACAGATTGCGAGAAACAGAGTTCGAGAAACAGAGGTGCTGAAACAGAGTGCCAGAAACAGAGTGCGAGAAACAGGGGGGCTGAAACAGAGTGCCTGAAACAGGGGGTCTGAAAATGAGTGTGAGGAAGAGAGGGGCTGAAACAGAGTGTGAGAAAGAGCGGGGCTGAAACAGAGTGTGAGAAACAGAGGGTATGAAACAGAATGCGATAAACAGTGTGTGAGAAACAGAGTGCGTGACACAGAGTGCGAGAAACAGAGGGGCTGAAATTGTGTGCAAGAAACAGTGGCTGAAACAGAGTGCGAGAAACAGTGGGGCTGAAACAGGATGAGAGAAACAGAGGAGTTGAAACAGAGTGCGAGAAACAGTGTGCTAGAAATAGAGGGGCAAAAACCGAGTGCGAGAAACAGTGGGGCTGAAACAGGGTGA
>NW_025965690.1:514640-515484 GCF_021869965.1 Rhincodon typus
GAGGGGCTGAAACAGAGTGTGAGAAACAGAGGGTCTGAAACAGAGTGTGAGAAACAGAGGGTCTGAAACAGAGTGCGATAAACAGTGTGTGATAAACAGAATGCGGGAAACAGTGTGCTAGAAACAGAGGGGTTGAAACGGAGAGCAAAAACCAGAGGGGCTGAAATTGTGCACTAGAAACAGAGGGGCTGAAACAGAGTGTGGGAAACAGTGTGTGAGAAACAGAGTGCGAGGAACAGAGAGGCTGAAACAGAGCATGAATAACAGAGGCGCTGAAACAGAGTGCGAGAAACAGTGTGCCAGAAATAGAGAGGCTGAAACAGTGTGCGAAATACAGAGGGGGAAAAATTGTGCGCGAAAACAGAGGGGCTGAAACAGATTGCGAGAAACAGAGTTTGAGAAACAGAGGTGATGAAACAGAGTGCCAGAAACAGATTGCGAGAAACAGGGGGGCTGAAACAGAGGGCCTGAAACAGGGGGTCTGAAAATGAGTGTGAGGAAGAGAGGGGCTGAAACAGAGTGTGAGAAACAGAGGGTCTGAAACAGAGTGTGAGAAACAGAGGGTCTGAAACAGAGTGCGAAAAACAGAGGGGCTGAAATTATGCACGAGAAACAGTGGGGCTGAAACAGACTGTGAGAAACCGAGTGTCTGAAACAGAGTGCGATAAACAGTGTGTGAGAAACAGAGTGCAAGAAATAGAGTGTGTGACACAGAGTGCGAGAAATAGAGGGGCTGAAACTTAGTGCGAGAAAGAGGTTGCGGGAAAACGAGTGCGAGAAACAGAGGGGTTGAAACCGAATGTGGGAAACTGAGGGGTTGAAACAGAGTGCCAGAAACAGAGTG
>NW_025965690.1:515984-516758 GCF_021869965.1 Rhincodon typus
GAGAAACAGTGGGGCTGAAACAGATTGTGAGAAACCGAGGGTCTGAAACAGAGTGCGATAAACAGTGTGTGAGAAACAGAGTGCGAGAAACAGAGTGCGAGAAATAGAGGGGCTGAAACTTAGTGCGAGAAAGAGCTTGCGGGAAAACGAGTGCGAGAAACAGAGGGGTTGAAACCGAATGTGGGAAACTGAGGGATTGAAACAGAGTGACAGAAACAGAGTGCAAGAAACAGTGTGCTAGAAATAGAGGGGCAGAAACCGAGTGCGAGAAACAGTGGGGCTGAAACAGGGTGAGAGAAACAGAGGAGTTGAAACAGAGTGCAAGAAACAGTGTGCTACAAACAATGGGGCAGAAACTGAGTGAGAGAAACAGTGGGGCTGAAACAGGGTGAGAGAAACAGAGGAGTTGAAACACAGTGTGAGAAACAGTGTGCTAGAAACAGAGGGGCTGAAACAGTGTGTGAGAAACAGGTTGCGAGAAACAGAGTGCGAGAAACAGAGGGGCTGAAACCGAATGCGGGAAACTGAGGGGCTGAAACAGAGTGCGACAAACAGAGGGGCTGAGACAGTGTGTCAGAAACAGAGGAGTTGAAAACAGTGCGAGAAACAGAGTGCGAGAAACAGAGTGTGAGAAACAGAGTGCAACAAACAGAGGGGCTGAAACAGTGTGTGAGAAACAGAGGAGATGAAACAGGTTGCGAGAAACAGTGTGCTAGAAATAGAGGGGCAAAAACCGAGTGCGAGAAACAGTGGGGCTGAAACAGGGTGAGAGAA
>NW_025965690.1:517258-517700 GCF_021869965.1 Rhincodon typus
CTCGGTTTCTGCCCCTCTATTTCTAGCACACTGTTTCTCGCACTCTGTTTCTGGCACACTGCTTCTCGCACTCTGTTTCAGCCCCTCAGTTTCCTGCATTCGGTTTCAGCCCCTCTATTTCTCGCACACTGTTTCTCGCAACCTGTTTCTCACACTCTGTTTCAGCCCCTCTGCTTCTCGTGCAAAATTTCAGCCCATCTGGTTTTTGCCCTCCGTTTCAACCCCTCTGTTTCTAGCACACTGTTTCCCGCACTCTGTTTCTGGCACACTGTTTCTCGCACTCTGATTCAACTCCTCTGTTTCTCACACACTGTTTCAGCCCCTCTGTTTGTCGCACCCTGTTTCAGCCCCTCTGTTTCTCGCATTCTGTTTCAGCCCCTTTGTTTCTCAATCCCTGTTTCAGCCCCTTTCTTCCGCACACTCATTTTCAGCCCCTCTGTTT
>NW_025965690.1:517800-518898 GCF_021869965.1 Rhincodon typus
GTTCCAGACCGTCTGTTTCTCGCACTCTGTTTCAGCCCCTCTGTTTCTCTCACCCTGTTTCAGCCCCACTGTTTCTCGCACTCGGTTTCTGCCCCTCTATTTCTAGCACACTGTTTATCGCACTCTGTTTCAACTCCTCTGTTTCTCTCACCCTGTTTCAGCCCCACTGTTTCTCGCACTCTGTTTCAGCCCCTCTGTTTCTCAATCCCTGTTTCAGCCCCTTTCTTCCGCACACTCATTTTCAGCCCCTCTGTTTCTAGCACTCGGTTTCAGCCCTCTGTTTTCGCGCACAATTTTTTCCCTTCTGTATTTCGCACACTGTCTCAGCCCCACTATTTCTCGCACTCTGTTTCTCGCACTCTGTTTCAGCACCTCTGTTTCTCGAACTCTGTTTCGCGCACTCTGTTTCTCGCGCTCTGTTTCAGCTCTTCTGTTTTTCGCACTGTGTTTCAGCACCTCTGTTTCTCACACTCTGTTTCAGCTCGTCTGTTTCTCGCACTCGGTTTCAGCCCCTCTATTTCTCAAACTCTGTTTATCGCACTGTTTCTCGACCTCTGTTTCTCGAACTCTGTTTCTCGGGCTCTGTTTCAGCCCCTCTATTTCTCACACTCTGTTTCACACACTCTGTTTCAGCCCCTCTGTTTCTCGCACTCTGTTTCAGCCCCTCTATTTACGCGCACAATTTTTCCGCTCTGTATTTCGCACACTGTTTCAGCCTCTCTATTTCTGGCACTCTGCTTCTCGCACTCTGTTCCTCCCACTCTGTTTCAGCCCCTCTGTTTTTCGTACTCTGTTTCGGCCCCTCTGTTACTCGCACTCTGTTTCTCACACACTGTTTCTCGCACTCTGTTTCAGACCCTCTGTTTCTCGCACTCTGTTTCTCGCACTCTGTTTCAACTCCTCTGTTTCTCACACACTGTTTAAGCCCCTCTGTTTGTCGCACTCTGTTTCAGCACCTCAGTTTCCCGCATTCGGTTTCAGCCCCTGTGTTTCTCGCACTCTGTTTCTCGCAACCTGTTTCTCACACTCTGTTTCAGCCCCACTGTTTCTAGCACACTGTTTCTCACACTCTGTTTCAACTCCTCTGTTTCTCTCACC
>NW_025965690.1:519398-520001 GCF_021869965.1 Rhincodon typus
GAAACAGAGTGTGAGAAACAGAGTGTGTGACACAGAGTGCGAGAAATAGAGGGGCTGAAACCGAGTGCGAGAAACAGAGGGGCTGAAATTGTGTGCGGGAAACTGCGGGGCTGAAACAGAGTGCGACAAATAGAGGGCATCAAACAGAGTGCGTGAAACGGAGTTCGAGAAACAGAGTGTGGGAAACAGAGTGCGTGACACAGAGTGTGAGAAATAGAGGGGCTGAAACCGAATGCGAGAAACAGAGTGCGAGAAATAGTGGGGTTGAAACCGAGTGCGAGAAACAGAGGGGCTGAAATTGTGTGCTAGAAACAGTGGCTGAAACAGCGTGCGAGAAACAGTGTGCCAGAAACAGAGTGCGGGAAACAGTGTGCGAGAAAGAGAGGGGTTGAAACGGAGAGCATAACCAGAGTGGCTGAAATTGTGCGCGTATATGGAGGGGCTGAAACAGCTTGCAAGAAACACAGGGGCGGTAACGGAGTGTGAGAAACAGAGGGGCTGAAATAGAGTGCGAGAAACAATGGGGCTGAAACAGACTGCCAGAAACAGAGGGGCTGAAACAGAGTGCGAGGAACAGAGGGGCTGAAACAGAGGGGCTGAAAC
>NW_025965690.1:520101-520429 GCF_021869965.1 Rhincodon typus
GAGAAAGAGAGGGGCTGAAACAGAATGCGAAAACAGAGGGGCTGAAATTATGCACGAGAAACAGTGGGGCTGAAACAGAATGTGAGAAACCGAGGGTCTGAAACAGAGTGCAATAAACAGTGTGTGCGAAACAGAGTGTGAGAAACAGAGTGCGTGACACAGAGCGTGAGAAATAGAGGGGCTGAAACTGAGTGTGAGAAACAGAGTGCGAGAAATAGAGGGGCTGAAACTGAGTGTGAGAAACAGGGGGTCTGAAAATGAGTGTGAGGAAGAGAGGGGCTGAAACAGAGTCTGAGAAACAGCGGGGCTGAAACAGAGTGTGAGAAAC
>NW_025965690.1:520929-521739 GCF_021869965.1 Rhincodon typus
CTATTTCTCGAACTCTGTTTATTGCACTGTTTCTCGACCTCTGTTTCTCGAACTCTGTTTCTCGGGCTCTGTTTCAGCCCCTCTATTTCTCGCACTCAGTTTCTCACACTCTGTTTCAGCCCCTCTGTTCCTCGCACTCTGTTTCTCACACACTGTTTATCGCACTCTGTTTCAGACCCTCTGTTTCTCACACTCTGTTTCCGCCCCTCTGTTTCTCGCGCACAATTTCAGCCCCTCTTGTTTTTGCTCTCCGTTTCAACCCCTCTGTTTCTAGCACACTGTTTCCCGTACTCTGTTTCTGGCAAATTGTTTCTCGCACTCTGTTTCAGCCACTGTTTCTCGCACACAATTTCAGCCCCTCTGTTTCTCACACTCGGTTTCAGCCCCTCTATTTCTCGCACTCTGTTTCTCACACTCAGTTTCAGCCCCTCTATTTCTCACTCTCTGTGTCACGCATTCTGTTTCCCACACTCTGTTCCTCAAACTCTGTTTCACGCATTCTGTTTCAGCACCTCTGTTTGTCGCACTCTGTTTCAGCCCCTCAGTTTCCGCACTCGGTTTCAGCCCCTCTGTTTCTCGCACTCTGTTCCTCGCACTCTGTTTCTGGCACTCTGTTTCTCGCACTCTGTTTCAGCTCCTCTGTTTCTTGCACTCGGATTCAGCCCCTCTATTTCTCGCACTGTTTCTCGCACTCTGTCTCTTGAACTCTGTTTGTCGCACCCTGTTTCAGCCCCACTGTTTCTCGCACACAATTTCAGCCCATCTGTTTCTCGCACTCAGTTTCAGCCCCTCTATTTCTCGCACTCTGTG
>NW_025965690.1:522239-523079 GCF_021869965.1 Rhincodon typus
AGGGGCTGAAACAGGGTGCGAGAAACAGAGGGGCTGAAATTGTGTGCGAGAAACAGTGGCTGAAACAGCGTGCGAGAAACAGTGTGCCAGAAAGAGAGGGGTTGAAACAGAGATCAAAAACCAGAGAGGCTGAAATTGTGCGCGTATATAGAGGGGCTGAAACTGCTTGCGAGAAACACAGGGGCGGTAACGGAGTGTGAGAAACAGAGGGGCTGAAATAGAGTGCGAGAAACAATGGGGCTGAAACAGAGTACGAATAACAGAGGGGCTGAAATTATGCGCGAGAAACAGAGGGTCTGAAACAGAGTGCGAGAAACAGTGTGTGAGAAACAGAGTGCGAGGAACAGAGAGGCTGAAACAGAGCACGAAAATCAGAGGCGCTGAAACAGAGTGTGAGAAGCAGAATGCCAGAAATAGAGAGGCTGAAACAGTGTGCGAAATACAGAGGGGAAAAAATTGTGCGCGAAAACAGAGGGGCTGAAACAGATTGCGAGAAACAGAGTTCGAGAAACAGAGGTGCTGAAACAGAGTGCGAGAAACAGAGTGCGAGAAACAGGGGGGCTGAACCAGAGTGCCTGAAACAGGGGGTCTGAAAATGAGTGTGAGGAAGAGAGGGGCTGAAACAGAGTGTGAGAAACAGCGGGGCTGAAACAGAGTGTGAGAAACAGAGGGTCTGAAACAGAGTGCGGGAAACAGTGTGCTAGAAACAGACGGGTTGAAACGGAGAGCAAAAACCAGAGGGACTGAAATTGTGCGCGAGAAACAGAGGGGCTGAAACAGAGTGTGAGAAACAGTGTGCCAGAAACAGAGTGCGTGAAACAGAGGGGCTGAAACCGAATG
>NW_025965690.1:523179-523603 GCF_021869965.1 Rhincodon typus
GGCAGATTCAGAATGCGAAAAACAGAGGGGCTGAAACAGAGTGCGATAAACAGTGTGTGAGAAACAGAGTGTGAGAAACAGGTTGCGTGACACAGAGTGCGAGAAATAGAGGGGCTGAGACTGAGTGCGAGAAACAGAGGAGTTGAAGCAGAGTGAGAGAAACAGAGTGCGAGAAACAGTGTGCCAGAAGCAGAGTTCGAGAAACAGTGTGCTAGAAATAGCGCGGCAGAAACTGAGCGCGATAAACAATGGGGCTGAAACAGGGTGAGAGAAACAGAGGAGTTGAAACAGAGTGCGAGAAACAGTGTGCTGGAAACAGAGGGGTTGAAACCGAGTGCGAGAAACAGAGGGGCTGAAATTGTGTGCGGGAAACTGAGGGGCTGAAACAGAGTGCGACAAATAGGAGAAACAGAGTGTGGCAAAC
>NW_025965690.1:524103-524693 GCF_021869965.1 Rhincodon typus
AGAAACAGAGGGGCTGAAACCAAAAGCAGGAAACTGAGGGGCTGAAACAGAGTGCGACAAACAGAGGGGCTGAAACAGTGTGTGAGAAACAGAGGATTTGAAACAGAGTGCGAGAAACAGAGTGCGAGAAAAAGTGCGCCAGAAACAGAGTGTGAGAAACAGTGTGCTAGAAATAAAGGGGCAGAAACTGAGTGAGAGAAACAGTGGGGCTGAAACAGGGTGAGAGAAACAGAGGAGTTGAAACAGAGTGTGAGAAACAGTGTGCTAGAAACAGAGGGGCTGAAACAGAGAGCGAAAACCAGAGGGACTGAAATTGAGTGCGAGAAATAGAGGGACTGAAACCGAGTGCGAGAAACAGAGGGGCTGAAATTGTGTGCGAGAATCAGAGACTGAAACAGAGTGCGAGAAACAGAGTGCGAGAACCAGTGTGCCAGAAACAGAGTGTGAGAAACAGAGTGCGAGAAAGAGAGGGGCAGATTCAGAATGCGAAAAACAGAGGGGCTGAAACAGAGTGCGATAAACAGTGTGTGAGAAACAGTGCGCGTGACACAGAGTGCGAGAAATAGAGGGGCTGAAACTGAGTGTGAGAA
>NW_025965690.1:525193-526257 GCF_021869965.1 Rhincodon typus
AGTGCGAGAAAGAGAGGGGCAGATTCAGAATGCGAAAAACAGAGGGGCTGAAACAGAGTGCGATAAACAGTGTGTGAGAAACAGAGTGTGAGAAACAGGTTGCGTGACACAGAGTGCGAGAAATAGAGGGGCTGAAACTGAGTGTGAGAAACAGAGGAGTTGAAACAGAGTGAGAGAAACAGAGAGCGAGAAACAGTGTGCCAGAAACAGAGTTCGAGAAACGGTGCGCTAGAAATAGCGCGGCAGAAACTGAGCGCGATAAACAGTGGGGCTGAAACAGGGTGAGAGAAACAGAGGAGTTGAAACAGAGTGCGAGAAACAGTGTGCTGGAAACAGAGGGGCTGAAATTGTGTGCGGGAAACTGAGGGGCTGAAACAGAGTGCGACAAATAGAGGGTCTCAAACAGAGTGCGTGAAACGGAGTTCGAGAAACAGAGTGTGGCAAACAGACTGCGTGACACAGAGTGTGAGAAATAGAGGGGCTGAAACCGAGTGCGAGAAACAGAGGGGCTGAAACTGTGTGCGGGAAACTGAGGGGCTGAAACAGAGCGTGACAAACAGAGGGTCTGAAACAGAGTGCGTGAAACAGAGTTCGAGAAACACAGTGTGGGAAACAGAGTGCGTGACACAGAGTGTGAGAAATAGAGGGGTTAAAACTGAGGGGCTGAAACAGAGTGTGACAAACAGAGGGGCTGAAACAGTGTGTGAGAAACAGAGGAGTTGAAACAGAGTGCGAGAAACAGAGTGCGAGAAACAGTGTGCCATAAACAGAGTGTGAGAAACAGTGTGCTAGAAATAGAGGGGCACAAACCGACTGCGAGAAACAGTGGGGCTGAAACAGGGTGAGAGAACAGAGGAGTTGAAACAGACTGCGAGAAACAGTGTGCTAGAAACAGAGGGGCTGAAACAGAGTACGAGAAACAGAGGGGCTGAAATTGTGTGCCAGAAACAGTGACTGAAACAGAGTGCGAGAAACAGTGTGCCAGAAACAGAGTGTGAGAAACAGAGTGCGAGAAATAGTGGGGTTGAAACCGAGTGCGAGAAACAGAGGGGCTGAAATTGTGT
>NW_025965690.1:526757-529102 GCF_021869965.1 Rhincodon typus
CAGAGTGCGACAAACAGAGGGGCTGAAACAGAGTGTGAGAAACAGAGTGCGAGAAACAGAGTGCGAGAAACAGAGGGGCTGAAACCGAGTGCGGGAAACTGAGGTGCTGAAACAGAGTGCGACAAACAGAGGGGCTGAAACAGAGTGCGTGAAACACAGTTCGAGAAACAGAGAGTGGGAAACAGAGTGCCTGACACTGAGTGTGAGAAATAGAGGGGCTGAAACTGAGTTTGAGAAACAGAGTGTGAGAAATAGACGCGCTGAAACTGAGTGCGAGAACAGAGGGACTGAAATTGTGTGCGAGAAACAGTGGCTGAAACAGAGTGTGATAAACAGAGCGCGAGAAACAGTGTGCCAGAAACAGAGGGTGAGAAACAGAGTGCGACAAACAGAGGGGCTGAAACAGAGTGCGTGAAACAGAGTTCGGGAAATAGAGGGGCTGAAACTGAGTGTGGGAAATAGAGTGCGAGAAATAGAGGGGCTGAAACCGAGTGCGAGAAACAGAGGGGCTGAAATTGTGTGCGAGAAACAGTGGCTGAAACAGTGTGCGAGAAACAGAGTGCGAGAAACAGAGGGGCTGAAACAGAGTGCGTGAAACAGAGTTCGAGAAACAGAGAGTGGGAAACAGAGTGCCTGACACAGAGTGTGAGAAATAGAGGGGCTGAAACTGAGTGTGAGAAACAGAGTGCGAGAAATAGACGGGCTGAAACCGAGTGCGAGAAACAGAGAGGCTGAAATTATTCACGAGAAACAGAGGGGCTGAAACAGAGTGCGATAAACAGTATTTGAGAAACAGAGTGCGAGAAACAGTGTGCCAGAAACAGAGTGCGAGAAGCAGTGCGCTGGTAATAGAGGGGCAGAAACCGATGGCGAGAAACAGAGGGGCTGAAATTGTGTGCCAGAAACAGTGACTGAAACAGAGTGCGAGAAACAGAGTGCGAGAAACAGTGTACCAGAAACAGAGTGTGAGAAACATAGTGCGATAAAGAGAGGGGCTGACACTGAGTGCGAGAAACAGGTTGTGAGAAACAGAGTGCGAGAAACAGAGGGGTTGAAACCGAGTGCGGGAAACTGAGGGGCTGAAACAGAGTGCGACAAACAGAGGGGCCGAAACAGAGTGCGTGAAACAGAGTTTGAGAAATAGAGGTGCTGAAACTGAGTGCTCGAAACAGAGTGCGTGACACAGAGTGTGAGAAATAGAGGGGCTGAAACCGAGTGCGAGAAACAGAGGGGCTGAAATTGTGTGCGAGAAACAGTGGCTGAAACAGAGTGCGAGAAACAGTCTGCCAGAAACAGAGTGCGGGAAACAGTGTGCTAGAAACAGAGGGGCTGAAACGGAGAGCAAAAACCAGATAGGCTGAAATCGTGCGCGAGAAACAGAGGGGCTGAAAAAGAGTGTGAGAAACAAGTTGCGAGAAACAGCGTGCGAGAAACAGAGGGGCTGAAACCGAATGCGGGAAACTGAGGGGTTGAAACAGAGTGCAACAAACAGAGGGGCTTAAACAGTGTGTGAGAAACAGAGGAGTTGAAACAGAGTGCGAGAAACAGAGTGCGAGAAACGGTGTGCCAGAAAAAGAGTGCGAGAAACAGTGAGCCAGAAATAGAGGGGCACAAACCGAGTGCGAGAAACAGTGGGGCTGAAACAGGCTGCGAGAAACAGAGGAGTTGAAACAGAGTGCGAGAAACAGTGTGCTAGAAACAGAGGGGCTGAAACGGAGAGCGAAAACCAGAGGGACTGAAATTGAGTGCGAGAAATAGAGGGGCTGAAACCGAATGCGAGAAACATAGGGGCTGAAATTGTGTGCGAGAAACAGTGACTGAAACAGAGTGCAAGAAACAGAGTGCGAGAAACAGTGTGCCAGAAACAGAGTGTGAGAAACAGAGTGCGAGAAAGAGAGGGGCTGAAACAGAATGCGAAAAACAGAGGGGCTGAAATTATTCACGAGAAACAGAGGGACTGAAACTGAGTGTGAGGAACAGAGGGTCGGAAACAGAGTGCGATAAACAGTGTGTGAGAAACAGAGTGAGAGAAACAGAATGCGTGACACAGAGTGCGAGAAATAGAGGGGCTGAAACTGAGTGTGAGAAACAGGTTGTGAGAAACAGAGTGCGAGAAACAGAAGGGCTGAAATCGAGTGCGGGAAAATGGGGGCTTAAAGAGAGTGCGACAAACAGAGGGGCTGAAACAGAGTGCGTGAAACAGAGTTCGAGAAACAGAGTGTGGGAAACAGAGTGCATGACACAGAGTGCGAGAAACAGAGGGGCTGAAACCGAATGCGGGAAACTGTGGGGCTGAAACAGAGTGCGACAAACAGAGGAGCTGAAACAGTGTGTGAGAAACAGAG
>NW_025965690.1:529602-530610 GCF_021869965.1 Rhincodon typus
AGAAATAGAGGGGCTGAAACTGAGTGCGAGAAACTGAGGGGCTGAAACAGAGTGCGACAAACAGAGGGGCTGAAACCGAGTGTGAGAATCAGAGTGTTTGAAATAGAGGGGCTGAAACCGAGTGCGACAAACAGAGGGGCTGAAGCAGAGTGCGTGAAATAGAGTTCGAGAAACTGAGTGTGTGAAGCAGAGTGCAAGAAATAGAGGGGCTGAAACTGAGTGTGAGAAACAGAGGGGCTGAAATTGTGTGCGAGAAACAGTGGCTGAAACAGAGTGCGAGAAACAGTGTGCCAGAAACAGAGTGCGGGAAACTGTGTGCAAGAAACAGAGGGATTGAAATGGAGAGCAAAAACCAGAGGGGCTGAAATTGTGCGCGAGCAACAGAGGGGCTGAAACAGACTGCGAGAAACAGAGGGGCGGTAACGGAGTGTGAGAAACAGAGGGGCTGAAATAGAGTGCGAGAAACAGTGAACTGAAACAGACTGCGAGAAACAGAGGAGTTGAAACAGAGTGCGAGAAACAGTGTGCCAGAAACAGAGTGCGAGAAACAGTGTGCTAGAAATAGAGGGGCAGAAACCGAGTGCGATAAATAGTGGGGCTGAAACAGGGTGAGAGAAACAGAGGAGTTGAAACAGAGTGCGAGAAACAGTGTGTGCAAAATAGAGGGGCAAAAAATGAGTGCGAGAAACAGTGGGGCTGAAACAGGGTGAGAGAAACAGAGCGTCTGAAACAGAGTGCGATAAACAGTGTGTGAGAAACAGAGTGCGAGAAGCAGAGTGCGTGACACAGAGTGCGAGAAATAGAGGGGCTGAAACCGAGTGCGGGAAACTGAGGGGCTGAAACAGAGTGCGACAAACAGAGGGGCTGAAACCGAGTGTGAGAAACAGAGTGTTTGAAATAGAGGGGCTGAAACCGAGTGTGACAAACAGAGGGGCTGAAGCAGAGTGCGTGAAATAGAGTGCGAGAAACTGAGTGTGTGAAACAGAGTGCGAGAAATAGAGGGGCTGA
>NW_025965690.1:531110-531650 GCF_021869965.1 Rhincodon typus
CTCTGTTTCAGCCCCTCAGTTTCCCGCACTCGGTTTCAGCCCCTCTATTTCTCGCACTCTGTGTCACGCACTCTGTTTCTCACACTCAGTTTCAGCCCCTCTATTTCTCACACTCTGTGTCACGCACTCTGTTTCCCACACTCTGTTTCTCGAACTCTGTTTCACGCACTCGGTTTCAGCCCCTCTGTTTGTCGCACTCTGTTTCTCACAACCTGTTTCTCGCGCTCAATTTCAGCCCCTCTGTTTCTCGCACACTGTGTCACGCACTCTGTTTCTCACACTCTGTTTCTCACACACTGTTTATCGCACTCTGTTTCAGACCCTCTGTTTCTCACACATTTTTTCAGCCCCACTGTTTCGCGTGCATAATTTCAGCCCCTCTGTTTTTCGCATTCTGTTTCAGCCGCTCTCTTTCTCGCACTCTGTTTCTTACACTCAGTTTTTCGCACTCTGTTTCAGTCACTGTTTCTCGCACACAATTTCAGCCCCTCTTTTTCTCGCACTCGGTTTCAGCCCCTCTACTTCCCGCACTCAATTTCA
>NW_025965690.1:532150-532496 GCF_021869965.1 Rhincodon typus
CAGAGTGCGAGAAAGAGAGGGGCTGAAACAGAGGGGCTGAAACAGAGTGTGAGAAACAGAGGCTCTGAAACAGAGTGCGATAAACAGTCTGTGAGAAACAGATTGCGAGAAACAGTGTGCCAGAAACAGAGTGCGAGAAACAGTGTGCTAGAAATAGAGGGGCAGAAACCGAGTGCGAGAAACAGTGGGGCTGAAACAGGGTGAGAGAAACAGAGGAGTTGAGACAGAGTGCGAGAAACAGTGTGCTAGAAAGAGAGGGGCTGAAACAGATTGTGAAAACCAGAGGGACTGAAATTGAGTGCGAGAAATAGAGGGGCTGAAACCGAGTGCGAGAAACAGAGGGGCA
>NW_025965690.1:532596-532974 GCF_021869965.1 Rhincodon typus
GAGAAACAGTGGGGCTGAAACAGGGTGAGAGAAACAGAGGAGTTGAGACAGAGTGCGACAAACAGTGTGCTAGAAAGAGAGGGGCTGAAACAGAGTGTGAAAACCAGAGGGACTGAAATTGAGTGCGAGAAATAGAGGGGCTGAAACCGAGTGCGAGAAACAGAGGGGCTGAAATTGTGTGCCAGAAACAGTGACTGAAACAGAGTGCGAGAAATAGAGTGCGAGAAACAGTGTGCCAGAAACTGAGTGCGAGAAACAGTGTGCTTGAAATAGAGGTGCAGAAACCGAGTGTGAGAAACAGTTGGGTTGAAACAGGGTGAGAGAAACAGAGGAGTTGAAACAGAGTGCGAGAAACAGTGTGCTAGAAATAGAGGGGCA
>NW_025965690.1:533474-533844 GCF_021869965.1 Rhincodon typus
TGCGAGAAACAGAGTGCGAGAAACAGTGTGCCAGAAACAGAGTGCGAGAAACGGTGTGCTAGAAATAGAGGGGCACAAACCGAGTGCGAGAAACAGTGGGGCTGAAACAGGGTGAGAGAAACAGAGGAGTCGAAACAGACTGTGGGTAATAGTGTGCTAGAAACAGAGGGGCAGAAACCGAGTGCGAGAAACAGTGGGGCTGAAACAGGGCGAAAGAAACAGAGGAGTTGAAACGGACTGTGGGTAACTGTGTGCTAGAAACAGAGGGGCTGAAACAGAGTGCGACAAACAGAGGGGCTGAAAAAGAGTGTGAGAAACAGAGTGCGAGAAACAGGGCGATAGAAACAGAGTGCGAGAAACCGAAGGGCTG
>NW_025965690.1:533944-534534 GCF_021869965.1 Rhincodon typus
GTGCTCGAAATAGAGGGGCATAAACCGAGTGCGAGAAACAGTGGGGCTGAAATTGTGTGCGAGAAACAGTGACTGAAACAGAGTGCGAGAAACAGAGTGCGAGAAACAGTGTGCCAGAAACAGAGTGCAAGAAACAGTGTGCTAGAAATAGAGGGGCAGAAGCAGAGTGCGAGAAACAGTGGGGCTGAAACAGACTGCGAGAAACAGAGGAGTTGAAACAGAGAGCGAGAAACAGAGTGCGAAAAACAGTGGGGTTAAATTATGCGCGAGAAACAGAGGGGCTGAAACAGAATGCGAGAAACAGTGTGCCAGAAAAAGAGTGCGGGAAACAGTGTGCAAGAAACAGAGGGGTTGAAACGGAGAGCAAAAACCTGAGGGGCTGAAATTGTGCATGTACAACATTGGGGCTGAAACAGAGTTCGAGAAACAAAGCGGCAGTAACGGAGTGTGAGAAACAGAGGGGTTGAAATAGAGTGCGAGAAACAGTGAGGATGAAACAAACTGCGAGAAACAGAGTGTGAGAAACAGAGGAGCTGAAACCGAGTGCAGGAAACTGAGGGGCTGAAACAGAGTGCGACAAACAGAGGGGC
>NW_025965690.1:535034-536369 GCF_021869965.1 Rhincodon typus
ACAGGGTGAGAGAAACAGAGGAGTTGAAACAGAGTGCGAGAAACAGTGTGCTAGAAACAGAGGGGCTGAAAAAGAGTGTGAGAAACAGGTTGCGAGAAACAGAGTGCGAGAAACAGAGGGGCTGAAACCGAATGCGGGAAACTGAGGGGCGGAAACAGAGTGCAACAAACAGAGGGGCTGAAACAGTGTGTGAGAAACAGAGTGCGAGAAACAGCGTGCCAGAAACAGAGTGCGAGAAACAGTGTGCTAGAAATAGAGGGGCAGAAACCGACTGCGAGGAACAGTGGGGCTGAAACAGGGTGAGAGAACAGAGGAGTTGAAACAGAGTGCGAGAAACAGTGTGCTAGAAACAGAGGGGCTGAAACAGAGAGCGAAAACCAGAGGGGCTGAAATTGAGTGCGGGATGGAGAGGGTCTGAAACCGAGTGCGAGAAACAGAGGGGCTGAAATTGTGTGCGAGAAACAGTGACTGTAACAGAGTGCGAGAAACAGTGTGCCAGAAACAGAGTGTGAGAAACAGAGTGCGAGAAAGAGAGGGGCTGAAACAGAATGCGAAAAACAGAGGGGCTGAAATTATGTACGAGAAACCGTGGGGCTGAAACAGAGTGTGAGAAACAGAGGGTCTGAAACAGAGGGCGATAAACAGTGTGTGAGAAACAGAGTGCGAGAAACAGAGTGCGAGAAATAGAGGGGCTGAAACTGAGTGCGAGAAACAGTTTGTGAGAAACAGAGTGCGAAAAACAGAGGGACTGAAACCGAGTGCGGGAAACTGAGGGGCTGAAACAGAGTGCGACAAACAGAGGGGCTGAAACAGTGTGCGTGAAACAGAGTTCGAGAAACAGAGTGTGGGAAACAGAGTGCGTGACACAGAGTGTGAGAAATAGAGGGGCTGAAACTGAGTGTGAGAATCAGAGGGGATGAAATTGTGTGCGAGAAACAGTGGCTGAAACAGAGTGCGAGAAACAGTGTGCCAGAAACAGAGTGCAGTAAACAGCGTGCAAGAAATAAAAGGGGCTGAAACGGAGAACAAAAACCAGAGGGCCTGAAATTGTGCGCGAGCAACAGAGGGGCTGAAACATAGTGCGAGAAACACAGGGGCAGTAACGGAGTATGAGAAACAGAGGGGGTGAAATAGAGTGCGAGAAACAGTGGGGCTGAAACAGACTGCGAGAAACAGAGTGTGAGAAACGGAGTGCGAGAAACAGAGGGGCTGAAATTATGCACGAGAAACTGAGGGGCTGAAACAGAGTGCGACAAACAGAGGGGCTGAAACAGTGTGTGAGAAACAGAGGAGTTGAAACAGAGTGCGAGAAACAGAGTGCGAGAAACAGTGTGC
>NW_025965690.1:536869-537460 GCF_021869965.1 Rhincodon typus
TTTCAGCCCCTCTGTTTCTCGCACTCTGTTTCTCACAATCTGTTTCTCGCACTCAGTTTCAGCCCCTCTATTTCTCACACTCTGTGTCACGCACTATGTTTCCCACACTCTGTTTCTTGAACTCTGTTTCACGCACTCTGTTTCAGACCCTCTGTTTGTCACACTCTGGTTCAGCCCCTCAGTTTCCCGCGCACAGTTTCAGCCCCTCTGTTTCTCGCACTCGTTTTCAGCCCCTCTATTTCTCGCACTCTGTTTCTCACACTCAGTTTCAGCCCCTCTATTTCTCATGCTCTGTGTCACGCACTCTGTTTCGGCTCACTGTTTCTCGCACTCTGTTTCTCGCACACTTTTTCAGACCCTTTGTTTCTCGCACACAATTTCAGCCCCTCTGTTTCTCGCACTCGGTTTCAGCCCCTCTATTTCTCGCACTGAATTTCAGTCCCTCGGGTTTTCGCTCTCCGTTTCAGCCCCTCTGTTTCTGGGACACTGTTTCTCGCACTCTGTTTCTGCCCCTCTATTTCTAGCACACTGTTTCTCGCACTCTGTCTCTCGCACTCTGTTTCTCACACTCTGTTTCGGCACACTGTTTCT
>NW_025965690.1:537960-539061 GCF_021869965.1 Rhincodon typus
CACACTGTTTCTCGCACTCTGTTTCAGCCCCTCTGTTTCTCACACTCGGTTTCAGCCCCTCTATTTCTCACACTCTGTGTCACGCACTCTGTTTCCTACACTCTGTTTCTCCAACTCTGTTTCACGCACACTGTTTCAGCCCCTCTCTTTGTCGCACTCTGTTTCAGCCCCTCAGTTTCCCGCACTCGGTTTCAGTCCCTCTGTTTCTCGCATTCTGTTTCTCGCAACCTGTTTCTCACACTCTGTTTCAGCCCCTCTGTTTCTCGCGCAAAATTTCAGCCCCTCTGCTTTTTGCTCTCCGTTTCAACCCCTCTGTTTCTAGCACACTGTTTCCCGCACTCTGTTTCTGGCACACTGTTTCTCGCCCTCTGTTTCAGCCACTGTTTCTCGCACACAATTTCAGCCCCTCCATTTCTCACACTCGGTTTCAGCCCCTCTATTTCTCATGCTCTGTGTCACACACTCTGTTTCCCACACTCTGTTTCTCCAACTCGGTTTCACGCACACTGTTTCAGCCCCTCTGTTTGTCGCACTCTGTTTCAGCCCCTCAGTTTCTCGAACCCTGTTTCAGCCCCTCTGTTTCTCGCACTCTGTTTCGGCCCCTCTGTTACTCGCACTCTGTTCCTCCCACTCTGTTTCAGCCCCTCAATTTCCCGCACTCGGTTTCAGCCCCTCTGTTTCTCGCACTCTGTTTCTCACAACCTCTTTCTCGCACACAGATTCAGCCCCTCTATTTCTCGCACTCTGTGTCACGCACTCTGTTTCTCACACTCTGTTTCTCACACAGTGTTTATCGCACTCTGTTTCAGCCCCTCAGTTTCCCGCACTCGGTTTCAGCCCCTCTGTTTCTCGCACTCTGTTCCTCCCACTCTGTTTCAGCCCCTCAATTTCCCGCACTCGGTTTCAGCCCCTCTGTTTCTCGCACTCTGTTTCTCACAACCTGTTTCTCGCACTCAGTTTCAGCCCCTCTATTTCGCGCACTCTGTGTCACACACTCTGTTTCTCGCACTCTGTTTCTCACATACTATTTATCGCACTCTGTTTCAGACCCTCTGTTTCTCACACTCTGTTTCAGCCCCTCTGTTTCTCGTGCATAATTTC
>NW_025965690.1:539561-540397 GCF_021869965.1 Rhincodon typus
TCTCGCACTCGGTTTCTCACACTCAGTTTCAGCCCCTCTATTTCTCACACTTTGTGTCACGCACTCTGTTTCCCACACTCTGTTTCTCGAACTCTGTTTCACGCACTCTGCTTCAGCCCCTCTGTTTGTCGCACACTGTTTCAGCCCCTCAGTTTCCCGCACTCTGTTTCAGCCCCTCTATTTCTCGCACTCTGTGTCACGCACTCTGTTTCTCGCACTCTGTTTCTCACACACTGTTTATCGCACTCTGTTTCAGACCGTCAGTTTCTCACACTCTGTTTCAGCCCCTCTGTTTCTCGTGCATAATTTCAGCCCCTCTGTTTTTCGCATTCTGTTTCAGCCCCTCTCTTTCTCGCACTCTGTTTCTCACACTCTGTTTCTGGCACACTGTTACTCGCACTCTGTTCCTCGCACTCTGTTTCAGTCACTGTTTCTGGCACACAATTTCAGCCACTCTGTTTCTCGCACTCGGTTTCATCCCCTCTACTTCTCGCACTCAGTTTCCGCCCCTCTATTTCTCGCACTGTGTGTCACGCACTCTGTTTCTCGCACTCTGTTTCTCGCACTCTGTTTATCACACACTGTTTCAGACCCTCTGTTTCTCACACTATGTTTCAGCCCCTCTGTTTCTCATGCATAATTTCAGCCCCTCTGTTTTTCGCATTCTGTTTCAGCCCCTCTCTTTCTCGCACTCTGTTTCTCTCACACTGTTTCAGCCCCACTGTTTCTCGCACTCTGTTTCTGCCCCTCCATTTCTAGCACACTGTTTCTCACACTCTGTTTCTGGCACACTGTTTCTCGCACTCTGTTTCTCGCACTCTGTTTCAGCCCCACAG
>NW_025965690.1:540897-542283 GCF_021869965.1 Rhincodon typus
CAGAGTGCGTGACACAAAGTGTGAGAAATAGAGGGGCTGAAACTGAGTGTGAGAAACCGAGTGCGAGAAATAGAGGGGCTGAAACCGAGTGCGAGAAACAGAGGGGCTGAAACTGTGTGCGAGAAACAGTGTGCTAGAAACAGAGGGGCTGAAACGGAGAGCAAAAACCAGAGGGGCTGAAATTGAGCGCGAGCAACAGAGGGGCTGAAACAGAGTGCGAGAAGCACAGGGGCTGTAACGGAGTGTGAGAAACAGAGGGGCTGAAACAGAGGGCGGGAAACAGTGGGGCTGAAACAGAGTGCGAGAAACCGAGTGCGAGAAACAGAGGGACTGAAACCTAGTGCGGAAATCTGAGGGGCTGAAACAGAGTGGGAGGAACAGAGTGCGAGAAACAGTGTGCCAGAAACAGAGTGCGAGAAACAGTGTGCTAGAAACAGAGGGGCTGAAACGGAGAGTGAAAACCAGAGGGGCTAAAATTGTGCGCGAGCAACAGTGGGGCTGAAACAGAGTGCGAGAAACACAGGGGCTGAAATTGTGTGCGAGAAACAGTGGCTGAAACAGAGTGCGAGAAACAGAGTGCAAGAAACAGTGTGCCAGAAACAGAGTGTGAGAAACAGAGTGCGAGAAAGAGAGGGGCTGAAACAGAGTGCGAAAAACAGAGTGGCTGAAATTATGCATGAGAAACAGGGGGGCTGAAACAGAATGCGATAAACAGTGTGTGAGAAACAGAGTGCGAGAAACAGAGTGCGTGACACAGAGTGCGAGAAATAGAGGGGCTGAAACAGAGTGCGAGAAACAGGTTGTGAGAAACAGAGTGCGAGAAACAGAGGGGCTGAAACCGAGTGTGGGAAACTGAGGGGCTGGAACAGAGTGCGTGAAACAGCGTTCGAGAAACAGAGTGTGGGAAACAGAATGCGTGACACAGAGTGTGAGAAACAGAGGGGCTGAAACTGAGTGTGAGAATCAGAGTGCGAGAAATAGAGGGGCTGAAATAGTGTGCGAGAAAAAGAGGGGCTGAAACAGAGTGCGAGAAACAGAGTGAGAGAAACAGAGGGGCTGAAACAGAGCTCGACATACAGAGGGGCTGAAACAGAATGCGAGAAACAGAGTGCGGGAAACAGCGCGCGAGAAACAGACTGCCTGAAATAGAGTGCCTGAAACACAGGGGGTGAAACAGAGTGCCAGAAACAGATTGCGAAAAACAGAGGGACTGTAACAGATTACAAGAAATAGAGGGGCTGAAATGGAGTGCGAGAAACTGAGGGGCAGAAACACAGTTCAACAAATAGAGGGGCTGAATCTGAGTGCGAGAAAGAGGTTGTGAGAAACAGAGTGCGAGAAACAGAGGGGCTGAAACCGAGTGCGGGAAACTGAGGGGCTGAAATT
>NW_025965690.1:542783-543567 GCF_021869965.1 Rhincodon typus
CCCTCTGTTTCTCACACTCGGTTTCAGCCCCTCTATTTCTCGCACTCGGTTTCTCGCACTCAATTTCAGCCCCTCTATTTCTCGCACTCTGTGTCACGCAATCTGTTTCTCGCACTCTGTCTCTCGAACTCTGTTTCTCGCACTCTGTTTCAGCCCCTCTGTTTCTCGCACTTTGTTTCAGCCCCTCTATTTCTCGCAATCTGTTATAGTCCCTCTGTTTCTCGCACTCTGTTTCTTGCACTCTGTTTCAGCCCCTCTGTTTCTCTCACTCTATTTCGGCACTCTGTTTCTCGCATTCTGTTTCAGCCCCTCTGTTTCTCCAGCCCTGTTTCAGCCCCTCTGCTTCACTCACTCTGTTTCAGCCCCGCTGTTTCTCAGACTCTGTTTCAGCCACTATCTTCCTCACACTCATTTCCAGACCCTCTGTTTCAGCCCCTCTGTTTTCGCGCACAATTTCTTCCCTTCTGTATTTCGCACACTGTTTCAGCCCCTCTATTTCTCGCACTCTGCTTCTCGCACTCTGTTTCTCACAGGCTGTTTCAGCACCTCTGTATCTTGTACTCTGTTTCAGTCCCTCTGTTTCTCGCACTCTGTTTCAGCCCCTCTATATACGCGCACAATTTTTCCCCTCTGTATTTCGCACACTGTTTCAGCCTCTCTATTTCTGGCACTCTGCTTCTCGCACTCTGTTCCTCCCACTCTGTTTCAGCCCCTCTGCTTCTCGCACTCTGTTTCAGCCCATCTGTTTTTCGTACTCTGTTTCAGCCCCTCTGTTCCTCGCACT
>NW_025965690.1:544067-544877 GCF_021869965.1 Rhincodon typus
AGAAACAGAGGGGCTGAAACAGAGTGTGAGAAACAGAGAGCGAGAAAGAGAGGGGCTGAAACAGAATGCGAAAAACAGAGGGGCTGAAATTATGCACGAGAAACAGTGGGGATGAAACAGAGTGTGAGAAACAGAAGGTCTGAATCAGAGTGCGATAAACAGTGTGTGAGAAACAGAGTGCGAGAAACAGAGTGCGTGACACAGAGTGTGAGAAATAGAGGGGCTGAAACTGAGTGCGAGAAACAGGTTGTGAGAAACAGAGTGCGAGAAACAGAGGTGCTGAAACAGAGTCCGTGAAACAGAGTTCGAGAAACAGTATGTGGGAAACAGAGTTCGTGACACAGAGCGTGTGAAATAGAGGGGCTGAAACTGTGTTTGAGAAACAGAGGGGCTGAAATTGTGCGCAAGAAACAGTGGCTGAAACAGCGTGCGAGAAACAGTGTGCCAGAAACAGAGTGCGGAAAACTGTGTGCAAGAAACAGAGGGGTTGAAATGGAGAGCAAAAACCAAAGGGGCTGAAATTGTGCGCCAGCAACAGAGGGGCTGAAACAGACTGCGAGAAACACAGGGGCGGTAACGGAGTGTGAGAAACAGAGGGGCTGAAATAGACTGCGATAAAGAGTGAGGCTGAAACAGACTGCGAGAAACAGAGTGTGAGGAAAAGAGTGCAAAAAACAGAGGGGCTCAAATTATGCGCGAGAAACAGAGGGGCTGAAACAGAATGCGAGAAACAGAGTGCCTGAAATAGAGTGAGAGAAACAGAGTGGCTGAAACAGAGCACGAGAAAGAGAGGGGCTGAAACAGAGTATG
>NW_025965690.1:545377-546892 GCF_021869965.1 Rhincodon typus
AGAAACAGAGGGTCTGAAACAGAGTGCAAGAAGCAGAGGGGCTGAAATCGAGTGCGAGAAACAGAGGGGCTGAAATTGTCTGCGAGAAACAGTGGCTGAAACAGCGTGCGAGAAACAGTGTGCCAGAAACAGAGGGGTTGAAACGGAGAGCAAAAACCAGAGGGGCTGAAATTGTGCGCGAGAAACAGCGGGGCTGAAAAAGAGTGTGAGAAACAAGTTGCGATTAACAGAGTGCGAGAAACAGAGGGGCTGCAACCGAATGCGGGAAACTGAAGGTTTGAAACAGAGTGCGACAAACAGAGGGGCTGAAACAGAGTTCGAGAAACAGAGTGTGGGAAAGAGAATGCGTGACACAGAGTGAGAGAAATAGAGGGGCTGAAACTGAGTGTGAGAAACAGAGTGCAAGAAATAGAGGGGCTGAAACCGAGTGCGAGAAACAGAGGGGCTGAAACTGTGTGCGGGAAACTGAGGGACTTAAACAGAGTGCGTGAAACAGAGGGGCTGAAACCGAATGCGGGAAACAGAGGGGCTGAAACAGAGTGCGACAAACAGAGGGGCTGAAAATGAGTGTGCGGAAGAAAGGGGCTGAAACAGGGATTGAGGAACAAAGGGGCTGAAACAGAATGCGAGAAACAGAGGGGCTGAAACAGGGATTGAGAAACAAAGGGGCTGAAACAGAATGCAAGAAACAGAGTGCCTGAAATAGAGTGAGAGAAACAGAGGGGGTGAAACAGAGCACGAGAAAGAGAGGGGCTGAAACAGAGTGCGACAAACAGAGGGGCTGAAATTATGCACGAGAAACAGCGGGGCTGGAACAGAGTGTGAGAAACAGAGGGTCTGAAACAGAGTGCCATAAACAGTGTGTGAGAAACAGAGTGCGAGAAACAGAGTGCATGACACAGAGTGCGAGAAATAGAGGGGCTGAAACTGAGTGCGAGAAACAGGTTGTGAGAAACAGAGTGCGAGAAACAGAGGGGCTGAAACCGAGTGCGGGAAACTGAGGGGCTGAAACAGAGTGCGACAAACAGAGGGGCTGAAACAGAGTGCGTGAAACAGAGTTCTAGAAACAGAGTGCGAGAAACAGAGGGGCTGAAACCGAATGCGGGAAACTGAGGGGCTGAAACAGAGTGCGACAAACAGAGGGACTGAAACAGTGTGTGAGAAACAGAGGAGTTGAAACAGAGTGCGAGAAACAGAGTGCGAGAAACAGTGTGCCAGAAACAGAGTGCGAGAAACAGTGTGCTAGAAATAGAGGGGCAGAAACCAAGTGCAAGAAACAGTGGGGCTGAAACAGGGTGAGAGAAACAGAGGAGTTGAAACAGAGTGCGAGAAACAATGTATGAGAAACAGAGGGGCTGAAACGGAGAGCGAAAACCAGAGGGACTGAAATTGAGTGTGAGAAATAGAGGGGCTGAAACCGAGTGCGAGAAACAGAGGGTCTGAAACAGAGTGCGATAAACAGTATGTGAGAAACAGAGTGCAAGAAACAGAGTGCGTGACACAGAGTGCGAGAAA
>NW_025965690.1:547392-548110 GCF_021869965.1 Rhincodon typus
GTGTGAGAAACAGAGGAGTTGAAACAGAGTGCGAGAACCAGAGTGCAAGAAACAGAGGGGCTGAAACCGAGTGCGAGAAACAAGGGGTCTGAAATTGTGGGCGAGAAACAGTGCCAGAAACAGAGTGTGAGAAGCAGTGTGCTAGAAACAGAGGGGCTGAAACCGAGAGCGAAAACCAAAGGGGCTAAAATTGTGCGCGAGCAACAGACGGGCTGAAACAGAGTGCGAGAAACACAGGGGCTGAAATTGTGCGCAAGAAACAATGGCCGAAACAGAGTGCGAGAAACAGAGTGGGGCTGCAACAGTGTGCCAGAAACAGAGTGTGAGAAACAGAGTGCGGGAAAGAGAGGGGCTGAAACAGAGTGCGAAAAACAGAGTGGCTGAAATTATGCACGAGAAACAGAGGGGCTGAAACAGAGTGTGAGAAACAGAGGGTCTGAAACAGAGTGCGAGAAATAGTGTGTGAGAGACAGAGTGTGAGAAACAGAGTGCGAGAAAGAGAGGGGCTGAAACAGAGTGCGTGAAACAGAGTTCGAGAAACAGAGTGTGGGAAACAGAGGCCGTGACACAGAGTGTGATAAATAGAGGGGCTGAAACTGAGTGTGAGAAACAGAGTGCGAGAAACAGAGGGGCTGAAACTGTGTGCGAGAAACAGTGACTGAAACAGAGTGCGAGAAACAGAGTGCGAGAAACAGTGTGCCAGAAACAGAGTGTGAGA
>NW_025965690.1:548610-549306 GCF_021869965.1 Rhincodon typus
TACTTCTCGCACTCTGTTTCAGGCACTCTGTTTCTCGCATTCTGTTTCAGCCCCTCTGATTCTCGCGCATACCTTCAATCCCTCTGTTTTTTGCACTCGGTTTCTGCCTCTCTATTTCTCGCACACTGTTTCACGCACTCTGTTCTGGCACACTGTTTCTCGCACTCTGTTTGAACTCCTCTGTTTCTCACACACTGTTTCAGCCCCTCTGTTTGTCGCACTCTGTTTTAGCCCCTCAGTTTCCCGCATTCGGTTTCAGCCCCTCTGTTTCTCGCACTCTGTTTCTGGCACACTGTTTCTCGGACTCTGTTTCTTGCACTATGTTTCAACTCCTCTGTTTATTTCACCCTGTTTCAGCCCCACTGTTTCTCGCACTCGGTTTCTGCCCCTCTCTTTCGAGCACACTGTTGCTCGCACTCTGTTTCTGGCACAATGTTTCTCGCACTCTGTTTCTCGCACTCTGTTTCAACTCCTCTGTTTCTCACACACTGTTTCAGGCCATCTGTTTGTCGCACTCTGTTTCAGCCCCTCAGTTTCCCGCATTTGGTTTCAGCCCCTCTGTTTCTCGCACTCTGTTTCTCGCAACCTGTTTCTCACACTCTGTTTCAGCCCCTCTGTTTCTAGCACACTGTTTCTCGCACTCGGTTTCTGCCCCTCTATTTCTAGCACACTGTTTCTCACACTCTGTTTATGGCA
>NW_025965690.1:549806-550370 GCF_021869965.1 Rhincodon typus
GTTTCTCACACTCTGTTTCTGGCACACTGTTTCTCGCACTCTGTTTCTCGCACTCTGTTTCAGCCCCACTGTTTTGCACACTCTATTTCAGCCCCTCTGTTTCTCACACTTCGTTACCGCCCCTATGTTTCTCACACTCTGTTTCAGCCCCTCTGTTTCTCGTGCATAATTTCAGCCCCTCTGTTGCTCGCGCACAATTTCAGCCCCTCTGTTTTTCGCACTCTGTTTGTCACACTCTGTTTCTCACACTCTGTTTCAGCCCCACTGTTTCCCACCCTCTGTTTCAGCCCTTCTGTTTCTAAGACTCCGTTACAGCCCCTGTGTTTCTCGCACTCTGTTTCAGCCCCTCTGTTGCTCGCGCACAATTTCAGCCCCTCTATTTCTCGCACTCTGTGTCACACACTCCTTTTCCCGCACTCTGTTTCAGCCCCACTGTTTCACGGACTCTGTTTCAGCCCCTCTGTTTCTAGCACACTGTTTCTCACACTCTTTTTCTGGCACTGTTTCTCGCCCACAATTTCAGACCCCTTGTTTCTCGCACTCGGTTTCAGCCCCTCTGTTTCT
>NW_025965690.1:550870-552403 GCF_021869965.1 Rhincodon typus
TCTCCCACTCTGTTTCATCCCCTCTGTTTCTCACCATCTGTTTCAGCTTCTCTGTTTCTCGCAGTCTGTCTCAACCCCTCTGTTTCACGCATTCTGTTTCAGCCCCTCTGTTTCTCGCACTGTGTTTCAACCTTTCCGTTTCACGCACACTGTTTCAGCCACTCTGTTTCTCCCACTCTGTTTCTCGTTCTCTGTTTCGCTCACTCTGTTTCAACCCCTTTGTTTCTAACATTCTGTTTGATCTCCTGTGTTTCTCGCACTCTGTTTCTCACACTCTGTTTCTCCTACATTGTTTCTCACTCTCTGTTTCACCCACTCTGTTTCATCCCCTCTGTTTCTTGCACTGTGTTTCAACCTCTCTGTTTCACGCACACTGTTTCAGCCATTCTGTTTCTCCCACTTTGTTTCTCGTTCTCTGTTTCGCACACTCTGTTTCAGCACCTCTGTTTCTTACACTCTGTTTCATCTCCTCTGTTTCTCGCACTCTGTTTCTCGCACTCTGTTTCTCACACTCAGTTTCTCGCAATCTGTATCTCGAAGTCTGTTTCAACCCCTCTGCTCCTTGCACCCAAATTCAGCCCCTCTGTTTCTTGCACTCTGTTTCAGTCCCTATGTTTCTCGCACTCTGTTTCATCTCCTCTGTTTCTCGCACTCTGTTTCTCGCACTCTGTTTCATCTCCTCTGTTTCTCGCACTCTGTTTCTCGCACTCTGTTTCATGCACTCTGTTTCAGCGACTCAGTTTCTAACACTCTGTTTCAGCCCCTCTGTTTCTCCCACTCTGTTTCAGGTTCACTGTTTCTCACACTCTGTATCTCGCACTCTGTTTCTCACACTCTGTTTCTCCTACTTTGTTTCTCACTCTCTGTTTCACCCACTCTGTTTCAGCCGCTCTGTTTCTCGCACTCTGTTTCATCCCCTCTGTTTCTCGCACGCTGTTTCAGCTCCTCTGTTTCTCACACTCTTTTTCAGCCGCTCTGTTTCTCGCACTCTGTTTCAACCCCTCTGTTTCACGCACTCTGTTTCAGCCCCTCTGTTTCTCCCACTCTGTTTCATGTTCACTGTTTCTGGCATTCTGTTTCAGCCCCTCTGTTTCTCAGACTCTGTTTCTCCTACTTTGTTTCTCACTCTCTGTTTCACACACTCTGTTTCATCCCCTCTGTTTCTTGCACTGTGTTTCAACCTCTCTGTTTCACGCACACTTTTTCAGCCACTCTGTTTCTCCCACTCTGTTTCTCGTTCTCTGTTTCGCACACTCTGTTTCAGCCCCTCTGTTTCTCACACTCTGTTTCATCTCCTCTGTTTCTTGCACTCTCTTTCTCGCACTCTGTTTCTCATATTCTGTTACTCGCACTCTGTATCTCGAAGTCTGTTTCAACCCCTCTGCTTCTTGCACCCAAATTCAGCCCCTCTGTTTCTTGCACTCTGTTTCAGTCCCTATGTTTCTCGCACTCTGTTTCAGCCGCTCTTTTTCTCGCACACTGTTTCAGCCACTCTGTTTCTCCAACTCTGTTTCTCGTTCTCTGTTTCGCACA
>NW_025965690.1:552903-554682 GCF_021869965.1 Rhincodon typus
CAGAGTGCGAGAAACAGTGGGGCTGAAACTGAGTGCGAGAAACAGAGTGTGAGAAACAGAGTGCGAGAAAGAGCGGGGCTGAAACAGAGAGCGAAAAACAGAGGGGCGGAAATTATGCCCGATAAACAGAGGGGCTGAAACAGAGTGTGAGAAACAGAGGGTCTGAAACAGAGTGCGATAAACAGTGTGTGAGAAACAGAGTGCGAGAAACAGAGGGGCTGAAATTGTGTGCGAGAAACAGTGGCTGAAACAGAGTGCGAGAAACAATTTGCCAGAAACAGAGTGCGGGAAACAGTGTGCTAGAAACAGAGGGGTTGAAACGGAGAGCAAAAACCAGAGGGGCTGAAATTGTGCGCGAGAAACAGAGGGGCTGAAACAGAGTGTGAGAAACAGGTTGCGAGAAACAGGATGCGAGAAACAGAGGGGCTGGAACCGAATGCGGGAAACTGAGGGGCTGAAACAGAGTGCGACAAACAGAGGGGCTGAAACAGTGTGTGAGAAACAGAGGAGTTGAAACAGAGTGTGAGAAACAGAGTGCCAGAAACAGAGTGTGAGAAACAGAGTGCGAGAAAGAGAGGGGCTGAAACAGTGTGTGAGAAACAGAGGAGTTGAAACAGAGTGCGAGAAACAGAGTGTGAGAAACAGTGTGCCAGAAACAGAGTGCGAGAAACAGTGTGCTAGAAACAGGGTGAGAGAAACAGAGTGTGGGAAACAGAGTGCGAGAAACAGTGTCCGAGAAACAGAGGGGCTGAAACGGAGAGCGAAAACCAGAGGGACTGAAATTGAGTGCGAGAAATAGAGGGGCTGAAACCGACTGCGAGAAACAGAGGGGCTGAAATTGTGTGCGAGAAACAGAGGGTCTGAAACAGAGTGCGAGAAACAGTGTGCGAGAAACAGTGTGCCAGAAACAGAGTGTGAGAAACAGAGTGCGAGAAAGAGAGGGGCTGAAACAGGGTGCGTGAAACAGAGTTCGAGAAACAGAGTGTGGGAAACAGAGTGCGTGACACGGAGTGTGAGAAATAGAGGGGCTGAAACCGAGTGCCAGAAACAGGTTGTGAGAAACAGAGTGCGACAAACAGAGGGGCTGAAACAGATTGCGTGAAACAGATTTCGAGAAACAGAGTGTGGGAAACAGAGTGCGTGACACAGAGTGTGAGAAATAGAGGGGCTGAAACCGAGTGCTAGAAACAGAGGGGCTGAAACTGTGTGCGAGAAACAGTGGCTGAAACAGCGTGCGGGAAACAGTGTGCAAGAAACAGAGGGGTTGAAATGGAGAGCAAAAACCAGAGGGTCTGAAATTGTGCGCGAGCAACAGAGGAGCTGGAACAGAGTGCGAGAAACACAGGGGCGGTAACGGAGTGTGAGAAACAGAGGGGCTGAAATAGAGTGCGAGAAACAGTGGGACTGAAACTGAGTGCGAGAAACAGAGTGTGAGAAACAGAGTGCGAGAAAGAGCGGGGCTGAAACAGAGAGCGAAAAACAGATGGGCGGAAATTATGCCCGATAAACAGAGGGGCTGAAACAGAGTGTGAGAAACAGAGGATCTGAAACAGAGTGCGATAAACAGTGTGTGAGAAACAGAGTGCGAGGAACAGAGGGGCTGAAACAGAGTACGAAAAACAGATGGGCTGAAACAGAGTGCGAGAAGCAGAGGGGCTGAAACAGAGTGGGAGGAACAGAGTGCGAGAAGCAGAGTGCCAGAAATAGAGAGGCTGAAACAGTGTGCGAAATACAGAGGGGAAAAATTGTGCACGTATATAGAGGGGCTGAAACAGAGTG
>NW_025965691.1:0-238 GCF_021869965.1 Rhincodon typus
CGGGTTTTGATGTTGGTTTGAATGACATGCTGATTTATTTGAGTTCAGCACGTCAGACGATCAAAATCTCAACTTCACCAAATGACTCAACTTTTGATGTTGTTTTGACTAACATGCAAATTTTAGTGAGATAAGCACTTCGAAGGCAAAAGTCTAAACTTCCCCAAATGAGTTAATTTTTCATGCTGGTTGGATTAAAATGCTTATTTCAGCGAGTTAAGCACTTCAGAAGTCTAAA
>NW_025965691.1:738-1907 GCF_021869965.1 Rhincodon typus
GCATCAAAAATCAAGTCATTTGATGAAGTTGAGATTTTTGACTTCTTCATGCACATCTCACTGAAATAAGCATTTTAGTCAAACCAGCATCGACAATTATGTCCTTTGGTGACTTTGAGATTTTAGTCTTCTGATGTGCTTATTTCGCCGAAATAAGCACATTCGGTCAAAACACCATCAAAAGTTGAGTCATTTGGTGAAGTTGAGATTTTTGACTTCTGAAATACTTCTCTCAATCAAATAAGCATGTTAGTCAAACCATGATCAAATCTGCATTCATTTGGTGAAGTTCCGATTTTGGTGTTCTGAATAGCTGAAATAAGCATTTTAAACCAACCAGCATCAAAAGTTGTGTCATTTGGTAAAGTTGAGATTTTACACTTCTGAAGAGCTTAACTCGCTGAAATAAGCATGTTAGTCAAACCAGCATCAAAAGTTGCGTCACTTGTTGAATTTGACATTTTGGTCTTCTGATATGCGTATCTCGCTGAAATAACAATGTTATTCAAACCAGCATCAAAAGTTAGGTCATTTGGTGAAGTTGAGATTTAGTCTTCTGATATGCTTATCTCGCTGAAATAAGCACGTTTGTCAAATAAACATCAAAAGTTGAGTCATTTGCTGATGTTGACATTTTTTGATTTCTGACGTGCTTATCTCACTGAAAATAGCATGTTAGTCAAACAAACATCAAAAAATAACTCATTTGGTGGAGTTGAGATGTTAGTCTTCTGAAGTGCTTATCTGAGTGAAATACGTATTTTATCAAAACATCATCAAAAATTGAAATCCGACCCCACCACCAAAGACATCTTTCCCTCCCCACTCTTATCTGCTTTCCGGAGGGACCACTCTCTCCATGACTCCCTTGTCCGCTCCACACTCCCCTCCAGCCCCACCGCAGCTGGCACTTTCCCTTGCAACCGCAGGAAGTGCTACACCTGCCCTCATACCTCCTCCCTCACCCCCATCCCAGGCCCCAAGAAGACTTTCCACATCAAGCAGATGTTCACCTGCACATCTGCCAATGTGGTATAATGCGTCCGCTGTACCAGTTGTGGCGGCATCTGCATCGGGGAAACCAAGCGGAGGGTCGGGGACCGCTTCACAGAACACCGACCATTGGTTTGCAATAAACAACTGCACCTTCCAGTCGCGAACCATTTCAA
>NW_025965691.1:2407-3260 GCF_021869965.1 Rhincodon typus
TCTTTGATCAGCAACACTCCCCAGGACCCTACCATTAAGTGTATAAGTCCTGCCCTGATTTGCCTTTCCAAAATGCAGCACCTCGCAATTATCTAAATTAAACTCCATCTGCCACTCCTCGGCCCATTGGCCCATCTGATCAAGGTCCCATTGTATTCTAGGTAACCTTCATCATCTGCAAACTTACTAACCATACCTCCTATGTTGACGTCCAAATCATTTATATAAATGAGAAAAAGCAATGGACCCAGCACCGATCCTTGTGGTACATCACTGGTCGCAGGCCTTCAGTCTGAAAAGTAACCCACCACCACCACCTTTGAGTGGTCTTCTACCTTTGAGCCAGTTCTATATCTAAATGGCTAGTTCTCCCTGTATTCCATGTGATCTAACCTTCCTAACCAGTCTACCATGAGGAACCTTGTCGAACACCTTACTGAAGTCTATATAGATCATGTCTACCGCTCTGTCCTCATCAACCCTCTTTGTCACTCTTCAAAAAACTCAATCAAGTTAGTGAGACACAATTTCCCATACATAAGCCAGGTTGACTATCCCTCATCAGTCCTTGCCTTTCCAAATACATGTCAATCCTGTCCCTCAGAATCCCCTCCAACAACTTGCCCATCACCGATGTCAGGCTCACTGGTCCTACAGTTCCCTGGCTTTTCCTTACCATCTTTCTTAAATAGTAGCACAATGTTAGCCAACCTCCAGTCTTCTGGCACCTCACCCGAGGCTATCAATGATACAAATATCTCAGCAAACTGCCCAGCAATCACCTCCCAAGCTTTCTGCAGAGTTCGAGGCTACACCTGATCAGGTCCTGGGGATTTATCCACCTTTATGCATT
>NW_025965691.1:3760-5725 GCF_021869965.1 Rhincodon typus
CTTCTGAAGTGCTTATCTCACTCAAATAAGCATCTTACGCAAAACAAAATTAAAAATTGAGTCATTTGATGAAGTTCAGATTTCAGTCTTCTCAAGTGCTTAACTCACTGAAATAAGCATTTTAGTCAAACCAGCATCGAAAGTTATGTCCTTTGGCGAATTTGAGAGTTTAGTCTTCTGATATGCTTATCTCGATGAAAAAAGCACATTGGTCAAAACAACATCAAAATTTGAGTCATTTGGTGAAGTTGAGATTTTTGACTTCTGAAATACTTCTCTCAATCAAATAAGCATTTTAGTCAAACCATGATCAAAACTACAGTCATTTGGTGGAGTTCAGGTTTTGGTGTTCTGACGAGATTAACTCGTTGAAACAAGCATTTTAAACCAACCAGCATCAAAAGTTATGATATTTGGTGAATTGAGATTTTAGACTTCTGAAGTGCTTAACTCGCTGAAATAAGCATTTTAATCCAACCAGCATGAAAAATTAACTCATTTGGGGAAGTTTAGACTTTTGCCTTCGAAGTGCTTATCTCACTGAAATATGCATGTTAGTCAAAACAACATCAAAAGTTGAGTCATTTGGTGAAGTTGAGATTTTGATCGTCTGACGTGCTGAACTCACAGAAATCAGCATGTCATTCAAACCAACATCAAAAACCGTCTCATTTGGTGAAGTTGAAATATAGGTCTTTCGATGTGATTATCTGAGTGAAATAAGCATATTAGTCAAAGCAGCATCAATAATTAATTCATTTGATGAAGTTGAGATTTTTGACTTCTGAAGGGCTTATCTCAATCAAATAAGCATGTTAGTAAAAACATCATTAAAAATTGAGTCATTTGGTGAAGTTCAGATTTTAGTCTTCACCATCACTGAAATAAGCATTTTCGTCTAACCTGCATCAAAAATCAAGTCATTTGATGAAGTTCAGATTTTTGACTTCTTTATGCTCATCTCACTGAAATAAGC
Source organism: Rhincodon typus (assembly GCF_021869965.1). Taxonomy (NCBI): domain Eukaryota; kingdom Metazoa; phylum Chordata; class Chondrichthyes; order Orectolobiformes; family Rhincodontidae; genus Rhincodon; species Rhincodon typus. Next base: position 4,737 of record NW_025965691.1, read on the forward strand.
ACTTTAGCCAAACCAGCATCGAAAGTTATGTCCTTTGGTGACTTTGAGATTTTCGTCTTCTGATATGCTTATTTCGCCGAAATAAGCACATGAGGTCAAAACACCATCAAAAGTTGACTCATTTGGTGAAGTTGAGATTTTTCAATTCTGAAATACTTCTCTCAATCAAATAAGCATGTTAGTCAAACCATGATCAAATCTACATTCATTTGGTGAAGTTCCGATTTTGGTGTTCTGAATAGCTTAAGTCGCTGAAATAAGCATTTTAAACCAAACAGCATCAAAAGTTGTGTCATTTGGTAAAGTTGAGATTTTACCCTTCTGAAGAGCTTAACTCGCTGAAATAAGCACGTTCGTCAAACCAGCATCAAAAGTTGAGTCATTTGTTGAATTTGAGATTTTGGTCTTCTGATATGCTTATCTCGCTGAAATAAGCACGTTTGTCAAATACACATCAAAAGTTGAGTCATTTGCTGATGTTGACATTTTTGATTTCTGATGTGCTTGTCTCACTGAAAATAGCATGTTAGTCAAACAAACATCAAAAAATAACTCATTTGGTGTAGTTGAGATGTGAGTCTTCTGAAGTGCTGATCTGAGTGAAATACGTATTTTATCAAAACATCATCAAAAATTGAAATCCGACCCCACCACCAAAGACATCTTTCCCTCCCCACTCTTATCTGCTTTCCGGAGGGACCACTCTCTCCATGACTCCCTTGTCCGCTCCACACTCCCCTCCAGCCCCACCACAGCCGGCACTTTTCCCTGCAACCGCAGGAAGTGCTACACCTGCCCTCATACCTCCTCCCTCACCCCCATCCCAGGCCCCAAGAAGACTTTCCACATCAAGCAGATGTTCACCTGCACATCTGCCAATGTGGTATACTGCATCCACTGTACCAGTTGTGGCGGCATCTACATCGGGGAAACCAAGCAGAAGGTCGGGGACCGCTTTGCAGAACACCTACCTTCGGTTCGCAATAAAC
>NW_025965691.1:6225-7659 GCF_021869965.1 Rhincodon typus
CTTCACTCTCTCACGCTCGCGCACTCTCTCTCTCTCTCCGTCTCGCGCGCGCGCTCTCTCTCTCTCTCTGTGGCTCGCGCGCGCGCGCTGTCTCTCTCTCTGGCTCGCGCGCGCGCTGTCTCTCTCTCGCGCTGACGCACTCAATCTCACTCACACATGCGCGCACACACTCACTTACACAGCAAGATCCCACAAATGTGCAGCAGCCGCTGATCTCCCTCTGTGCCATTGATATGGCTCGAGGGCAGTTGATGCTGAAATGGAGGCTCATCAAAAGGCCCTGTAAAAGGGTCGACTCGCCAGAGGGACACCCCCGGGCTACAGCCTCATTCGAGGGAGAGAGAGAGGCGACCGGCAGCGAGTGTTATCTGAGGGTCACCTCCCCTCAGGTGGAATCGACCCCCACACCCCCAAACGCTCTCGGCCTCACAGCGTCCGGCCAACGGAGTGAACGGACACTACCCCCCCCACCCCCAAAACTGGAAGGTGAGGACCGCGAGGGGTGGGTGGAGGATGCGGAGGGAAGGAACGGGGGGTGGTTACCGGGAATGTGTGGGAACAAGCCGACGGAAGCGCCGAGCCGTGCCATTGTTCCCGCAGGTTCGGATCTGGTCCGGCACGCTGGGGCGGGCCCGTGGGGAGTATGGGACAGGCGAGCCCCTGCCGGCCCTGTGCCTGTCTGTCAGTCGGAGTGGGGCAAGGCTGGCCATCGGGTACCACAGCGACCGTCTGCGTGTGTTCCACCTCGGGACAGGTAGGTCCGGGGCATGGGGGTGCGGGGGGACAGCGGGGGAATGAGGGGCAGTCTGGTGGGGAAAGTGTCGGACTGTAGTGTGTCGGTGGTTGGGGAGGGGGATGCGGGGGGAGAGCGGGGATTGAGGGGTTTGAGGAGCTCATCGGGTACAGGGATGTAATAGCAAAGTAGCATTGAATGAGATGGGATTGAGGGAAGCAGATAGGTTAGGCAAGCAGTTCAAGATGTACAGTCGGGCGAGGGGAGACTGCCCTGTGTGTTTGTACAGTCGGCGAGGGGAGACTGCCCTGTGTGTATTGTACAGTCGGCGAGGGGAGACTGCCCTGTGTGTATTGTACAGTCGGTGAGGGGAGACTGCTCTGTGTGTATTGTACAGTCGGCGAGGGGAGACTGCTCTGTGTGTATTGTACAGTTGGCGAGGGGAGACTGCTCTGTGTGTATTGTACAGTCGGTGAGGGGAGACTGCCCTGTGTGTTTGTACAGTCGGGCGAGGGGAGACTGCCCTGTGTGTTTGTACAGTCGGCAAGGGGAGACTGCTCTGTGTTTTCAATGTACAATCAGCCAGGGGATATTGCTTTGCTCTGTGTGTTTGTACAGTTGGCCAGGGGAGACTGCTGTGTGTTTGTACAGTCGGCAAGGGGAGGCTGCCCTGTGTCCAATGTACAGTCAGCAAGGGGAGG
>NW_025965691.1:7669-8223 GCF_021869965.1 Rhincodon typus
GCAAGGGGAGGCTGCCCTGTGTCCAATGTACAGTCAGCAAGGGGAGGCTGCCCTGTGTCCAATGTACAGTCGGTGAGGGGAGACTGCTGCGTGTTTGTATAGTTGGTGAGGGGAGGCTGCCCTGTGTCTGATGTACAGTCGGCGAGAGGGGTGTATTCTCTCTGTATTGTACATCCTGGCCCCCTCCTCCTCCGTCCCCCTCCAACCAGGCCTCGCCCCGTCTTTTTCTGCTCTCACCTACTTTTCTTCACTCCCCCACCACCCCCCCACCGACCCGCCTTTCCAAGGAGCCCTGGTTGCAGAGTGCGAGGGTCCGCGATCGCCGGTGCGATGCCTCCAGTGGTTGAGCGGCGAGAGCCTCCTGGCGTCGGGGACGGAGGACGGCCTGCTGCGCGTGTGGCGCCTGCGAGGATCCCGGGCGAGCTGCCAGCGTCTGTGCCGGGGTCACACCAGAGCCCCGGCTTCCCTGTCCCTGTCGGAACGCTTCCTGGCCTCGGCGTCAGGTAACTGCGCCAACTCTTCCCGGTTTTCTGTCTCTAACCCACCGTTGCGCA
>NW_025965691.1:8323-11038 GCF_021869965.1 Rhincodon typus
TGACCCCTCCCCACTCCCAGGTAGAAAGACACAGTTCAAGGATAAATTGAAAATAAAGGCAGGGAAATTTAATTTGCCGGTTCAGTAAACCGTTTCAAATAATTGACGCCAATCGCTCATGAAATCCTTAGACAATGGGTTGTTCACAGGCACCCAGACCTGAATACCTTGCTTGAGTTCTGGTTCGTGCGAACAGCAGACTTCCAGAAACATCTACTTCTTTCGAATAGACTGGGATCTTTTGCTCAGGGCATTCGACAGCTCGATAACTGGAGAGAGAGGGGGAAACAGAGTGGCGCAGTCTCCGAAGTTGGTTTTAAAAAAAAAAAAATCACTCCTCCAGCTGCTGAAACCAAGTCAGAACCCAGAACCCTCTCCTTTCAATTAATGTTCCCTGCCCTTGGCCGATCAGTGCTGGGCCACCCCTGGTTGGCTGGTTCAGCATCCAACCAGCTTCAACCTCTGAGCACAGCAAACGTCTCACTGCTGGGTTGGATACGGTGCCCTTGGAAGAGGAACGAGGGTTGTATTTTCTCTCCAGGCCAGTTCCCCAGAGCTGATGGTCCTGCCTTTGGTTCTCTCCCCCTGTAAAACAAGCGGCTATTTCAACTTCTTAGCTCTGGCGCGGAGCTCCAAGCCGAAGAGAAGGGAGGGGAATGGCGGTGGGATCGAATCAGATTTCAATTTGAATGAAGCGAGCAATCAATCAGTGAAGGGTTTGTTGTCGCCATGGCGACAGTTACGATCGATCGCTGTACAAAACTGTTGGGGGGGGGCCACGAATTCCCCAAGGAGGGGCCGAGATCCGCTGTCCTTAATGTGTCTTCAGACCAACCGGATTCCTTTAGGTCGTCTTCGGGCTAAAGGCCTCGAGGGGTATGGGGGGGGGGGGGGCGGGGGGGGGGGGGTGAAAGCGAGAACCAAGTTGGATGATCGTATTGAATAGTGGAGCTCCCTCGAAGGGCCGAATGGCCTACTCTCGCTCCAATTTTTGTTGTCCCTGTGTTTCTTTTCCCATGGGCCTTTGTTTCCGCAACTCGTTTGGGTGCCTCTCGTTGCCCGCTTTCTCCGTAGCGACAGATGCCTCGGCCAATTGGAGTTGAGTTGCCGGGGTGGGGCGGGGTTTGATTTTGGCACTCTTGCATTGGTCCTGACGGGTGTACAAATGAGCCCTCGACCGCTCCGGTCTCTCCCCCAACCCCCCTCGCCAGCCTGCCTGTCCCTGACCTGATCCCGTCTCCTCCCTCTTGCCTAGACGATTCCACCATCCTGCTGTGGACGCTGGCCCAGCTGGTCGACCTGGGGGACTGCGCGGAGGTGTCCCCGGCCTGCGTTCTGAGGGGCCACTCGGACTCGGTCACCTGCTGCTCCTTCAGCCCCGACGGGCTCCACCTCGTCACCGGCAGCAAGGACAAGGTGGGTGAGGCTGCGACCGGGAGTTGGGGGGTGGGGGAGATTGGCCGCGCGTTGCTCCCTTCCCTCCCTACCCCATACCCTCCCGCCTTCTGATCTCTCTTCCCCACAGAGCAGAGGAGGAGGGGCTTTGGGGAAGGTGGAACGGACAGGGTAGATCGAGGGCTCGGGGGTGCTGCTTCAGCAGTCGAATAGCCCACTCGCTTCCGCGGCCCTGTCCCCAGCGCGTGAATCCGGCCAACGGGGATTTCCAGAAAGATTTACTTCTTTCGTACAGACCCGAGATTTTGTTTTCTCAGAACATTCAACAGCTCGCTAACTGGAGAGAAACTCGAGAGAGACCGAGAAAAACAAAGCAGCGCAGCCTCTGTCACGGGGTCGAGGGGTTGGAGGGTGATTCCCCGCCTTTCCGCGGGGAGGTGGCGATAGTCGGGAGGGGGGAGAACAGACGGTGGGAGCGCCGCGGTCAGTGTTTGACGTTGAGCTGTCTTTCTTGCCTGCAGAGCCTCCTGTTCTGGGACGTGGCGGCTTTGCCAGGCCAGATCTCGGACTCTCTGCTCTCCTGCCACCGCGATTGGATCACCGGGTGTTACTGGAGCCCTCAATATGTGGTGAGTCTGCAAGACCCGAGACCCACTTAGCGCACCTCTCTCTCTCTGAACTCCTCCGGCCCTACAGCACGCTCTGTCTCGATCCTCTCCAGCAGAAACAACTTTCCGATAACTCTCTAGGGATTCCTGGCTCACTGACTGCGTTATGTCCAGAAGGGTGGTCTGACCTACTTATTTTTAAATTAAAATCCTTCCAAAGAGTAACCAACACCCATATGCCACTACATCAGAATCCAAAGGAAGAAAATGATACCTATATGTGTCTATATACCCACACACAGAATATATATGATACACATGGAGGTTGGTGAGCTGGATTGGCTGGTTTGTGGTGCAGAGAGACACCGATATTGGGGGTTCCATGCCCGCACTGACTGACATTACCCTGAACTGCGCTCCTTCTTAAGCTCTCCGCTTGTAACCCTTGGGTTAATCCAGTCATCTCTCTCCAGTGAGGTGGCACACTGATGGTCTGGTAGGACTCTGGTGATGTTTGGCCGAATCTTCTCTTAAAAGCCTCCTCCAGGGCCACAAACCCCTTGAGTTTCATCCGGCTGCTATGTCACTGCCTTGCCCACGTAATTACCTCCCGCTCTCCAACGCTGCCTCCGTCTCTGTAACTTCCTCCAAGCCCACAGTGCTTCCGATCTCTGTCAACCTTATCAGTACCAATGGAATCCTTGGAAACCTG